>NW_020698262.1:13330077-13487432 GCF_002925995.2 Terrapene triunguis | reverse complement strand
GGGGGGAAGGCGCAGCAGCACTTGTTAGAAGGAACAATATGAAAAGTTGTCTGAAATGGTAATTTCCGTTTCCCATTTCATCATCCCTGGGTAGGCGTTAGCTGTGTGCGTGCAGAGGGGGAAGCTGATCTGCCTGAAGCCAGCAAGGCTCGCTGATCTGCATTTATTTATTTTCCCGTTTAATCTCTAAATTGCTCAGTATTTTTCTCCTTGGAAAAGCCTTTGTGCACTGGGGGAAGGGGTTGCACTCCACCCTTGCCCCTTAGCAAAAAACAGCTGCACTTCTCCAGTCCAGAATTTACACCCCCCTTAGTTCACGAGATTGATTGCATGTTTATAAAGGCAAATCGTGTCTCGTCCCCCTCCAAGAAGCCTGGAGGAGCTGAGCCCTCCAGTGCCCTCTGCCCTTTCCCAGAGAGAGCAGCTGTCTTGTGAGGGGGGAGGGGGGTGGATTGAAAATCAGCCTGTTCATTGAGACACAAGAGCTGGTGTGTTTACAGATTGGCTTCTACTCTAAGGTTGTAGATCTGTTTTGATATCTAGTTGCAGGAAAGGGCTCCCCTCCCCCCTTCTGTGGTTTTGTACACAAAGTGCTCACTTACCACCAGGAACCTGGCCCTATAGACAGTGAAAACAGATCCCAAACAGTATCCTTAAAGCAAAATTCATCTTCTGAGATGACTCCAGAAACTGGGCATAGACAGGATAGTTTTGTCAGTTAGACAAAGATGTTAAAGGGACACTGTCAACTTGAAAATCATATTTATCTATTTAGTAACTGCTATAATTACTTGAAACTTCTAACTGAAGGAAGGTTGTTGGTTTACATATTTTTCTGTTTTTCTAATCTGTTTAATCAGTTGGACACACTTTTATATGTAGTCACATTCACTGTTTCCCATGTTCTTCCTTTTCTGTGAGGAAAAAAAACCCTTAGAGGACAACCCTTGTGTATTTAAAAAAGTTTTTA
The DNA here is from genome assembly GCF_002925995.2 of Terrapene triunguis. Lineage (NCBI taxonomy): Eukaryota > Metazoa > Chordata > Testudines > Emydidae > Terrapene > Terrapene triunguis. The sequence continues at coordinate 13,486,462 of NW_020698262.1, read as the reverse complement.
AAATGTGTCATGGTATTTAAAGTGTGTTCTATCATGAACTAGATTTTTTTGTCATTAGTTAATTTAATAATAAGTTGATTCTGTCCCTTTCAAATAAAAGGTGTACAGGGAGACACTTTTGAATGGTCACGGTGGGAGACAGTATAAATGTATAATTACTACAGAGAAAGTGAAATATGATCCATGTTTGACTCCTTCTCCATAGCTGAATAGATAAATTCTTAAGCATATTGTTTGATATGCTAATGAAACATCAGTGTTGAAGTGGTATGACCTGCTTTGTTCTGTGGGAAGGGTTCAGTCAGTGGCAGATCTTTCTATAGAGCAATCTGTATTTTTGTGTGGGAGGTTCTGTGGAACTCTACCTATTTGGGGCCACACAGATGCTGGTTACTCTTAGTAGTGAGTGTTGTAGGAGGTCTAGGAATTTAAATACTGGCTTCCTTGGCATGTTGGTTACTCTGTTGTAGGTGTTTTCTGTTCTACAATTTGCTCGCATGCTTTTGTTCTATTCTGAAGCTGTTTTTATTTTTAATCTAAATGATTGTTCCCATCTCCATCTTATTATCTAAATGTGATCCAAATGATTAACTGAATTTTTCCTGTCTCCAAGGGGAGTTGAGTTTTTGGTGGCAGTGAAGTTAGAAATGTCCAGTTATGAATCTCAAACTCGATATTCATATACAGTACTTATATTTTCCACTTATGCACCTCTTTCTATTTTCATAATATTGTAATGACCAATGTCTTGTATTTTTACTCTGACAGGTTGTCCCTATGTTGGTTTTGTGGGTGGGAGCATTGGTGAGAAGAAAATACAAATTTGCAGTGATGTTATGGTGTTGGTCTTTGTGCATGTGTGGCAGAGAACCTAGTTAGATTGTACTTTTCAGTTTTAGAAGCAGCTTTGTATAATTTGAAAATAGGATAAAAGGTAACTGCTTAGAACATAAGTAGAATATAAAATAAAGTGGATAAAGTCTTGTATAATTTCCCTCCTCTTGAGAGTTTTGTTTTGTAGCACCCTTATGCTGTTCAGTAGAGCAGGCAAATGTTTCTCTAGGGTCAGTGTAGACTAGTCACGTTGATCATACTGCACCAACGTTTGCTCCCTCGGTCAACCAGATGGACTACTTACTATAGGTGGTTATTATTTTAACTGTGTAATTACACACGGAATAAAAAATGGCATTTTGTTCTGTAAATGTATTGGAAAGAAGGGTACTAAGATGGATACTTTTTCTGTGTTTAGTTCATTTTGTTTCCTTTAAGGCTTGGCAGTGTTATGGTTTTCAGATGTAGGCTTAAAATACACAGGATTTTTTTGTCTGTCATAAAAAGCAAGCCAATAGTTTACGTACGTAAGTGTTGTAACAGAATAATTTGAGACTCCTAGGTCTTACTGATCACCCATCTACATTTTGATGCCTACAACAATGTACGTTATCTGACTTCTTTAGAGCCATTGGATAACTGAAGTAAATTAGAAAAAACTGCATTTTCAGCATTACTGTAAAGTGAAGAATCTGCACTATTTAAAAACTACTTATACCATATGTATATTCTCATGGGTTCAAAAATACATTTTTTTATGGATGGGGCATTCCTCTTATTCTGGTGGTTCAATAAAAATTGGAAGTTCTAATTACTATGGAAAAATTTTTCAAAGGAGGCAAAAGTTGAAGGACTCTCTGGCTCCAGGAGTGTGTTTTTTATAACATTCCCAGGTGACAGTTTTCTGTTGTTTAAGAGCGTTTCCCTCTCTCCTGTGTGGACTAGTTGAATTTCAGATATTGCATGATGGACTGCAATATAGATTATAACTGTCCCTTGGTACTGAAATACTATGGTGATGGATTGCTTTGCAAATGCCTGACAGATACCACTAGATCCCACAGCAGCAAATCCAATATGTTTGGAAATAGTTAGATGGTAGTTATTCTGATTGTATATTCATTGGCTGCTTTTTTTCTTCATTTTATTTAGCTGGTGAGAATGCAGTAAAGGCAGCTTGTCTGTTGTCCTGCTAACATGTATGAGCATTACAGCTATCACACCTGTTGGATGAGATTAAGGAGAGAGATTGGTTTTCTCCCTAGTTAAGATTGAGATTAGTGTTTTATTATAAACTTGATTCTTTTACCTTATCTCTAATTTCACTTAATTTAAACCAATCTGTTTGAAATTTTGCAGGGACGAATATATATGCTGCTTTTAAATATGTTCTTGTACTACAAGACTGAGCATGGGCATGTAGTTTCTGTATCTGGGGCTACAACATACCCCTTAAGGTCTGAGCCAAGTATTATATAACTTGTGTGCCATGGGTGCAGGGTAATGAGAAATGATATGTACTCGAATTACTTGATGTCACAGACACACAGTACATAAAGTGGATTTATACAGCCATGGGCTTATTAACCCCTCCTTAATCAAAATGTCTCTATTTTACATTGTAATATGCAGTGGGTTATGAGGATGGAAAGTTGTTAATACTTGAGGTCAGAGTTAATGCTGTTTGACTTTAACAGCACTTTGAATTTTCAGACTTTTGTAATGTTTCTTGAGAAAATTACAGTGTTTTCAAATACCTCCCCTTATGTAATTAAGATAGTTGTAATCTTAATCTCAGGTTATCGAAGCCTATTGTCTGGTGACATATCAGTTCATCCTTACTATTCACTTGTGACCCAGTTGTGAGTGGTGCCCACCTGTAATACATACAATTAATCTTTACAAACTTACAAAACAAAAAAAAGTCACTTAAATGCTAATAGAAGAGGAAACCCTGTACAAAACATTCTCTGCTGAAAAAGGCAAGCCGCGTTACTTTAGTCTGTGAAACTTCCACCGCCTGAGTGAGCTATCTCCAAATCTGCTCTAGTTTTTATCCTGCAAGTAGGATGCTAATCCCATAAAAGATCCATACCTCTTCACTGATGAGAGACTGCTGCTTCATTTATTTGAGCAAAATATTTTTTAAAGATGGTGTTAAGTTCTGTGGCTCCAAGAGTAACAGTCCTTACACACAAAAGATCTTGCTGTGATCTGATGGCTTTCAAGATTCATTTCCCATCATTGAGATCCATTAAGACTGTTACAGTGGCACTTTCAGACTTTTTTCTCTTTGCATGAGTCCTTAGGATGCTTGTCTGTGTTTGAGTTCTTTTTAATAACTAAAATGAGTAATTTGGGAATGAGAGAGGAAATTCAGTCATTGATATCAGGAGCTTCTGTTACCAAGAATCCCACTGTTTACTCTTTTATTTCCTCCCTCTTCTATTCTTTGAGGCTTCCTAGAGATTTTAGGCAAGCTATCCAGTAGTCTCAAAAGTGGGGATGGTTGAACACTTGCATACAGTTCAGCTAATTTGAGAGCGAGTGACAGATGAGCCATGGGGCTTGCTAACTTTTGGTGGAAATGTTGAACCTCATAAGTAACTAGACCAGACTCTTCTCTTTACCATACTCATACAGGTTTTCCCTATTGGGCTCAGTATGTGACACTATTCTGCTTTGTCATGCGCCCGTCCAAATTTTTAAAACACAAGTTGCTGATATTCTTTCCAATGAGGTTAGCAAGTTGATGAGTTGAATTTTTAAGGTGTAATGACCCTGTGAGCTCTTATAAGGAGCTCTGTTGTCCTGCACCATATGGTGAAATAGATCAGTTGAGAAGGCCTCTGGCTTCATTCAGTCACTATATTCCCTCTCTGTTCTTGCTGCTACCGTTGATTCACAAGCTCTTATGACTAGGAAACACTGGCTTAGGTTTTTGTTGATCCTCACAGCTTTGATGATACGAATGTACAAACTCTAAGCAGTTCTCCTTCGAGAAATGGATCCATTTCTGCTTAGTCCTGATCTTTTTTTGTAAGTTCATGTGAATAAGTCTTTAATTGTTCTAGTCAGTGGATTAACAAGTGCGAGCAGAGGCCCAAAATGCTGTGAGTTCAGGTTTAGAATTTAGCAGATGCTACCCCATGTAAATGAAGTGTGCAATAGCCCTTTATACCATGGGTGAGTAAGGGCTCAGTGAATTAGCTCTTGTAGCTAGAAGAAAGTGTTGGTTATTTTCTAGGTCAGGGTTGAAGTCATTACTGTCTGCATTGTCCCTGCCATATGGATAAATGTAAGACTTTAGTTTGCAGTACTGCCCTGGGCATTCATGTACTGAATTATTTATCCTCCAAAAGTCTATAGGCAGTCTTTCCCCTTATTTTAAGGAAGCCAAACTGTATTTGTTCAGTATTTTAAAATAAGATCTCCTCTTCATAGGCAAACAACTGATTTTATATCTTTAAACGTAGTAATATTTGGTTTGCTAATAATGCAGCATTTTATGAAAACATTGAAAAACACTCAATGAATTCTGCCTTTAAACTTTATTGAGATCCGGCCTGTGCTAGGCTGCTGCTTTTTTATATTGGTTTAAAAAAGTTTTCTACTAACTGTGACCTTGGAAGGAGGGGATTATAAATGGAAATTATCCCAATATGGAGTGGAGGAAACTGACCTTTTCACCAGGGTTGACTATTTCCCGGGAAAAACTAGTTTAGGACAGGGCACTGGTAAATACTGGTTTAAACCCCATTGAAACTGGGAAAAATAAAACGCTTATTAGAATATCCTGATGAAAATTACTGAAAAATATTTAGCAATTTGAGAATAGTTTTGTAGTGTATGAAATATTTACATAATATTGAAATGAGTCACGACACACACAACTTCCTTGAGAAAATACCAAACCAAATGTATACAGACATTGATGCTCAGTATTACATTACATTTATTAGTATTGTGCCTACTGCCATTTTACTTATTTGTATAACCCTACATTATTTTCCAAATCTACTGCCTTATGTAACTAAAACTAAGTGTAATGTGGTGTGCAGTAATGAAGCAGTTTTTAAAATAAAAATCATGATTTTACCTGATAAAACCCACCTCTGGTAAATACCTGCCGTCCACGGTTTTCTTCCCACCTGATTAGCAATGGGAATACTTCTCTTTCCATTTAGATAGTCTTTGACATGCTCCATGAATAGGAATGAATAGAGCTCTCTCCCTGCGCTATGCCGCAACTACACAGCCACGTTAAAACGCTTTAACGTTGCTAGTGAAGACCTGCCCTTAGACTGAGCTTTTCAAATTCAGCTAGTGGATTGACACACACAGCTTCCATTAATGTCAGTGGGAGTTGTGTGTCTATCCACTAGCTGGATGTGAAAGTATTAGGGCGTGTCTAAACTGGCACTTTGCAGCGCTGCAACTTTCTCGCTCAGGGGTGTGAAAAAACACCCCCCTGAGCGCAGCAAGTTTCAGCACTGTAAAATGCCAGTATAGACAGTGCACCAGTGCTGGGAGCCGCGCCCCTCATGGAGGTGGTTTTTTGCCGCGACTACACAAGCCATGTTAAAGTGCTGCCATGGCAGTGCTTTAACGTTGCCAGCGTAGACAAGCCCTTAGGGTATGTCTACACTACAGGATTAATCCGAATTTAGATAATTCGAATTTGGGAAACAGGTTGTATAAATTCGATTGTGCGCGGCCACACTAAGCACCTTAATTCGGTTTTAAACCACATTAATTTGGTGGTGTGCGGCCACACTACCCCATTAACTTAAATACAGTAATTCGGTGGTGTGCGTCCACACTAACCCTAATTCGAATTAACAAAATCGATTTAGGCTCTACTCCGTTCGTCGAGGTGGAGTACAGAAATCGATTTAAAGGGCCCTTTAATTCGAATTAACTGGCTCTGTAGTGTGGACGGGTGACGGGTTAATTCGGATTAAGGCAGCTAAATCCGAATTAAAGTCCTAGTGTAGACCAGGCCTTAGTCTTGATCTTCACCCCATCGCTAGAAGTGATCATTGACCAATGCAGTTTCTGTGCCACACCCAGTTCTCCAATCAGAATGACAAGGGGCAAAGAGATCTGATGCATTTGAATACTGAGAGTTGGCTTACCACCCCCTTTTCAATAATGTTACACAGAAATGTAAGGCTGAATTAATAGATTTTAAGGCTAAAAGGGACCAATCATGAATTACCCTCTGTGACGCCATGCACCCCCATGTTCATCCTTATAATATGATTGTGTGGTATCTAATGCAAAATTTGTTATGTCGGGTGTCTTCGGAAGGCTCACGATGCACTGAGCATTGTTGTTATAGTAATGTTATAGGTTGTAATTTCATGTATATAATTATGAGGCTGAAAATGTGTCCTCATAGCTTAAAACAAGCCCAGGCAAAACTCTCAAGGAGCAGAGGGGCAGTTCACACCTCATCAGGGCATGTATGGGACAAACCCAGCCCAGCCTCACAGGAACAAGGGACACTGGCCTAGGCAGCAACAAAGGATCTGTTGGACTCTCCAGGGAGTCACCCCCCCATCCCTTGGTCAGTTTGGGATGACGATGAGGTAATGCTCACCTGACCCCGGGGGGAGGGGAGGGGGAGGGCAAAGTCAAGAGGGAAGAAAGAACAAGATAAAAGGGAGAAACATTTGCCATGCTTGCTCTCTTCTTCCACCTCCGTGTACAGACACCACCACCAAGCGACTGAAGTGCTGATCAAAGGGGAGAGCCTGACTGAAGGGCAACCAGCCAGCCTGTGGTTAGAAGCATCTAAGTTTGTAAGGCACTGAAAGTGTTAAGATCAGCTTAGAATGTGCTTTGCTTTTATTTCATTTGACCAAATCTAACTTCTTGTGCTTTGATTTATAATCATTTAAAATCTATCTTTCGTAGTTAATAAATTATTGTTTATTCTACCTGAAGCAGTGCATTTGGTTTGAAGCATGTCAGAGACTTCTTCCCCCGCTCCCCCCCCGGGATAGCAAGCCTGGTACATATCAATTTCTTTGTTAAATTGACAAACTCCTATAAGCTTGCAGCGTCCAGCGGGCATAACTGGACACTGCAAGATGGAGGTTTCTAGGGTTGTGTCTGGGACCAGAGATATTGGCTAGTGTCATTCGGTTGCACAATCCAAGCAGCGGCTGGCCAAGAGTGCTCACTCAAGTAGCTGGGAGCAGTTCACATGCCAGAGGCTGTGCATGAACAGCCCGGGAGTGGGGGTTCTCACAGCAGAGCAGGGTAAGGCTGGCTCCCAGAGTCGAGGATTGGAGTGACCTAGCAGATCACCGGTCCAGATAACACCAGAGGGGAACGTTACACCCTCCCTGTTAGAAATGTGCATCTTATTTCTTGTCTGAGGTTGTCTAGCTTCAGCTTCCAGCCTTTGGATTTTGTCATGCCTTTTTCTGCTAGAATAAGGAGACGTACTATTTGAAATCTCTTTCCAATGTAGGTACTTGTGGATTGTGATCAAGTTGCCTCTTAATCTTTTCTTGGATAAACCACATAGTTTGAGCTCCTTAGATGTCTCCCTATAAGGCATGTTTTGAAAACCTGGAATCATTCTTTTGTAGCACTTTTCTGAACGCTTTCCAATGTGTTAATACTGGACAATAACTGGCCAGATCATTATTATATGATGGTTTCATAAGCAAAGGCTGTAGCAATCCTTTCTTCAAAGCGAATAGGCATTCTGTCCATCCTGAGAGGTTTTAAAAATATCCACTGATAACAGACCCAGTGCTTTCCAACTTGCTGTCACCATCTAGGAAGGACGTAGATACAAAGCTCAGCTTGTGGAATGAATTTCTCTTGACACCTCCCTTACTTCTGTTAGCTGACGCTGGCCAAAACTCAGAAGATTTAGTATGTACATTTACCTTCCCCTGCAGAATATTGCTGTGTCCCACAGGTGCAGATGGCTTGCATTGAATCTGAATAATTATTATTTGCTTTGAATGGGTCTTGAGAATTTGCCAGGTCCCAACTGGGAATGGGGTACTCATTGAGATGCAGGTGCAATGCCCTGGTGAAAAGCCCAGTCTGCTTTTTCTGCTGCAGCAGCCCTCTTGCTTGGTGTTGTCTCTGGATCCTTCTCAGCCTTTCAGGTCTGTGATAAATTTGAAAGCCCCTCTACTGCCTGGTGCTGGAAGTAAGAAGGACTTTCCTCTCAACACCCCAATCCCAGAGACCTCCTGACTTTTGGAGTGGGAGTTTGAGGCCCTCTACCATAACTCCAATCTGTTTTTTGGCTCGTCCTCCTTTGTGATTAGCTCTAATGCAGAGGTGTTAACTCGTTCTTGGTGATGGTCCAATTACCATTTCAGTTAGAGTCCTCATCCAAGAGAAAAAGGTCACAGGCAAAAGTTAAATTTTATGGTCCTTCCCAAGTGTGGTGTTTTGCCTCTTTAAGTTAAATGTTGAATTAAAAAAAAAAAGAAAATGCATTGAGGTGTCCTCCCGTCTGTCCATTAGCTCTACCCATGATGCCTTCTTCACTATAACTGGTCCCCAACACCTTGTGTTACCTCTTTCCCTCTCTCTTTGGGATTCTCCTTGTCCCTTCCCTAATTTGGAATTCTCACCCCCGCCCCTTAATTCTTTGCCTTTCCTTCCTGAGATGATTCCCCATCTTGTCCCCTCACTGCCTTGCACCACTCCTTTGTGATCATCCTTTGTATCTTTGTATCTCTTCCCCCTCACCCTGGGGCACAGCTGCAGAGGGGAGAGACTAGTAAGAAGCACCTTTGCTTTTATCCCCAGCTGGATGGTATGGTGGCTACTTGGTAATGGGGTGTGTGTTTGTGGCACGGTTGGCTAAATTGTCTGGGTCCAATTAGGCATGAGCTCCCAACTCTAGCTTTGCTCCGAGATGTAGCTGCAGGCTGGTCCTCTCACACTGGTCCTGTTTGATGCCGTTGCTCCAGGACTTTCCTCTACGTTTTCTCAAGCAGCAGAATGCTGTTATTCTGAGTAGTAATAAAAATGAATCATTTTAAGTTGTAGAAGTGAAACTGACTAGTTTGAGTAACAGAAGAGGCATGAGGGCTGTCAGCAGATCCTTGAAGACTGCAGTGCATTTTCCACATTGACTTCAAACCGTAAGAAAAGTCACTTTCAAAAATGCAGGCTTAAATTTTGCAAAATGTGATGGGCTAAGTTCCCACTCTTGTCCCGGTAAGTTTCTTACCTGGTATGGGCAAGTAAGCAAGTGGATTTTTCAGTCTCTGATCCCATGTAATTAGTGACAAGTACTTTGGTGTTACTGTGCTGAATTGTTTCAGGTGTAATATAGTGAATAGGGCAAATATTCTAATTATTTTAGCTTTGACAATAGATTATCTGACTTTTGGAAGACAAGTTCCTTGCACAGAGTTTAGTATGTTACACAAAAATGTTAACTCATTTTGACGGCAGTCTCTTAAATTAAACTTTTAACATTTTGATGGGCAAGCTCTTAGGAAATGTGTGAAAATGATGTATTTCTAAATTGTGGTTTAAGTAATTTTCATCAGATGTAATCTTAATGGGATGTACATGTGAACTTTTAATGTCATACAGACATTTCAGGTCTGTCTTGTCTTAAGTTCCACAAACAAACAAAACAAAAAATCAGACATCAACACTGCCCTTAAACTATTTGTTTGGTTGGAAGAGTGAGAGTAGGACGCTCTGTGATGGTACTGTAATCTCAGTCTATGTGATTACTAAAAATGGAGTGCAAATTTAGATTTTGACAGTGTACCAAAACACGTTTAATTAAATTTAACTGGAACACTTGTGCCTACTTAAAGGGATGCTGTTAGAATGGAATAACTCTAAATTGGACCTCTACCCCCAAGAAATTAAACATTTTTTTAAGTTACTTGATGGAGAAGAATACATCAATTTCTCTAAAATAAGGGTCTGCAATGATATTAAAACCTTAGAATGTTTGATTAACAAAACTACAAACTTGTTTGGTTGTATGCATTCCTGCTACTGCTGCGCGTTTAGCCATGTCTCCATCAGGCATTTTTCTCAAAAAATCTTCAGTGGCAGCAGCATTGGGCGAGCTAGTGTAGACAGACACTGGTAGCACCTGAAGTCCTGTCTGCACTAGTGCTCCCACTGCTGGAGCCAAAGGCTAGTGTGAACAAAGTCGCGGTTGTTCTTCCACTGACTTTACTTTTATGAAGCAGTAGGTGTGATGGTTGAAATTAACAGGAACCCTGCTCTCCGGTCACTTCAGAGAGCTGGAAGCTTGTCCATTTCTTGCTGATTGATCAGGGTGAAACAGAAGAATGGTGTGGGCTGGCACAACAGACAGCATTCTGTGTGATGTGGTTTGTATTGTTCTGTCCAGAACACTGGATGTTACTGTGCTACTTGTTTCTGGATGGTTGATTTTTTTTTTCATTACCCCAGGCTCCCCTTGGGGTTTACCTCAACCTGCTAATAAATGTGAAAACTGCAAACTATTGTCATGTTTCCCATATATTAGCTAATGATAAGATAGCTTTTTTTTTTCTAGCAGGGTGCACCCCAACATTGTAAGGATGAGAGCTTGCTCCCTGCAGAAGCTTAAGTACCATGAAAAGTCATCTTATGATGAGAGGGAGACAGGCCTGCTCACATCCTGTAACTTCCAGGAAGTTTGTGCTGAGCAAAGAGACTGTTCACTTGTGAGTTAAGTGACCACTTGGCTCACTGGGATTCTCCTGCTTGGGGAGGAGAATTGTGAGGCAGGTTTAAAAGTGCATAGTCTGTGACCATGCACTGAATTCTAATCCTTGCCATTGCAAGATCTTTACTTTTTTTACACGTTTAAAAAATACATTTTTCTTCAGATAGAGCAAAACACTTTTGTACCTCTTATAGCACTGCAGAAAGTAGTTTCAGTAGAAGGTATTATTGGAGGGTTTTTAAATAGTCCTAGCAACTGCTGCTATAGTGAAGTTTGCAGTTTGATTTTTCTGTATGTAATCTCTGATAGCTCTTACTTTCACTGCATCAGACAGAGAGGGTTGTACGTGTCATTGTTTGCAGGGGAAATTGTGGAGGGAGATTTTAGCTACCTGTTGTTATGGACTGTACTGATTTCAGTGACTAGATTAATTGAAATATCTGCAATGCTGCTGTGGGTCCTGCAGCAAATGATCGTAGGGGAAGATGGGTGGAGCATGACTGGAAAATGCAACTAGATGTGCATATTTAGTGTTTGTAGGTAATCGCCTTTCTACTTCAAAACTACTGTTAGCCCCTCTGATAGCCTTTAACACATCTTGCCCTTTTTTCACTGAAATATGCTTGACAAATGCTTTTTCCATAGATGTAGAAATATAAAATGATACTGCAGACACATTTCTATTCCCCTATAGGGTATTATTACATTCACTATGCTTAAGTCAAACATCAAGGAAGATAACTTGCTTTAGGGCTAGCCTATGAGCAGTTTTATGTACAGGGTGGAGTTAATTGTCGTTTTCTCTCTACAATAAAATCCTGAAGGTTCAAGCATTGTTGTTTTTCTGGGGGGGTGGGCAGGGGGGAGACGGGAAGGATTGGGCAGTCACTGTTCCGCTGAACTGTGATGCTTATTTTACTGAAACGTAAAAGTATTTTCTAGTTTTTAAACTGAACACCATGAATACTGTTATGTAGAACATTAAATGAAACCTGTCCAGTGTGACTTATAACTAGTTAAAACAAGTCATTACTCCCTTTCAGCCAAATCTGTATGAATATTCTGAGTGGCTCTACCTCTCAAATTCAAAATGTTTTCTTCCATGATGGAAAGTCATGAAAATTATAGGATCACAACACCCAAATCATGCAACTTTATAACCTGTAAAACAAACAAACAAAAAAACCCCCCACCCTCCTCTTCTAAAAGATCTATGCATTGTCTGAGTGTATGTCAGTTTTAAATATTTTTATTCCACTCTCAGTTCTTATCTGGCAGCTTTAAAATTTTTATTCCAAATGGGTAAGAACTTGAAAATGCCACTGCTGTCTTCAATCGTTGATTAAGGCATAAACTGTTTAACTTAGCCTTTTGCTTATTAGTGTCATCACATATGTGTGTAGTTAAGCATTTTATCCTGAAACGCCTTGAAAATGTTCCTGCATTTGCATGTATTGTCATGGAGAATAATTTTCATTTAACTGTAGTTTGCTTTATATTTTCTCCCTGGTTGCTATAGAAACTCAGCCCAATGTGGCACTGACTGCTAACAAGAGCTAGGTTATATGTTGCTTTTATGATGGACCTCTGTTAATCATGCTGCAGTTTACAGTGAGGGAATCGTGATTATTTGAGGGAGGGATATTTAATTCATAAAACTGTAAAATGTCCAGATTACTTAAGCACATTTGAGAAATCTAAGTATTAAGCAGTTCTCTTTTCGTGCTGCAGTTTGGTCACAAGAATTGAGTAGATATCTGAAATGGCTCTGGAATTTTTGTAGCATTTATTTTTACATAAGAATTTGAAACATTAAATTTTACTTAAATTAATAATTTAATAGCTTAACTAGTAATGTTCTTTTCTGACTGTGGTCCCATTTAAGATTCTAACTTTCTGAAACACAGAAGAAAGACAAAACATTTACTATACCAATCTAATAAAACTGACTTTTTCATAGTAAATCATTTGTCTTCATTTGGGTGTTGTTGCTATTGGATAAAAATCTTCCCTACCAGAGTAACCTTTGCCTCTGAGAACAGTGCACTTTGAAATGTCTAGCAGAGTGATGCTGAAGCAGAAAATCATGCTTATGAAAGAGGAAATGTTTCATTTTATCTAATAACAAAATGGGACTTGTTGAGGTCACTTCTGGTCTTATTTTCCAACTACCTCAATGGGATTTTGGTTCTATTTTGTTCCTCTGACTGCTGACATCCCTGACACAATCTATTTTCTACCACAGCTGCCGTTCTCCTGAACTCTTCTTACCTTTCCATTTGATTTACTTCCAACTATGAACCCCCATGCCTAGAAAAAGCAGATGTGGAGATTTTGCATGTCCACTGCAGCTGGCAGTAGCAAGGTCATTTTACAGTTTCAGCTGTCAGGACAGTGACCCAGAGGCAACAATAGAACTGATTTGGGAGGTACTCTATCTGAAGAGTCTACAATAGTATAACCCCAATGGATGGAACTAGTAGAGTAGGCAAGGAATGTGATCTTCAGAGTAAATTGCAAGACATTTATTTGGACCTCTCCTGAGGGGGTTGGTAGAGTGGGGGAGGGCTTATTCTCTTGTAGTTGTAGAAGTGGGCAGCTTCTCTTTTGATGATTTACATATCAGTTTAGGATCATTATGGTATGCTTTTTCTGAATTACACATGGCCCTGAAAGATAGCTAAGCATGCTTTATGCACAGAAAAATAAAGACAAGACATTCACACTGAGTAATGACTCTTTTTCTTGTACAGCTCAGGACATACTATTAACCCTATACCAATATTTACTAAGGTAAATTAATTAGTTTAGTACAGAATTTACTTGCAGTTCTCAGTTTATCTCTTCCTTCCTGAACCTTGCAGCCCTCCTGAACTATGGCAGGTGCTCTATCAAAAAACAACTTTGCCAACCTCCCTTTTCTTCCTGTCTGTACTGGGTCTGCCCCCACTTTCCTTCTCATTCCTGTTCACATCTAGATTATGAGAGTACTGCGTACTTCACCATTAACATGAAGGCAAAACAACCGGAGGAAAAGTACTGTTTTTCTTATTTCTCCCTGGGTTCCCCAATGTTTGGAATGTCCAGGGAGACACAAGAACTGATATCCCTAACTTTGCATGTGGCTAGTTGAAACATCGCTATTGTCTGTCTCTCAGCCACTAATATTCGAATCAATTGACATAGTCCTTGAAAAGGACAGAGGAATGTATCCTTGCAGTACTCCATTCAGTCAATCAATATGGAGACTCCACAGCTTGCAAATCCTCCCTTGCTCTAGAAGGCAGTGTTCTGGAGTTGAGTGAACTCATCTTCTTTCTTAATCTAGGCACTTTTTGGTAAGAGCCGTAAGCCTTTAATGTAGTAGCATGAGTTTAACATCATCTTCCAAAGCCAGATACCACAAGCCAATCTTCATCTTTGTTCAGATGTTCAAGAAAACTTGTGTGTGATATACCGATAGAATGAAGGGGGTGCCTAAGGAATTGTTAAACCGGATGTGGTCCAATTGCAAAAAATAATTATAAGGCATTAAAACTAAAAATGAACTATAAACATTCATAACTGTCAATTATTGCTTCAGTCATTTATTATGAGAATTCCATAAGATTGGGATCTATTCTGAAGTACTTCTAAAAAATTAAGTTTTGTCATAAGTTAGCATAAAAACAAATGGTGATAATATATTTAAGGAGTTTAGGGTAGATTGGGGGTGGGGGGGAGTGGTGTTAGAGTGGAGTCATGTTTATATTTCCTATGCATCTATACCACCATTTTCTTAGCATTTTGTTTTCCTCCGATGTGGGAGAATAGGAGAATAGTTAGACTGTCTGTAGTATCTGTAATGCAGTGTATTATGTATATGGAATAGTTTTGTCACCTCTTTGGACCAAATGACAGCAGCACACTTGAGATGTGGAAATTCCCTACCACACACACACACATAAGGGAAGGGGGAGGTGCCGATTTAATTGTGATAGACTAGATAAGAAGTTCTAACCTCTTTGAACCCTGTTCTGTGTTAATAGATGTGATCCACCTCAGAGCACCATTGCTTGTTTACATACCTTTCAATGCATAGTATTGACAAAAGAATGCTTTTTTGATGACTACAAAAGACAAATTGTGACTTTAGAATCTGTGGCCACAAAACAGAGTCCGAACTTTAGAAAATGTCTAAAAATAAGACTTCACCCATAGCCAATATTGTTCTTTTCAACTCATGTTAGGTCCACAGTGCACATTTCCTCTTTCAAATGTTGTGACTTACATTTTCAGAAGTGAGCAGGATTTGGGGTGCATCAGTGATTTGCTGTCAAATTTGAGAGATGTTAAAGGGGGCTGATTTTAAGAAGGGCAGATGAGAGCACGTTCTGAAAATCATCTCCTTTTAAGGTCACTTCTGAAAATTTAAGCTATAATTCTTACAGCAGTGGAATGTTTAGTTTTATTAAAATTCCAGGTAACATAAATTGCTTCAATTTGACATGTTCAAAACAGAAGCTATATATACCTGAGAGATTTTGCTATACAGAAAAGTAATTCATTTTTAAAAAAATATGTAACAGCTTATAGACAGGGAAATGTTAAGGAGCTAATTTTGATCTGGAGTTAAGATGAACTGTTTCCTATGAACAAGGCTTTTCTAGGCCAGGATACTGTATTTGTAAAAAAAATATGCAGCCCATAATATCTTGCACTGCTTCAGTTCAGTGCAAATGTAGGTGGTGGTGGTTGCTCTGCCTTGGCAATATTTCAAAGAACGGGATGTCAGTGTGGCTTAATTGGGCAGTCTTTTAAAAACGTATTTAAAAAATGACGACTCTGTTTAGGATAGAAATGACTATAAATGGCAGTTTATTTGGGGAGGCAGCTAGCTCAGGTTGGGGAAAAGACCATAAAGAATGCAACTTAACTAGCCAATCCTTGAGGCAGTTTTTTTTCCAAGCATGCATTTGAAGAGGGTGGCTTGACAGAATGACAGTGTAACCATAGTTGCTTACATAAATTAACAGATGCTGTGCTCAAGCTAATTTCTGTGGAACTCACTAAGTAGCTCCATTTAACAGAGTATCTTGCAAGAATTGATTTATTCAGTAAGCAAACAAAATAGTAGAATAGCCTGGCTGGGCCAAGTGAGTATATTTGGCTCTGACTGGAACTCCATTGAAAACTAACTGCTGGTATGAGGGAAACAATTTTTAAAACCTTCTGTCAAATAATTGGGAAATTCTCAGAATTAAATTTGCTTTCAAGTCTGACAGCTAAACACCTGTCACTTTGATGGCCATGTTAATTGGATTCTGGTGACTTTTACCCCTCCTACTTCAGCTCCTGCTTTGAAGGCTACACTTACCTGTGTTCTGTAGTACATAGTTTGGAATGGAGGGGTGCAGTCTGTCCTAGCAGCATTTCTGCTTTTACTGTTGATGGTACATATGTGCAAGGCAAGAGGAGAATGTTAGTCTCTTTCAGCCCAAAACACAGACAAGACTATGTTGCTGTTACAGTAGATAGGCTTTATAAAATCAACAGTGAATCTTTTCTCCAAAAGAGAGAGATCACTGTTCTGTGACATTCCCATGCAAGCTTGTCAAGTTTGAAAAGTTCTCTTAATTTGTATGAACTTGGGGACAAAAAGGTTTTTAGTTAGTTTCTGAGCACGTGATAGCACTAATTGTTGTAACTAGCTGTACAGATAATTTTGATCTCTTCTGTATTTTCTAGACAAAACTGAATTTTAAAATGTGCTTTGCCCATGTCATGTCTGGCTAGCTGGGCTACAGACATTAATTTACAAATGCTCATTTGGTTGTAGTTTGGTGTTTCTGTTTTTTGAGGGGAAGAAGATAATGTGCTTCAGTTTGGCAGCTAGCCTGCAAACTATGTAACAGAGCTCTTGAAGATCTTCATATTACCTTTTCCTAACATGATTTTCTTGATTAGCAGAACAGCTTGCTACACTCATATCAATTTTAGTCCTAAATAGATTCTAATACCATAATCAAGCAGCACTAAGTTTATAAAATATGTTCTAAGTGATGGTTTCCTTTATTGGTTTCTACAAAACAATAAAAACGTATCCACTAGGTTATTTCTAAAGCACTTTATTTATGATAGCAACCATGGAAGTGCTAGTATAGACAGGGCACAGGTGGCCACTGGTGTTTTTAATTACCTTGGTTTAGACAGCATAGTGGTAAACATGCTGATGGTAGGTCAGAACTAGATTTCCCACTGTTGCTCTCATTGGTGGAGCTTCAGTTATGAGAAATTTTAAGAAAGTCTAGTGTAGACAATGCCTGACTGAGTAAGTTTATAGTATTGGGTAGCTTTGGTATCAACATTTACTGCTGCTAATGGCAGTGACATGAGTGCGTGGCTTTGTCTTAAGTGCACAAAAAGGTGTATGTTTAACACAGAGCTAATTTGAGATTTGCTATCTCAAATGTAAAATCCTAGTGGAGACAAGCCGTAGTTTTACCTTGATGTAGCTACTTTTGGTCAACTCTTACATCCCCACTTTGGGTTACATAACTACAGACAATAAAAACGACATTGCCTTGTCTCTGCTAGGATTTTACAGTAGCTAGCCTTATGTAAAAAAGACACCTGTGATTGCTCCTATGTCTGTCACAGGTACCTCCTCCTGGTGGTGCTAATCAGTACCATGGCTCAGTCACAAATTCTTTATACAATGTAAGCCATGTAGAGGACAACGTTGGCTGTTATGGAAATACATATACCAGAGGGATTTCATGCTTAAAATTGGAAGTTGTTTGTGATAAATACTTGCAGTTGTTTACTTGAACCATAATTATTCTATTTCCTGAATTGGGAAATTTCATGTCAGCCAACTGAAACAAGATATGATGACAAAGAAATAGTTTTTAACCACCAGCAGAGTGAAGATCATCTCATATTTGCATAAATATGAATTTACAATTTAAAACAGATGAAAATTTATGATTTTAAAATAGCCAAGGTGGTTGCATGTACTAATGCATGGGGCATTGAAATGACACTGAGAACCTGGGTTCTAATGCCAATTGTACTGCTTGCCTGCTGTGGCCTTGAGCAAATTACTGATTTCTCTGTGCCTCCGTTTCCCCTGCCATACAATCTGAATAGACAAGGCAGTTCGAAGCATGAATGGTCTCTTCCTTATGTGTTTGTAGAGGGCATAGCGCATTGGGGCCCTTATGTTGTTTGGGACCTCCATGTGCTACTGTACTACAATAAAGCTATGAAAGCTAGAACTTGTCTTTTCTTCCATATAACTAGGTGGAGAGTCCTTCTAGCTGGGTTTTTCTTGTGTGGAATGATGTGGGTGAAGTCTCTGCTGTTTCTCCAAGCCCCACTTTTAGAAATTAATGATATTGTGCAATAATGTTATACTTGTTGGCCTTGATAATATGAAACTGCTAAAAGGATAGTGTTCAGGGACATGAATGGAAAACAGGAGGAAGCAAATTCTGTAACAATTGCAGTGTCTATTTAAACTTGCTCAGTGCTCCTAATGGAAGAAATAACTTTTGTGTAAGCTGTAGGTGCTTTCAATTTATGTGAAGTGTTAAAGAATATCTTTTTATCCTGACATCTGCTAAGCAGTTGTCTAGACAATGGGAAAAGATTCCAAGTATAAATCTATTGGGACAGCTCATTTAAGGTTTGTCCTGCTCTATAGTTTGAGGTGATTTTATGGCCAACTATCGTATGCAGAAACGTAGACTTCAAAAATGCAATTGTTAAAACTTGCTCATGTCTCTTGGTACCTCGGAGATATTCTTTTTTAGCCTTTTATGAATCAGATCAGTATGGTCTAACATAACGCTCTAAAATATAAGACTCCAGTTTGCCAAAAGGTGTGGAAATATTTCTGTGGGTGAGTAGATTATGATGCAGTCAGTTAACTTTAAATTATTTAAAAAAACATATCAAGCTTTCTAAGTGAATTCTGATCCTGCAGTTGTATAACTAGCTTAAAAATCTGTATTGTGAAGTTTTTCTCTACTAAGCTTTTGTTGTGAAACTTATTTACCTGTGTCTAATTGTAAGTGTAGGATGGTTATAATTCATTTTTGTTATCTGATTGAGCATATTGTACACCACTGTTTGAAGATCAGGGAAATAGTAAGGTTGTTCAGGCACTTTTGTGGTGAGTTTATTATGCCTTTTTTCTCTGGAGAAAGCTCAAGTTCTGGTTGTGCTAGAGCATATATTTTGGAAAGACATCCAATCTTGATTTTAAAAACTTCAGATAATGGAGAATCTACCATGTCTCTAGGTCACTGTTAAAATTGTGCCTGTTACTGCTAGAATGAGTGTGCCTAGCTTCAGTTTACAGCCATTGGATCTTTTTGTGCCTTTGTTTGCTAGAGTTAAGAACCCCCTTCTATCAGATTTATTTTCCCCATATAGACTTGCAGACCATGGTCAAGTCTTCTTTCTCTTTGTTAAGCTAAACAGATTGAGCTTCTTTAGTCTCTCACTGTATGGTGGTTTTCCTGACCTCAAATTATGCTTTTTGCTCTTTTTTCTAAACCCTTTCCAATTTGTCAACATTCTGTTGAAGTGTTGATACCAAAACTGTCTCCTGTATTCCAGTAATGGTCTTCTTAATGCCATATACAGCATACTCCTTACTTCTACTCAATATTTCTCTGCTTATATATCCAATACCTCTTAGTCACCACAGTGCACTGTGAGCTCCTGTTCAGTTGGTTATCCACAATGACCCCCAAATCCTTTTCTGAGTAATTGCTTTCCAAAATACAACGCTTCATCCTATAAGCATGACCTGCATTCTTGGTTCCTATATGTATGTCTTTGTATTTAGGTCGATTGAAAATTCTAGTATCATATTTAGTTATGTGGCTGTAGGATGTGGGGAGAGGAGACTGGCTGCTAATTCTGGTGGGGTTCAGGCAGGTGTTTGAGATGTAGAGGGGTGAAAACATTATCTACTTTCCTCCCCTTTCCCCCCTTCTCTATATGCAAGTTCCAAGATTCCCTTATAGAACAGTTCTACTTTGAAGAGAGGCACTGAAAATGGCATTGTGGGATTCCATAATGGCTCAAGAGACAACATGCTTAATTGACAAGAAAAGTAGCTTGAAGGCATTGAGTCCAAATTAGCCTGGGGACACCAGAAGTTTTGATACTTAGGGCTTGTCTCTGCTACAGCACTGCAGTTGTGCTGCTGTAGTGCTGTGAGTAGACATTTGCTACAACAGTGGAAGGGATTTTTTTGTCCCTGTAGTTAATCCACCCCTCTGAGAGCTAGGTTGACTGAAGAATTTTTTCATCGACATAGACTGGTGCCTACACCGGAGCTTAGGTTGGCTTAACTACTCTTGAGGGTGAATTTTTCACAACCTGGAGCGACATAGCTTGGTTGTTCCAAGTGTTAGGTGTATCCAGGCATCAGATATAGATCTGGGTTAGGAACTGATTCAGATATAGGCAGAGGTGGTGATGTTGCTCTCTGATTAGTTGACGTATTTCATCAGAAGCACTTCCTACTGTGCTCAAGATGCATGTTTGTATTCTTGTTGGGCAACAGAACTGAATGCCTGCTAATAAAATGCAGCTTTAAAGCAAGGGAATCCACTATTTCTTGAACATAATATTGTACTTAGGCTGATTTCTCCTCTTAATACTCGGTATATGCTTGATTACGGATGTTCTTTGGAAGAGATTTGACAAAGCTCTAAAGGTCAGAAACATTAGCGTACTGATGTCTGCTTTTGGAGTCCTTAAAGGAAAAATGACAAGAAAGAGCTAGGGGATTATTTAAGGTGCCAGGGCCAAAAGCTAGAAGGTCTTTGGCTTCCTAGATTTTTTGTCTCAAGCTCCAGTAAATCATAACTATTCTGTCCCCTAAAAATCTTGTTTTTATTTCCTATCTAGGAAAGTGATGGTCTGTTGGAGTAAGTAATGCTGCTAAAAAGGAAAACTTCCCCTGTGTAGTTTGTGCTGGTTCCTCTGTTTCTCTTTCAGTGACCTGTTGTTGGACTTGGATCATGTTTAACTTTAGGAAGGTGGGGGTGCTTGCTTAGAACCAGTAGTGATTTGTTACTTATGCAAAATAAATCAAACAGAAAACTACATGTACTCTATAGTGGCCGAACAAATCTTGTCTCCATTTTCTAGCTCAGAAGGGCAAATTATAGTTTATAGTCCAAGGCTGGTAAAGGAAATTGCAGGAACTATATTTTAACTTAACATTTTCCACTAATCAGGCAAGCCAAACAGATGATCCAGGGTGAAGGAACATATACTTGTGTATTTCTATAAAATTTTAATTGTGCACATAGATTAGAAAACATCTTAAGTACAATAGAAACTATTCAGGTTTGCTTCACTTCTTTCTGCCACCTCACATCCAAAACAAGTGGCGTGAAGCTTTCAGCTTTTTCTAAGTGGTAGAACTGTTCTGACTTTTTTTTTTTTTTTTTAACCTGCCAAGTACTTTTCAGACTGCTTTCACAATTTTTCTAGGGTAGAACAATGAGGGGTTATGTAATTGTAGGGACTGGTAATTCTGATGTATTCATATGGATAGAGAATTAACAATTTTTGATTTAGAGAAACCAGCCAATGGATAAAAATAATGAAGTTGAGGTCTTCTGTAATTTTGAAAAGTTCAGTTATTTACATTGTTGCAGTAGTTTACAGAAGATCATATTTTAAATCAATACAACATTCATAGATACTGCCTTGTCCCTTGAATATGCAAATACTTATGATAGTGCTGGTAACTTTCTTCTGGCAACATTAATTTAATTTGTATTCTAACTGTGTGAATGATTTTGTTATGTTTCTTGACCTTCTGAAATGAATAATCTCACTTCTGTATGGACTGCTGGAATCTTATAATAGAAAGTAAAGGTGGAAGTGTACAAACATTTGCAAAGAGAGAATCAAACTATATTTGTGAATTTTAGAGCAGCAATAACTTTCTGACATTTTGTAGGATCCTTCAACAATCTCAAGTGTCATTAAACCTGATTCACGGTTTGTCAGATCTGCATAAATTGTATGATAAATGCATGTTAATAAATGTAAAGTTGCAAGTTTAAGTAAAATATTTCAACAAAACACATTGGAGCTAGTTTCAGACTTGATGTAGGACAACCTAAATACCCATACCTTGTTCATTGGAGCTCTAGAAATACCTCAGATAAAATAGTCATCCCTTTGTGCTTTTGGGGTAGGAGAAGTGAACAGAGGGTAGGGTTCTGTGGCTTGAGGAGGGAAGGTTTCTTTTCTGTTGTTTTTTTGAGGAAGCTGTAAGGTTTATTTCTATATTTTTATATTGTGGTAAAGGCAACTGGATCTTTGAGTAGACACCTTTTAACATTGACATAAATCTAATGAAAAAATACAGATAGGACTGAAAAATACAGCAGTTTGAGACCAAGGATGATATGTCCGTTTAACCCTAACCCTTAAAACTACTAAATCAAAGTTGTCTTTATTTCTGAAAATCCAAGAGTTCTCTCCATTTACAGCCCTTCCAGGCTGTTTGTCTCAGAAAATGGAATTCTTTGTATATTCCAATTTTCAGTTACTTCAATAATTGGGAAAATCTGAGTGCATGTAGGTAGCTCGATGACTGCTGATGAAGTATCTGCTTGTCCATCAATTCCACAGTTAAGTGCATTTTGTATATTGGATCATACATAGCTGCCTGAGATTTTTTTTTTTTTTTAAGAAAGCAAGCAGCATTGACAAGTATTATTTTAGAACGCTGAATGACTTAGCAGACCCTTACAAAAGATGAGTGTAGTGAGACAGAACCGTGAAAATGCTTGTGATGTGACATAAGAATTTTCAGTTAAAAATCGTGTATATAATGAAAATTGTTGAGTTTTTTTGGGTTTACTTTCCATGAGGCAGCCGTGGAATTAAGAAATTACTATTGGCCCTTCACATGCTGTTCTAGTTTACTATGTAAAATTGATATGTCTACCAATGATTGTCAACAATAAGTTTTCCCAGAACGAGGGCTGAAAACAGGTTTAACTGCCAGTGTAGATGGGACAGACCCGTTTTCAGATCTGTTACAGAAAATGTGACTGAAATTTTTAACAGGCTAATTGTTAGTGTTGATGAAGCCACTGGTTGAATTTTTCTATAATAATTACTGTACTTTCTGAGACCGTGTTGATTCATTCTGCATAAATCGGGGTTTGTCTTTCCGCCCTTTGTGAGAACTAATCTTGCTGCTATAACCAGATAGGAATGTAATCGCCATTGTCCCGAAGGTGAATGTCTAGAAATACTCCCAGGAGGCTTGTAATTTAGAGGTAAAAGGAATATTTAATGCTGTAATTCCTTCAACCGTATTCTCAAATTCTTGCATTTTAACTTGCTGCCACTGTATTTGAAAAGTAGTCTCCTCTTTCAACATTGTGAGGAATATGAAGGTTCAGTAGCATTCCGTTTATATGGTATCAAGTAAAGCTACATAAGTAATTTTGTTTGATTGTCCCTAGTATGTTTGTAGAATGCGCTATGGAATGTTTCTAGACATTTTTTTTAAATCCACTAAACTGTCTGAGGTTTTTCATCTGATGAGGTAATGGAGCTTATCTTTGAAGTATAAGCTCATCAGTCCCTGGTATATTCCCAGGAGTGCATTCTTTTTACAGAAGCTGCAAAGACCCTTCATTGAAATCTATTCTTTCCCTTAAAATTTCTATTTTGTAGAAAGGCAGATGAGTGCACTACCTCTGCTGGTATTGGAAAAAGTGTATACTTCTCCCAGAAGAGACTTCTAAGTGAAGAAGCCTGTGTAACTCTAAACCAAGCAGCTGAATCTAGTGTTGATTTCATTAGTGTCCACCTTACTTTTGTATCATCATCAAAATGGAAGTTACTGTCTGCTAAATTAAAGTGATTTTATTTGCTGATTAGCAGTGTAGAGGGACATGGTCTTGGTATTTACTTTTTAAATCCATTCATTATAAGTCCTTAGTTTGAAGGTGAAAGGCTTTGTGTCAATTTGTCTTTCTGTCCTGTCACTCTGGCTTGTTGTAGGGTTGCTGTGAGCACTTGATGTTGTTTGTTTCTTTGAAGCAGGATTTAAGCCTCTGGTTCTTCCACACCACTACAGAAAAGAAATTGTGCATGTTATGTGTTACGAGTCTGTCAGAATCAGAATTCTTGGAAGTGCTTATAAGTTTTGGCTCCTAAGGTCATTTTTCTCAGACACCCTTTGTCGTGACTGAAGTTCTGTGTCTCTGATGTATTTGTAAAAAAAATCTCATTCTGTTTTATCCTTTTCACCCAGTGCTATCAGTCTGTAGCACGTCACCATCTCACTAGCTGTTGGAACCAGTCAGCCACCTCTCTTGCAGATCTTGACTGTCTGACTTAAGTGATACAAACAGTCCGTATTTAATTTCAATATGGAAAAGTAGTAAAAAGTTCATTTTTTGCCAAAATTCACATCTTGTGGTTGTGAAGTGCTTTGAAGATGAAAAGCACTAAGAGTCTAACTTGGATACAAGAAATCTATAAGGTATGCTTTCTTAAAAGGAAGCTTGAGAGTACTACTCATTTGCCTAATCTGACGTTTCAGAGAAAAATGCTAAGAAAAGGCCAGGCAGTGCACTGTACGTTTGGTTAGCACACATTTATGCAGTGAGTGCGGCAGGGAGAATCGGAACTCCTCACTGGGTAAAGGCTGGCCACGATGCAGGTTGTACTAGTTCATGTTGTACTTCTGCTATAGAGTAGGGATTGCTAGGAGGACTTGAAGAGGCCAGACCATTCATTTTTTAATCATTTAAGTACTTACCTAGGTTTCCCCACTTACTTAATGTGTATATGATATTAAGGATCATAACAACTCTCAAATGGCTCTCTACCTGTTTCAAACCAAAACCCCACCTCCTTGAATACTTAATTATCTTGTATTTATAACACCATTTCATTGTAAAGAAATTTTAAAATTCCACCATTTTCATGTCATGTTGCATAATGATCTCCCTGCTGCTTTATAGCAGCAATCTTTCAAAGTACAGGTCAGTACATGTACTGCTTGACAATCTGCAATGCACGCTTAGAGAAAGAAAGGAATTTAGTCATCTTAGCTCCTGTAGCACTAGATTTGCAGTAAAAAAAAAGTGAGTGAGAAAAAGTTGGTAGGGAAAACAATTTTGAAGCTTCCAACAGATTAAATGTTATATAGACTTCTATAACAGTAGCCTCTAAAATGTACTCAACAAGGTGCATGTTGATTGCACCATTCGTCTAAGCATCTCATTTGAATAGTTCACAGCCATGAGGTGCAGAAACTTTTAAAAAATGAAAATTTGGATTCTGCACAGTCTGAATGCCACATGGACTTAGTAGGCCAAATCTGGCTGGTGGGCTGTTACGTTGGCCACTCCTGCACTGAAGTAATTCTTTGCTTATCCCTGGTAAATAGAAACCTATTGAATTACTTCAGAATATCATTAGCTGGATTTTTTTTCTAACAATTTTAGTTAGATTCCTATGTTAATACTATACAAGTCATGCACAGTAATTCTATAAATGTTATCAATTATAGGTTTATAGGTAACTTAAGCATGTTACTTTAGCATTAAATCTTCTGGGAAAGAGAAAGTCAGACAAAATCTGTTACAAAAATTGCATTTCCTTGTTTCATTGGACAGGATTTGTTTTGACTTCTGGCAGCAATTTGTTTGAGAAATGACTGCAGTGATTACCTGGCACTAGAGTAAGAAGCACCATGATGGTATGGCTGAAGTTCAGCTTTGATTTTTGTGCTACAGGCTGTCTTTATTTGTTCACTCTTTGGAAGTGGATAACTTCAGCATAAAACAATTGTAAATCTTGTAATGGGAACATTTAACCATACCTTAGTTAAGGGGAAAAGGTGCTATATAAATGCAAGACATTCATAATCTTCCATACTGCCACACTACCCATTCACAATTGCCCAGCATCCTCTTCCATGTAAGCAATTCTTGTACTGTCAGAGGGAACAGTAAGAAAGTATTTTTTGAATGTAGTTGTATGTCTTTAATTATGTTTTGCCTTTTTTGAAAGGCGTTAATCAGTCTCCTTTTGCTCTCCATGCTCTCCATCTGTTTATTGCTTCCTCCTGCTTCCCTGAAAATGTTCACTTGCTCCACGGTGTTTTTTCTCTGCACCCTGCACATACCTCCCCTGTTGCCAGGTCCTCTTTCTCCCTGCATGTTTCCTTGTTATTTTCCCCTTTCGATGTTTCTTTCCAGCTGGTGACTGTCAGCGCCACTCCTACTGGTAGCAGTGACCCCTAGGAGAGGCAGCTAGGCGGGTTCATCCTAGTTTGCAGCTGATTTGCAGTAAAGAGCTTAGAGACCTAAAAGCAGATGGCATGTGAGTTAACCATGCAACCAAACAGCGCTCTGGGACACCAGCAAATGGTCCAGACGACCACAGTTTTGGAACTGTGGTATATAAACATAGTTAGACATTAACCAGGTGTTAATAGAGGAGAAATGTCTTGGTTTCTTCACATTGGTTTGTTCCGAAGTGCTTGAAAGGTAGTTGGTTGGGTGGAAACTATGTAGAAATGTTATGCTCTAAAATTGATGGAAATTTTTAAAAAATGGAATGAGGAAGGTAAATGAGCATCTCGAAGTTCCTTCAGTATTTGAAACCTTCACTTACCAATCTTTGGTTAGATAGAAAACAAGTAAGTGATTGCCTCTGGTTTTGAATAATCTGTATGTTGCCTGTATTTCTTTCCAAGCAAAAGAACAGTTTTTTCAGCATTCTTATGAAAAGTGCATTGAAGGAAAACAAAGCTATTAATGTAATACCTTGTCCCTTATTGGCAGTTGGAGGGAGAGTGTGCTAATATTACAGGTCAGGATTGGCATTAACAAGATTAGCAGAACTAGTATACCTGATAAACTAGTCTGCAAGCAGGTGAAATGGGTAAGTGGCACAAAAAATAATTTATAATGCTAGACATAATTAGCTTTCCCACCTAATTAAATTGTAAAACTAGCACAGGATAAGCATTATTTAACTAACCGTATTGTCTTTTGTGCATTGTAACACATTGTAACCTTATCTGGTTTACTTTAATTAGGTTTTGAATAAATGGATATGAAGGTTTTCAGTACAGAAGTACCTTAGGGGGCACCATCTCTAATTCCACCAGAGTAAACCAGCTTCTGCCCCTGCATTCAGTTTCTCAAGAGTAATGTGTTCAGGAATTATCTGTTTACAATAATTGAAAAACCCATCTGTAGATGTGTCACGGCCCTGGTTGAGATCCCCCTGCTGAACGTTCACTGGGCTGCTGTGTTTGGACCCACATGGTGAGTCTGTGTGCTTTAAGCTCCCTAGGGCCTGAGTAGGCTCCAGGAACTGTCTCTCTGGCCTCTGGGGTCCTACTCCCTGGGCATAGACTGTCTGGCATCCCTTCTTGGATGTGGAGCCCTATGGTGCAGCTGCTGTAGGCCCCCAGACCATTGCTAGAACCCCCTGTCCCCAAACTCCCCAGTAGCTTAGGAACACCTTTCTTAGAGCCCCACCTTCATGCGTACTCTGGTTTATAGTTTAACCCCTGTGGATAAGTGATAGTTGAAGAAAATATTTTGCAGAGGGATTTCTTAACCACTCACTCTTTTTACTTTTAGATAGCACACAGTATACAGATCCATGCAAAATAAGAAATACCTGCATGCAATTCCTTTCCAGTTTCATCACCGCTCCTGAGCATTCTTTGGGATTTGGTCAGTGGGTTCCTGGTTCTCCAGGTTTTACTCTTCTGGCACAGACTTCTTTCTGTTCTGGTTGGTGAGAGAGCTGCTCTGAGCAGACTTGGTCCTTTTATAGATTTCCAGTCCCCTTTGCCATGTGACTATCCTGATCAGCCTCAAGCCCCCTCTCAGGTGATCAAGGTTCCCTGTCAGGTGGTCTGTTACTTGGGGCAGGGCTACACTTAATATGCTGCATTGTCACAGCTGCAGCGCTTAAGTGAAGATGCTCCTATGTCGCTGGGAGAGCTTCTCCCGTTGGCGCAGTTAATCCACCTTCCCCGAGAGGCAGTAGCCGTGTCAACGGGAAAAGGCGTCCTGCCGACAGAGCACTGTCTACACAGGATTTAGATCGGTATAACTACGTCACTCGGTGTGGATTTTTCACACCCCTGAGCGACGAAGTTATGTAGTCATAGGTCTGTAGTGTAGATCTGGCCTTGGTCACCACCCCGCTGGAGTCCAGGCATAAACTGGTTTTACCCACACTGCAACCACCCCATTGTTCTGCCAGGGCAAGGTTCATTCAGTTGTTGGCGGTCCTTATCCATCTCATTCCGAGGCACGCAGCCAGGTGCCCCTCCCTTTCCTTATCACAAGTAGTATGATGCAAGACTACAGCAAAATACAGCCATAAAACATAAACATACAGAGTTAATAAAATCCAACTGGCATTCATAAATTGTACATAGACAGGTCCCCCAGACTATCACATCATGGAAGGATTGGTAAAAGAGTTGCTGAAGCACAGACTGTTTCCAGTAAAGGGGTTAGCATGGGAAAAGCAGTATCGTCTGTTGTGCAGAGAGGGATATGGGGGAGCAAGGGTGATTGGGAGAAGGATAAAGATGAGAAGTGGGAATACTAGAGAATGTAAGACTGGAAGGGACATCTTGCTGGAATCAAAAAGGACAAGTCACAAATGTTTCCATATTAGAGATGGTGGTTATTGGCTGTTCTTTCAGTGTAGGCTGAGTGACAGCAGAGTCTGTGCTTTCAGAGGGGTATAAGTGAGTCTACAAAAATAGGGCCAAATTCAGAGTCAGAGTAACTCAAGATGTAACTCCACTGAACTCAATGGAATTGCATGCATATGCTCTTAGAACAGTCTGAATTGGGTCATAGACACTGTCTGAATAGTGCTGTTTGTCCTAGATGCTGATGTGGGGAGATATCTTGATTTTTATTTTTTTTTAACCTTTCCTTGGTGGCCTTTGGTCACCCACAGTACTGTTGGTGATCTGCTGCAGTGCAATGAAAAGGTCACGTACCCCTTTGGACTTTTTGGAACCCCCCGCTTAAGTCACTAGTTTATATTAATGGAACATTTATCACATGCTAGGTCTGCTTGTTTAATTGGTTCTCTTGTGTTGCCTAGGTTAGGAAGTTAGTGCTTTGTTTTTTCCCCATTTCTCCCAATAAGACTTAAGAGTTGGAGTTATAGTTGTGTCTGGACTCTTTAAAGTCCTTTTGTCATCCCATCTCCAGCTTTGGATTCTAGATAAAGGGCAGAAGCTTTTCCTGTTCGAGGAGGGAAGTTGGAATGATGGGGAGCTTTCTGATTTCTGTAGTTCTGTATTACTACTTAGAAAGAATAGAGGTCATGGTCACTGTGTCCCCAGAATAAGTATATTTGAGAGAATCCAGATTTGGGAGATGAAGAGGATTCTATGCAGGATCAGTCAGTAAAAGCAATTTATGTAAAGAGACGATAGTCTGCAAAAAATTATTTAAAAAACCTGTTTGCATGCTCACAGTAACTTAAAGTGAATCAGTCAGGCATAATTCTCCTCTGTGTCATGTTTTAGACTAGAAGGAATATTCTAGAGTTGGAGACCATAGAAGAGACTAGTGGCAGTCCTAACATAACTCTCAGCCGTGTGAATGGGATATAATCACTTTAAAAAGGGACCAAAGATTTGTTCTTGCATTAACAAAATGACTTTTATAGGAAAATGTCCTTAAGTCACCTTTCTCTAAGCATGTGCTGAGTTTAAGGGACCTTGACCAAAACAAACTTCAAGTTTTGGAGAAGATTGATAAATGATTCCATGGCCATAATATTTATTTTGTTTTGCTGTGTATCTAGAGCCCCTAGGGTTTCAGCAGAACGGTATTCATAAGTCTTTGTAGCTGCAAATACATGTTTTAGGAGTCACTTAAGTGTGCCCAAACAATCATCTTGAGTCCTCATATGTATGTGTCTGGTCCTCCCTAGACAGGGCTTAGAATAATGAAAGTCTAAATGTTTCCGACAAATAGGAAATGCCTTTTCTTTAAAAGGTCATATTTGATTGAGCCACTTAAATGGTAGCATGGAATGGCATACTCTTCCTTGCTGTTGGTGCATTTCAGAATAGCCTCACTAGCGGAAGCAGTGGGAGATGAGCCTTAGAAATGAAGCGTTTCGGTTACTGTGTGCAGTCCCGTGGAAAGTTTTCTTCAGCGGATTCCAGTAAATATCTTCTAAGGCAGTTGTTTTCAACCTTTTTTCATTTGCTAACTGCTAAAAAAAAAATTTGGAATGGAGGTGCGGACTGCTTTGGAAATCTTAGACATAGTCTGCAGACCCACAGGGCTCCAAGGACCACAGGTTGAAAAGCACTGTTCTAAGGTGACTGCTTTGGCTGGTTAGTAAAAGGGGAACCCTTGTAATAAGAGTTGCATAGTTTCTTCCTCTCTGACTATTGAAAACATCTGAGATTCTCCTCATATAGAACAATCTGTTCTTGATGCCACTGTTCTTCCCCTGTTATCTAGATCATTAGAATGTATTTGTTTGGTTCAGATTCTCTTATACATCTCTATTATTTTTTCTGAAAACTGCGTATTCAAGATGTGTAATGATACCAAGGCTTCAAAGCATCCTGCCTTGATCTGAAGAAGCTTTTAAAGCTGATTTCAGGACAGCTAGTCTTCTGAGTGACCTGAGAACTGTTCCAGAAGGTCAAATGTACATGTCAAGGGTATGAAGTCAGTTGCTTGGGGAAGCCTGCACAATGGCTTGTGCTTAGTTCTTTTTAACATGTCTTTGCATTGAACCAAATGTTTCTGGTAGTCTATAATAGAAACATCTCTGAGCTAGGATTATCATTTGTGGGGGATTAGTTTATGTAGTTATACATTTGATAGCTATATATGCATTTTCCCTTATAGCGCTAACTTAAACTTTTTTCTTTCCCATAGAAGTGGCAGGCTTCTCTGCAGTTATGAATAAGAATATGCTAACATAATATCCAGTAATCTGCTCTATTTGGATAATTTATTATGGATATTATGTATGTGTTTCCTCCAGTTAGGAAAGAATTGTGAAGAAGGAGTAACTGAACACTTCTTTGATTTTTTTACTTAGAGTGGAAACTATGGGCTAACATTTTTCTCACTAACTTTGTCATCCGATCCATCATTGTAGTTCCGCCTTGTACTCGGATGTCAAGGAAACTGTTGGCAATCGCTGCCCAGCACCTGAAAGCTTCAATTTCAGAATTTCACTTGAAAAACATCCTTACACAGAAGTGAGTGCAGCAAGAATAATGAATAAAAGGCCAGGTCTTTCTAATCAGCAGCTTGCTACTTTGAGAATGGCAAATTAAAAGGACACCAACTTTAAAAACAATCACAGTTCTGTCTGAATTTCCCTACTATCGCAGGTAGCACCTAAGATTACTATAACTGAAAGAGGTCAGAGAGATTGTATTTTCCAGGTTATGGAATTTGACAGCATGCATGCAGTTTAAGGTTTCCCCTTGTGGAGTCAGTTTCCTTGGTATTTACTTCAGGGTCTCATAGCAACAGGGAAGAGAATGTTTTAAAAAATAGGAAAGTGTGATTGTAAAACCAAAAACAATTTGTTGAGAGACTTGAATGTGTGTGTAGTACCTGAAAACTGCTTTCAGCTATCTTTTAAAAATTAGTTGCTGACGTACTGTTAAGCCTGCCATGAAACCATTTCTTGTTCCAATCCTGATAAAGGCCTGTTAAACCAGAAAGTCATAGGAGTAGACACAAAGATAATGTCTTGTTTTTATCGGGTGTATTTATTTAGTACATTTCCTTTGAATGCCTGGTATGCTTTTAAGTGAAATTAAAAGTTAACTATGTGTTTTAATATTTACATGAACTAATTTTAGTCTTCTCTTTCAGAATACACAGCTGCTTCGGGACACACCTCTATTGGATTTAATAAATGCTCCGCTAGCAACAGCCTTCAGCTATGGAATCGGTAAATATTTGAATTACTTGCTTTTTTCTGAAGCACTTTCTTTTGTTTTGTGTTATTTCTGTGCGCAAAAAAACAAAAAACCAAAGCCACATACTGGTATGATCATGATGGTGTTTTTCTACTTCACCTTTCTGATATTTTCATACTGAATATGAACATTTTAAACTTTTGTGATGGAATAGCTGAGACACGCTGAATTAAATTTTATGCTAGCAAATGTCCATAGATTATTTAAAAAAAACTTCCATTTTTAAGAAAACCTGTTCAAATGTAGCAATGTTTTCCTGACCCTTGATGAAAGTGGGACTGTTAATTTTATTCTAGTGAGCTGTCTGGCATCAGTTTTTGTCTAATTTCAGCAAAGTTCATAGCTTGTTAGTGTGCCTGGCTGCTGAGTCAGTAAGGTACTTTTAATATCCTTGCACAGTATGTCGTGAGCATTTTTTCTACCTCTGATTCCCAAAAAGCTCTTAAATAAGAGACTTTGAGTTAAAATTTTAACTTGTCTAATGTTCCTTCTGCTGGTTATAACTAGGGTAATTGAAGCCAATGGAGAGTAGACTTCTATGCTTCCTAGGTTTGCATAATGCTAATAAATGAAGGCTTTGGAAAATTGCTGCAAACTGTGTTTGGGACTCATATTTTCATAACATCCTTAGATGTAGGAATTCATAGAATTTTTTTCTATACATATACACTTAGTAGGATTACTTAGAGTGGAATGCAGAAAAATGAACTAAGAATAGGGTAATTTGAGATTGATTATTGGAGAATGGTGTGTGCTGCTGTACCGTGAAAAGCAAAATAATGCAAACAGTATAACTGATCTTTCTCTAGCTTTGGCAGTTTCAGAGACTAGAATCCTAATTGAAAGCTGGGATTCTCCACTTTTCCGTGGTGCAAAGCTGCAATTTTTAACTGTGCAAGTTGTGTGGTATCAGTCCAGGATTGAAATTGCCTATTTACAGGTCCTCAAATACTATGGCGAATGAATGTAATAAATAACCTAGAGAGTGTGTTGGTTCTTGGGAGTTTAGGTGCTTGATTAACAGTTGGCTTATGCTGAATTTAAATTATGTTGTAATCTAGTTGTCGTGATACTAATTGCTTTTATTTAAAATAGACTAATTCAGTGTAGTAATGGGCATCCACTGAATCAGATGGTCTGTTTCACAAGTTTGTGGAGTTTTTCTTCCATTCTAAGTTTTGAAAAGAAATCATGTTGTACTTAGACTGTCCATATTAATATTCCAAGATATTCATACTAAACAAGCGATTTCACTTTCCCTTGGTGAGTATTAATAATAATAAAAATTGTTCACAGTGAAACAGAACACAGGACAAGCGTCAGCAGCTCTCCCCTGCCACAGTTTATTACAGTAATTAAAATGTGATCGAGTAGGAGACCTCTTGCTATATGCACAGTAAATATTTCTCTAACTGCCATTCACCTGAGTGTTTTGTGGCATTGCACCACATCAAACTCAATTGTAAAACACCACGTGTATTAACAAACCAGACGTACTAGATAATTAGTTGTATTCCTTTGAATTTTGGACTAAGCAGTATTCAATTTGAATATTTGCGTTTTGAACTTGATTTTTTTTAAACCGGACTTAATTTTTTTCCTCATTAATTTCAATAACTTCAACCCTACAAGAAAATGTTAGTGATTATCTAAGCTTATGTATGTGTATACAATATATGTTCTTGCCATGTGTGATACTATCTGTGTGACAGATCGTAAAGCTTCATGGCAAATTACATCTATCATGCACCTTTATCTACCTTGCCTGTAGTCTAGCCACAAATCTCTCTCCCCCAAGACAGCTACTGTCATTCCAAACTTCTGAACTGCTTTAGTATAACCACTTCCCTTTAAAAACTGGTCAAAGAAGTTTCCTTCTCTACCCAAAATATGGAATTTCCCATTAAATTTGAGATAATGAAAGTAAAACTTTGTTCGGTCTGTTTTTTTGTATTCTTTGACTATATAAAGCCACACTGCTTTAATTGAGTCCAACCATAGATGACTCAGATGGAGAGAGACTATTACTGAGGAAATGACAAACATGACAAAATTGGAACATTATATATAGGAAAAAAATATTTTAAACTCCGATCGCTCTAACTTCTAGGGCTAAAGGTAATGAATTGTTTATCACATTGGAAAGTGGAGATTGTTTGTGGTAGTACCGACAGTGTGCACTGTGCTATCCAGATATACACGAAGGAGTGCTTGCTGCCCAAAGGAGTTCCCAGTCAAAGGACGTTTTCCAGTGAGAGAGAGCTGCTGTTTCTAGCTCTGCAGAATCATGACGGCACATTTTTAAATTGTTCATTGGTCAAGGACTGCTAGCCTGCCTCCCTCTCCTGGGTCATTGAAATTTGGGGAGATTGGGGAAGGGGGAATGAAAAACCTGACAGATTACCAAAAAATAAATTGGGTGATGCTGAGATCTCCGGTTTTAAAAAAGTCACTGCAGAGGTAGACTAGTGGGCTTAATACTGGTGATGAAGTCAGGACTACATGATCATTGCAATTTAACACATGAATATCAGCAGCACACCTTTATGCACATGTACACCATCTCCAAATTAGCCCAAGGTCTGAATGAGATCAGTGACTGATGAACAGCTGGCTGAAGCTTGATGAACTAGCCATATCATTTATTCACCCTCAGTGGAGGACATTGCTCCCTCTGTTGTCAGTGATACACAGCCTAGAGGTGGTCTTGGACTCATTAGTAATGGATAATCAAGTAGGAACAGCTGCTGTGCTACCTTCCACATATTGCAAGAACGTTTGCACCCCATCCCGTAAATGCTTGGCTTCTGCAGTCCATGATTTTAACCATCAGTTTGCACAAGGTACTGTACCTGGGAATAAACATGTAGGCACACAAACAAACAAACAAAAAATCTGGCTTGTACAGTTTACAGCAGTATCCCTGCTAAACAGCATGGGTGACTAAAACTGACACTACGTAGGCTCCCCACTGAATTAAATTCAGAGTCTTGAACCCCAGTGATCCAACTCATCTGATTGCTTCTCACTTTGAAGTAACATTCTACCATGGCGCATCTGTCCTATGGAAACAGTGGAGCTATCAACAGAGTGAGATTAGTGGGAGTGTGGGACAGGTTTCTTGGTAGCCAGCAGCTAATAATGGAACTTTCTTCCATGGGATATCAGAATGACCATGAATCCTACTACCTTGGAAAAAAAATACAAGACTTGTTGTAGCTGTCTCACAATAATAAAAAGCCAAACCCTGTCTCTATGAGTGGAAAGAGGGGAGGGAACTAAAAGGAGAGTATCGGAATCTAGCTTCATACATCCAAATTTATGTAATCTTGCAAGACCGTCATGCCATGGTAATGTGTGGGAGAGAGATTTTTTTGTTGCTAAGCTGTTTGAAGCTATTTGTTTTTAACAAGTTAGCTGCATTCTGTTTTTGTTGCAGGAAGAAGATGCTGCATTACACTGAGCCTAATGCTCCAGGATTCAGTGATTTGAATGTTTCTGTAGCAGAAAATTCTAGTGTAAGAGCTGACAGTTGGTATAATTCTCACTTCCCTAACATCTTCATTAGAGAAGCAGAGGGGTCAAGGTTTTCTCAGAGCAGCAGAGAGATTGAAATGGCTTTTGATGGTGGTTTTGGCACTAGTATTTCACCGAGTCCGTAATGAACGTGTAGGTGTAAGATTAAAAGGATGAATAAAGTAGTGCTGCTAAACAGAATTGCTTTTTAGAGCTTGAGTCTCGCTTCACTCTGACCTGAGAAGGATACAATTGTAAAGCTGACTCCCATAGTGAAAAGCCAATTTCAGTACATGCTTCTAGAATTAAATTGTCTTCTGGAAGAAATGCTACAATAAAGGCAGCATCATTTAAACTAAATGGGGGCCTGATTTTGTGATACATTTAGCACTATTTTTTTCTATTTAAAATTTTTTAACTTTATTACACTAACATTTAAACATGTACTGCTTTTCGTTGAAATAATATACTGGATTTATATAAATATTGGACAGGAAAGGGCCCTCACCAAAGGCTCTTAAGGAAACTAAGCAGCCGTGGGATAAGAGGGAAGAGTCCTCTCATGGATCAGTAACTGGCTGAAAGATAGGAAACAAAGAGTAGGAATAAATGGTCACTTTTCACAGTGGAGAGAGGTGAACAGTGGGTACTGGGACCTATGGCATTCAACGTATCCATTAATGATCTGGAAAAGGAGGTGAACAGTGAAGTGGCAAAGTCTGCAGATCACACAGTTATTTAAAATAGTTAAGTCCAAAGTAGTCTGCAAGGAGTTAGTGATCTCACAAAACTGGGTGAGTAGGCAACAAAATTGTAAATGACATTGACATTAACATTAAGTTCAAAGTAATGCATATTGGAAAAAATAATTCCAACTCCACATATACAATGATGGGTTCTAAAATTAGCTGTTGCCACCCAAGAAAGAGATCTTGGAATCACCATGGGTAGTTCTCTGAAAACTTCTGCTCTATGTGCAGCAGCAGTCAAAAAGGTTGACAGTATGTTAGGAACTATTAGAAAAGGGATAGAAAATGTGACAGAAAATATCATAATGCCACTATATAAATCCATTGTGCGCCCACACCTAGAATACTACGTCCAGTTCGGGTTGCCCATCTCACAGTGGAACTGGAAAAGGTTCAGAGAAGGGCAACAAAGATGATCAATGGGATGGAACAGCTTCCATACAAGGAGAGACTAAAAAGATTAGGGCTGTTCAGTTTAGAAAAGAGCGGACTAAGGGGGGTATGATAGAGGTCTGTGAAGTTGTAAATCATGTGGAAAAGTTGATAGCGATGTTATTTACCCTTTCCCACAATATAAAAGCCAGGGGACACCCAATTAAATTAACAGGCATCAGGTTTAATACAAACAAGAGTAAGTACTTTTTCACGCAGTGCACAACTAACTTATGGAACGTGTTGCTTTGCCATGAGATGTTGTGAGGGCCAAAAGTATTAACTGGGTTAAAAGAACTAGAGACGTTTTTGGAGGAAAGGTCCATCAATGGCTAGTAGCCAAAATGGTCAGGGATGCAACCCTGTACTCGGGACAAATTTAAATCTTTATCAGATGCTGGGAGTGGAAAGTAGGGGTGGGTCACTCGGTAACTGCCCAGTTCTGTACATTCCGCTTGAAACTCTGGTATGGGCTACTGTCAGAGATAGGATACTGGGCAAGATGGATCATGGCCTGATGCAGTATGACTGGTCTTATAGGATGTCATAGAGCTCCTGGTTTTTCTGAGTTGTATCAATAACCTAGGCTTACTGTTAACACATTTTCTCTGTCTTCAATTTGCATTAAGATTTTCATATCAATATTAATAGGGAGATAGATCAGTTCTCTAGACTTGTGATATGTTATCCTAAATACCAATGTCAACAAAAATAAGCCGTTAATACACTGATGGCTCACTCAATTTTAGAATCCTTGTTGAGTGAATGACTTTCTGCTTTTTAACATGGCAGTCGTGGGCAAGGTGAATGTGTAGGCTCCTTTCATATAGTCGACAAATACAAAAAAATTGTTTCCAATTTTGAGGGAGGATATTAGTATTTACTTTATGTTGAGGCAGATGTTAAAGATGAGAGAGAGCCAGAAAACCACATGCAAGTGGGATTACTAGTCCAAGATAACATTAAAGAAGCAGAATTATTGGGCATGTGGGTTGGTTAAAATATGCTGTTGCTGTACTCCTCACACTGTAGTTCTAAAATGGTAGAATCCTTTCTGCATAAGAAACATTCAGATTTAAAAACGTGTTAAAATAATTATGTAATTTTCACGTTTGTCTTTGGAGTAGTTCGAGTCCCATATAGACTGCCCTCTTATCCTCAGTATGTGGTTTAGTCTGTACATAAGATCGTAAACAGATCGAAAGTATAAGATCTAGCAGAGCATTTTTATCACATATAGAATGAATAACATTATGGCAGGGGTGGCCAAACTGTGGCTCGTGAGCCGCATGTGGCTCTTTTAGAGTTAGTGTGGATCTCGGAGCCCTCCACTTCCCCCCATTCTCCACCTACTGGACTTTGGCGTGGTGTGAGGGGGAGCTTGTGACCTCTGCCTTGCAGCAGGGTGGTGGGGTAGGGGCTTCTGCCCAGCAGGGATGGGAGGTTTTGGGGTTTCAGCCCCACAGGGCATGCCTGGCAGAGCTTGGGGCTTCCGCAGGAGTGGGGCCCCAAGCCCTGGCAGCTGTGCCTCAGCTCTTGAACTTCTGAAGATTATCGTGTGTGGCTTGGAGGGTCAGTAAGTTTGGCCACCCCTGCATTATGGTGTGGGCTGTATAAAGTGTTTATCTGCATGCGTTTGAAATGGCTGTTATGGACATCATTCCAAGTGAGTATCCTTAAAATCTTTATGCCATAACATGCCCATGTGTATTCTGTAAGATACATTCTTTTAAAATATTTTAGAAATACTGTATTTACTTACAATAAATCTGGATAAAAAAAGTATCCCTCCACCTTTAAAGTCAGGCTGCCTTATTTATCATGAGTCCAACTCTGTTAGGATTCAGGGGGACAGAAAATCTAAAACTAGTAAGAATGCAGCACCTCTAAAGATCCAAAACTGTTTATAAATACAAAAATATAACTAAAGTCAATACCTCAGGCCTTCCCAGGGCTGGAAACAAGTTTGTTTATCCTTTGAGAGAGTTGGGAATCTCTTTGTGATGGTTTAAAGCTCTCTTTTCCAGATTACACATCTAGCCTCAACTTCCGGCATTTTCTGATTTGAGTGCTTACTATGCTACTTGTACAATCCATAACATTTTAATGAAATGGAATTTTTGAAATTAAATTTCTTTTCTATGTCTCGTCTTTGGCAGACACCACTTGAATGCCCTCTATGGAATGCACCTTGGAAGCTCTGCCGGAAGGGGAGCTCCTTTATTGCACATCCTCAGTGTTAGAGTCCGGAGAGCCTCTCTTCTCACCCTCATTAAACTTTTCACCACAGGTGCACAGCCTGACTCTTCCCTAACTGTGCATGCAGTCCTGGGCTTAACAAGAAACTTCTGTGCAAAATAGTGTTGCTCAGGTTGTAACTTGGATAAGTCAAACTCAGTTTCTACCTGGTGGAGAAGACTGTTGCCATGCCAAATGCCATCTTCCTCCCATGTTTCTGTTCTAGAGCTGGTCAGAAAACATTGCAATAATTGTTTATAATGGGAACAATGCTTTTATTTCTTATACTCAGTGTCTGAATTGTTTTTACTTTCCTAAAGGGGTTAGAACACTTAAACTGCCAAAATCTCCTTCCAAGACAGCAGTTAGGCATTTGTAAGTTTTAATCAGTTGACACCCTGTAGATTCATGAATCATTGTTGCTTTTGAGAACAAAGCCAATGATGCAAGCAAATAGGCAAAGATGGCAGAGTGTACTGGAATGTTCTTCCTATCCTCAGTAACAAATGTGGTCTATTTTTCATCAGGGAAATTCCTACGCTGTATCTAGGCCTTAGTGACACATGTGAGATGAATCATAAGCATGAGGATTTTATAACTGAAATAGAGTTTACTGACCAGTTGCGACTTTCATTGTTACACAACTCTTTTCTTGGGTGGTACCTTTTCCGAAAGTAAAAGTGCTTTGGGGCTCTTTGTGGTGTTCAAAATGGAACAGATTTTTACACTCAGAACCTAGTCACTGAAAATGTCAGCAGTTGGTATCTGGTATTAATCATTTTATTTACCTGTTAACATTTTGTATAGCGCCAGAGAATGAGTGTGTGTGGTGCTTGAGAGAATAAAGTTGTAGTCTCTGCCTGGAGGTATTTACAGTCTAGATTCCATGTGGGATGACGTGTGGGTGTGGGATGGGAGAATTACACACAATATGGCTCAGGCTGCATGTTTTCACAAGATACATGTCATGTTATCGTTAGGTGCAAATGATGCACTTGATGCCATACAAGTTGTACAGTCTGTCCCTGTTCTGAGGAGCTTGCAAACTCCACACAGGTAAGACCAGACACACTGAAGCCTTAGAGGAGGTGGTGGCTTGGGATGTTTTAACTCATTTTCCCTCCTATCTTTCATTCCCTCTTAAATAAGAAGGGACTTGAGAGGGCAGATAACTGATGCAGATGAGTGTTTGTGGGCCTAGTGGAAGAACTGGGTCTTCAGAAGGGATTTGAGTGGCAAAGATAGGGGAAGCTGAATTCACTGGAGTTAGACGGAGGTCACTACAAGCATAGTGTGTGGAAGAAGACATTCCTCTTTTTGTTTTTCAGATTTGAGGAATGTGCTGAAGAGTCATTATAGG
Organism: Terrapene triunguis; assembly: GCF_002925995.2. Lineage (NCBI taxonomy): Eukaryota > Metazoa > Chordata > Testudines > Emydidae > Terrapene > Terrapene triunguis. Next base: position 13,446,611 of record NW_020698262.1, on the reverse strand, counting down.
GAACCTGTTATTTTACTGAGTTCTCACAAATATTGATGTTCTTTACCAATAATTAGAATTTAACATTGACACTCAAGTGCTTGAGTACTATGAGGTGGCAACAAACCCAAAGTGTGAATTTTACAGGAACCCTACCTGTTCTCTGCTTAAGACATATTCAAGTGTCCAAGTATTTTAATACAAAATGAAACTGAAATTAGCTCTGTAACCATTTTCGCTTCTGTCATCTGCACCTATTTGTCTGTTGTAAATGGTGGATGCTATTTTTATTTTAAATAAAAGCTTCAGTGCTTGGGGGGGGCTTGTGGTCAGGGGGAAATGAAGAAATTCTACAAAGCATATGATAAAGTTTGTAAATAGATGAACATCTATTTGGGGCCTGCTATCCACAGATGCTAAGGCCAGAAGGGACCATTGGGATGACCCAGTCTGACCTCCTGCATAATACAGGCCAGAGAACTTTCCCAGAATAATTTCTAGAGCCTATCGTTTAGAAAAACAGCCCATCTTCATTTCAAATTTGTCCATGGAGAATCCAACATGACCCTTAGTAAATTGTACCAATGATAAATTACTCTGACTGTTAAAAATGTATGCGTTATTTCCAGTCTGAATTTATCTAGATTCAACTTCCAGTCATTGGATCATGTTAGACCTTTCTCTGCTAGACTGAAGAGCCCATTATTAAATATTTGTTCCCCGTGTAGGTACTTAGACTGTAATTAAATCGCCCCTTAACCTTTTCTTTAAGTTAAATAGATTGAGCTCTTTGAGTCTATCACTATAAGGCATGTTTTCAATCCTTTAATCATTTTCGTGTCTATTCTCTGAACCCCTCTGCAATTTATCAACATAGTTCTTGAACTATGGGCACCCAAACGGGACACACTACTCAAGCAGCGGTCACACTAGTGCCAAATATAGTGGTAAAATAACCTCTCTACTCCTACTGGAGATTCCACAGCTTATGCATCATCCCAGGATTGCATTAGTTCATTGGCAGCTAATGTTCAGTTGATTATCCGTCACAACCCTAAGTCTTTTTTAGAGTCACTGCTTCCCCAGCTAGTCCCCAATCCTAGAAGTCTGGCCTTCATTCTTTATTTTTACATGTGTACGTTTACCTTAAACTGTATTAAAATGCATATTTGCTTGTACTCAGTTTACCAAGCAATCCAGATAGCTCTGAATCAGTGACCTGTTCTCTACATTATTTACTCCCTCAATTTTTGTCATATGCAAGCTTTTTCTGTGGTTTTCTTCCAGGTAATTGATAAAAATGTTAAATAGCATAGGGTTACAAATTGATCCCTGCAGGACCCCTCTGGAAACACACCCGTTCAGTGATGATTCCCTGTTTTACAATGTTTTTGAGACCTTTCAGTTAACCAGTTTGAATCCATTTAATGTGTGCCATGTTAACTTGATATAGTTCTAGCTTTTTAGTCAAAATGTTGTGCAGTACCAAGTCAAACGCCTTGAGAAGTCTAAGCATAGGGCTCTTGAATTGACCCCCTAAAATTAGCTGTTGAAGAATTCAAAAAGTCTTAGCATTTTTGCAACTCTATAGAAAGAACCAGGGGTAGTCTTATTTACTGGACTCTCCTAGTTGAGCACCACAAGAACAGCCAGTTGGTTAAAATATTTGACTAGTGAACTTTTTAATTACTAACATTGCTTTGGGGTTTGGGGAATGGATGAGCTAATTTTGGCTTCTCTCTCTGATGATAGGGCTAGGAAGTGAACCAGAGAGACTTTTCTTCATGAGTGTCGTGCATAGCTTATCCCTTCTCTGCTTATTCCCCCACTCAAGGTCCTGTTATCCCCAATGCAGCCCCATTGCATGTGTGCACACTGCTACATGCCACCTAAAGTCAACAGAAGCAGGACTTCCTTTCTCTAAAATTTAGGGCAGTCTGCAGGGTTTGGGTGGAGAGGTTTCCCACCCTTCCTTCGAAGCTCCTGAGATCCCCTCAGTGAGCTTTAGAGACTTATTGCTTGCCTCTGAGCTGTAGGCTCTTCAGGATCCTCCCAATTCCTGTGATCCTCATTAGGCTTCTTAGACACCAACAAGCCTAGTTTTTTCCATCCTTAATAAATTGCTTCATCATATCAGTGAATGGAAAAACCTAAAACACTTGGCTCTTAGAGTGGCTGTGTCCACTTTGGTTACCTTTGCTATCCTATATGGTTAGGAGGGAGGTTCATTTAGACAATAGCATTCCGAAAGCAGTCATTCCTTGCCCCTAATTTTTAAGGACTTGATCTTGTGAGTTGCTCAGGAGACTCAGCACCTCATGTCTAGGTACTCACATGGCTCCCTCACCATAGTATCTGAGAACCTCCAAAGTGCTGTTGGAAAATTGTAATATGATCTTCCTTCTTACTAACTTGTAGCTTGATTAGTTAACAGTTTTTTTGTTAGTAAGAGTAAATAAGGGTGGTGGGCATGTGTGAGACAGAGAGGAACTTTCTGTAGGAAAGCTACATCACAGAAGTGAATGTTGCATTTAGTGCTGAAAATGAAGTCCATGATCATTTTCATCTCCGTGGAATTTAATCTGTAATCCAGGCAGACTGTTTTTTATTGCTTCTGGTGGGGAAGTAATTGTCATTGGAGGGGAACTCAGGTAACCAGGGCCAGTTCCATAGAAGGCATTGATTGTCAGAATAGGGGACTTTACCTGGATTCTGTATTCAGTGGGGAGACTGTGCAGTGCGTGACGTACCAGGGCGAAGGTCAGAGTAGCCTGTTTTGCTGGAGAGAGAGGCTATTGTATTTGTATACCAGCTAGCGCTTTTCAGAGTTGTGGCTTCGTTTCTAGATATAATTTGAAGCAATTAAACATGGATGTGTGTATCACTGTGACAGGTCTGTTCCTGACAGGATGCAATATTCTGGCCATTCATAGACGGAATCTGTGTTGTTTTTTTTTTTTTAATGTCATGGCTAATTTGGGCATCCAGGATTCCAAGAGGACACTCATGCTGCAGTCCTATTTAACAGTCTGAGGGCAAACTCAATCGCGGGGGATATTATCTTGTGAGCTGTGTCTCCAAGAAGCATTACCTGTCTTCAGCTTTAGCCCACTGCTCTTCTTTCATCTGCTCATTTCAGCTGATCACTGAGAACTGGGAGATGGGTGCCGTGTATGCTTGATAGAAAGGTGATTTAGAGCAGGATATCATCTGCTGACACTTCAGTCCGTGCTGCTTTGCCAGCTTTCCCAGGAGTTTCATAGAGATTAATATGGAGGAGAGGATTTAGCCATGTCTGGGCTCTGGAGGTGGATGGGGTGCCTTCATACTAATGTCTAACTCTCTCTCTCGGAGTTAATCCAGGCAGAGGGCAAAGGAAAATATTGCCTGCTTTGTGGAGCTTCACTGTCCATCAGTGGTGCAAATGTTCAGTCTAACTGTGTGGCTGGATTGCTAGCTGTTCTAAGATCAGGTAGCAGCTGTGATTAGATCTGCATTATCTTGCTGAGAGCTCATTATGCTACTGGTTTTTCATCTGTACTGGCTACCTAACATGCTTGGTAGATCTTAAGGTGTTAAACCCCTACATGCCCTGCTTCTGCCCCCTCCAATACAGACTGCTTCTGCCCCCCCTCCCATACTGCCACAGTTGTGATCAGATGGGGTGGGTGCCAGAGCTGGAGCCTCGCTCATATAATGGGCGTGGGGGAATGGGAAGGCTCTGGGAACTTGATCTTCAGTGTCTTTTTGCTATTGGGTTATTTCTGTTAATATGGAGTCCAGTGGCACCTTAAAGACTAACAGATTAAAAGGGCATTACAGGATTATGTCATGGTTGTGTATCTGGAATATGACTGGAAAGACTACTTTTGTGTGGGTAATGTCTGAGTTCTATTCAGTTTAATATTGTGTGACAATTAGCACGGAGGGCAAGCTTTTGAAAAAGTGGTTATTGGAGTTGATGATCAACTTGTCAGGAGGCACATAGTTGTGGGTGTGACTGTGTTGCCTTCTCAGATTCCAGTGTTTATCTGAATTTTCAGCTGTTCAGGCTATAACAGTAAGATGGTTCACAGGTAATTATTGAATAGTTCTAGTTATTCTCTGGCAGAGTTAGCCTTATTACTGGAGTCTTGCAAGAAATAAAAAGCAAATCTGTGTCGTAGTCAGAAGAAAATTCTTATGTGTTAAGTAGTCTTTTTTTTTTTAACCCCATTCTTGCAGTCTTGCCAGTATCCTGTATTTGTTTTTCACGGGCAGGCCTTCAGCATTTTCTTACTTCAAGTTAAGCTTTGTAATAGAAATTTATATTTTAGTCACAAGTAATACAGGAAAGAAACTTCTGAAAGGAAACTTTCACTAGTGCTTAGGATACTGAAAAGCTTTTAATGCAGATGTTTGTTTTTAGAACATACCTTTCTATAGGTTTATCCAATTTAAAATTTATTGGCATTAAATGACGGGTATAATATGGAAGTCCAGTTGGTTCCCTCCCTCTCCAATTAGTTTGAGCAATTAACCTTAGGCCAAAGGTCAGATCTATTATTTGTTGATGAGATTTTGTAATCTCTATAAAGCTAAAATCTCCATATGTTACTTATTGTGAGATTTAATGCTGTATGAAAAGCAAATATAGGGAGTCAAATGCCTATTGCTAGATAAATGGCTTCTGAGTAACAAAGTAAAATCACAAAAATACTACAACAGAAATGATTTCCTTATAAATAAAAGGAGTTTAAAAAAATGTTTAGTCTGTGCTTCCCCCATTGCTGTGTATGCAACCTGGGCTTGGTTGTGTCACTGTTCATGTTGCCGCTATCACTGTTTGGAACTGGCGACTGGTCGATCCTAGCAATAAAAAGGAGCTAACTTTCCTGCCTTCCTGATTTTTGTTTTTCAATTTTTTTAATGGCATCTTTATGCTAAATTAAAAAGAACTCTTCCTGTCTGAATGACACTGCTACCAGCACAAAGCATAGAGCAGGGGTGGCCAAACTGTGGCTCGTGAGCTGCATGTGGCTTTTAGAGTTAAAGTGCAGCTCTCAGAGCCCTCCAGACTCTCCCCCTCCCCCCCCCCATTCTTCACCTACCAGAATTCTGTAGTGGTGGGGGAGGTGAAGCTTGTGACCTCTACCTTGCAGCAGGGTGATGGTGTAGGGGTTTCTGCCCAGCAGGGACACTGGGGTCTTGGGGTTTCAGCCCCGCAGGGCCTGCCTTCCAGGGCTCGGGGCTTCAGTAGGAGTGGGGCTAAAGCCCCAAGCCCAGGCAGGCTCTCAAACTTCTGAAGATTGTCGTGTGTGGCTTGGAGGGTCAGTAAGTGTGGCCACCCCAGCATAGAGGAAATCCCTACATTCAATGGGATGCTTCAGATAATACTGAATGGCTGAATCTTCCTCTGCTCTTCAACTCCTCAGTTTCTTGGTTAATTTTTTAAAACCCTCTTAAAATTAGTTGCAATTGAATGTTAATTTTGCTAGTAATAAGATGTTGACTCTGCTGTAGTAACCCCTGCAACATCTCAGTAGATTTGGTAGGAGGTAGTTTAATTTATCCTCCCCAAAAACATCATTGTTAAAAGTTGGAAAGTTTCAATATAAGTGTATTTTTTGGAATATACCACTGCATCAGTGTGTCTTGTGCTTTGAACGCTTTTACACTGTAACTTGAATAAAGATGAGGTATACATTTGCTTTCAGCAAGACTTGTATTGTTTTGGGGCATATTCCAGAAGAAATATGGGACATGTTCCAACAGAGAAGGCTTCACTTTTTTGTGGGATTGCTTGGATGAGATGGATGGATGGGTCTGCCTTGATGAGAACATGGGAGGAGACAGTTAATCCACAACAGTCTTAATAGCTTCTTAATCTTTCTTACTATTTTTTGTACTTGCAAGCAACACTAAGCCCCAAGACACTCCTGTGCAAGCTTGGGAGACGATGAGCCAGAGGATTAGTCAGATTTTATCACTGATAACTAGAGCAAAAAGTTGTGCATAATAGCAAATTGGAATTCCAATGACATATTTATAAGGTACTGTGCATTATGCATGCCTTGGCTGAAACAGAACTGTTTCTCAACATCACATGCCTAAAGGTCTCTGGGCACATTAACAAAATGCAATAAACAAATTACATAAACAAAAAGCTTTACAAATACTGATGGCTTTGTACATTCTCTAATACTTGTCTATGAAATAATTAGCTGCTGCTTGATGGTAAAATTAAGTTAATGTAGTCTGACTATCAGGGGCAGTTTAGATTTGGAACTGTGTAGATATAGCAAAATCTTGAGAATTCAACCACAAATAGAGAGTATTAAACTGAGGTTAACATAATAGTAAGAAAAATGACATTATAGAAATATTCAGAATGGGGATAGTAGGAAAATTCAGATCACTAAACTCTAGAAATCAGACTTGATGGAAGGTCCCCTTCCATATTTAGTCTTTGGGCTTGGGAAATGCAGGGCCTGAAAATATCTTTTTGATCATTGGTACAGGGCCAGTGTTTGGAAACTTTTACTAATCCTGAAGGCATTTTTACTATTCCATTAGTGTTTCTAGCTCAAACTTAGCGAGACTTGAGGTTAGATTTCACTTATTTTTTTAAATGCACGTTTTTTGTTAATAATCTTTGTGAAACATTTTGATTTCCAAAAATTAAATATTTATAATGTCACTGTGTTTTTCTCTCCAAAGCTTGCTGCTGTTTTCATAAGTGGTTCCGCTATTCATAACGGAGTGAAGTCGGGCTGTTCCCCCAAATTCAGTTTACCCCCCATTTAATTTCATTGGATCGTTGCACTAATTCTTAGATACGAAAACAGGACCAGTTTATAGCAAATAGGCTGCGTAGGTTGGGAAAGACAACCACAGTGAAAGTACCGATAGTAACCTAGTGAACTGTTGAGGGATTTTACAGAGTGAACATTCAAAAACATACCGACTTTTTAAAAATGAAGCTATATCCATGCTTTACAACCATGTCATTCTGGTTATCAGTTGCATTTTCCTACTTCATTTTTGCTTTCATTTTAGTAGCCATAGCTCTTTAACCACTTGTTACTTATGCTTTATTCTGTTTGAATGCAGGTATTCCAGATTTTAAGATATCATAAAGCAATGCTTTCTAGCTTCAGAGAAAATTGGGTTATAATGTAAGATTTTGGATTGGAGAAATTGTAATTAGAAGGTAGTTTAAGGTACTATTTCTTGTGACTGTCCAAGATTAGAAACCCCCTCTGGAACACTGGGACTCCTAGCATTTCCATGGTCTAGAGCAGGGGTCAGCAACATTCGGCACGCGGCTCGCCAGGGTAAGCACCCTGGCAGGCCAGGCCAGTTTATTTACCTGCTGACGCGGCAGGTTCGGCCGATCGCGGCCCCCACTCGCTGCGGTTCGCTGTCCCGGGCCAATGGGGGCGGCGGGAAGCGGCGCGGGCCGAGGGATGTGCTGGCTGCGGCTTCCCGCTGCCCCCATTGGCCCGGGACGGTGAACCACGGCAAGTGGGGGCCGCGATCGGCCGAACCTGCCGCGTCAGCAGGTAAATAAACTGGCCCAGCCCGCCAGGGTGCTTACCATGGCGAGCTGCGTGCCGAACGTTGCCGACCCCTGGTCTAGAGCAGGGGTTCTCAAACTTTTCTATACCAGGATCCCCCTGAAACTCACCTCCCACTTAGCAGGGATCTAGCCAGGGCAACTCTCCCAGTTAGCAACATGGGAAGGGAAGGGCAGAGTCGTTGTGATATCCCTGTGTAGGTACAGCAAGTCTGTTTTAGGTGCAGCAGTCCTGGACCATAAACCATTGTAACTTTAGAATCCTGAAATTGTCTAAGCTCTGACCATTGTAGAACCATGTTGAGTTTAGACTTTAAAGGAAGGTAATGAATCTGTAAAGTTGTTAGCATATAGATATAGATATAGATATAGATATAGAGAGAGAGAGAGAGAGAGTGTGTGTGTGTGTGTGTGTGTGTGTGTGTGTGTGTGTGTGTGTGTGTGTGTGAGTGTGTGTGTGTGTGAGTGTGTGTGAGAGACAAAGTTCCTCCTCTATCTTGGTGGGTCCTGCGCTTATTGGCGGATTTTCTTGCCTCAGAGATTCACCATGTGGGTTGAGGAACAGCCCAGAGACCTTCCCCTCTGGGACAACCCACAGTCCAGGTCAATTGGAAGGTTTGGGGGGAACGCAGGCCCGCCCTCTACTCCGGGTTCCAGCCCTGTGGACTGCAGCTGTCTATAGTGCCTCCTGTAACAGCTGCATGACAGCTACAACTCCCTGGGCTACTTCCCCATGGCCTCCTCCAAACACCTTCCTTATTCTCACCACAGGACCTTCCTCCTGGTGTATGATAACGCTTGTGCTCCTCAGTCCTCCAACAGCACACCCTCTCACTCTCAGCTCCTTGCGCCTCTTGCTCCCAGCTCCTCACACTCCCCCCACAAACTGAAGTGAGCTCCTTTTTAAAACCCAGGTGCCCTGATTAGCCTGCCTTAATTGATTCTAGCAGCTTCTTCTTAATTGGCTCCAGGTGTCCTAATTAGCCTGCCTGCCTTAACTGATTCTAGCAGGTTCCTGATTATTCTAGTGCAGCCCCTGCTCTGGTCACTCAGGGAACAGAAAACTACTCATCCAGTGACCAGTATATTTGCCCTCTACCAGACTCCTGTACCCCACTGGTCTGGGTCTGTCACTCATAATATATTCCGGCATGCAGTGGACCGTAGTGATTTATATGGAATTTGTTAATGATTTAAGTGTGGTTTCCCCCTCCTCCATTTCTCAGACCCCCTTTCACAAGGTTTTATTTTAAAAAATAAAGTTCAAGTCCTAATTTTTTGTGTGTTAAACATTGCTCTTATTGAGCTCTGTGTGGTTTGGACTTCTGTCCATGGTGTTGGCAGAACTTCCTGTCTGGAAAGTAATGGCAGTTCTTTTGGGGTTCAAGAATGGTAAGGTCTCTATAGTGTAGGAGATTTAAACCAAAATTAAATGGGTTGTGGTATGCTGATATTTATGAACTTCAAGAGAGCAAAAGCTAAGCTATTGCTTATATAACTACCAGTGTGTTCATAATTATAGTGAGATGTTAAGATTTTCCTCATTTGTAAGTTTATTGCAACTACAGAGTAGCTAAACTTTTAAAATGTTGTGGTGTTTGTCAAATACAGTAATTAAAATGAATGTATAGCTGAAATAATTAGATATTGCATTTTAATTTGATGCCTTCTTGGACAGGCTAAAACCATATACAAGTGCATTTGTCTTTAAACATTGTCTTTTAGTGTAGAATCCTATTTTTCTGAAAAAGGGGAAAGATCTCCCTTTTGGATACAGACCCTTCTCCTAAGAACACATCCTTTGTTTGAGAGTCTAGGTAAGTCCTTTCCCACTGTTGGACGGCATCAGCAGATTTCCATGAAGCTTTTTTGATTGGAAAGTGTATACTCTCTACCTTTCTTCCGTTGGAGCAGCATTGTTCTGCTGTCACCATAGAGGCTCTTGATGGCTTGTCCTCTCTCTGCCTCTCTCCCCAAATCTCCAGAAAATTGGAGCAAATATATCTCATTTTCATCAAAGCAGCAACATTTGTCCCTAACTTGGAAAGGCTTCTGTCCTGTTGGGAGACTTTCCACTTTTCCACTCTCTTGGATTGCAGTGAACCAGACCTGCAGTTGCAATTCATTATAAACGTTCTGTAGAGGAGCGGGCAAGATCTTATCCTAGCTAGTGGGCTGAGACTACTTGGTGTCTATAGACCTCTGAAATTCCTATACATGCGTTGCCCATAGCTTTTCTGTATTGGTAATACCTAGTGCTAGCCCTAACTCCCTTCATCTGCCCTGTAGGTCTTCAGGAAGAGGATGGTGATCATAGTATTACATCTCTATAACAAATATTGTCTAGAATTTCTTATTTGAACTGGCTGATTGGGGTGTTGTCATGACAGATGTTGACAACGCCAGCATATTGAGTTGTACCAGTTTCTGTGCATCTGAGCCTGATCCACAGAAGGAAAGGGTCCTCTTAATCAAGATACCACCTGGGGAACAATTTGACACTAATCAGGACATTGTTTCCTCCTTCCTGAAATACAAAAATTAATGGGAAAAATTGGTGTAAGATCACATTCCTAGTAAATGGTTGGCCCACTTGTGGCTGTAGATATCCTGCCTAGAGTTCTGTAGGAGAAGCATCATTCCAAGAGTCTCTTCTGGCAGAGAGCATGATCCTGGAAAATGCAGAAGAGAAGACACAGGTCCCTTATATCCTTGAGGCAATCTCCTGATCGGAAAAGAACTGCTAGAACCATAACCAGTGTTACCACTTATGTTGGCCTGCGCAGGTTGGGTGAAGGGACAAACATGTCCAGGAAACATACAGCCTTCTACGTATAAACATGGAAGTAATGTAAGCAGTCAGGTTCATTTCACATAGATTCTAGCTCTGTCTGGTACCACACAACCCCAGCACATGTAGTTTAGAATGACCACTGTAAAGTTTGTAATGGCAAACCAGGATGAGATCCCTTTTTGCTTAAGATCATCTCTTGACCTGTGTGGAGAGGCAGCTCAGAGCCTTCTCATGGTAGCAAAGAAACTGCTGATGTTGTCACATTATTTTTTGGCAGAGGTCTTTTGAAGGTATCAAAAGCATTGCTACTGAATCCCAGATTGGTGGGCTCTTGGCATAGAATTGGATAGAAGTGACACCCCTCTGTGAATTGGGTTTTGTCGTCTTATTACATCAGTTTGGAATTCCCACAGAGTAATTAAGTGATTTTACTCATTTCCTTGTTCAGTATCAACCTAGATTTTTAGAAGGGATACATAAGTCTTAAATCAAGAAACTAAGAATAAACTCAGGTATGTAGATGTTACTAGATAAGTGGTTCTCAACCTCTTCCATTTCTGTATCATGGCCCCATGTTACTACAACATTTTTTGGGACACCTCACCAACCCAATATCATCATGAAGAAAATGTGTATTGTTCCAGCCCCCTGAATCTGTTCACACCTCCTCTCTCCCCCACACCCCATGGGGGTCATGACCATGACCTCAGAATAACAATCCACTTACTAGACTATTTTTAGATAACATAATTTCCTTGGAAAAATCAGTTGGAAAAAGGGCAAGTTGCAGAGGGAACCAAAAAGTGTGGGTATGATTGGCTCTCTTGTCTGACAGAGTATTGGAGATGAGGAAAAGTCCTTTTGATTCCATATTGGTGTACTGGGTGCAGAAATCCTATCTACTTCATAAGGATGAACTTTGAACGCATGTAATTTGATACAGTTCACTTATAGGAAAGGTTTAAATGGTGCATTTTATGGAGCACAGCATTTTGTCCTATTTTCATTCTTTTGGTCTAGTTTGGAACAATAAGCATTTTACAGCATAGGTTTTTCTTAAGGAATTCTACTTTGACCAGGACATCATACTTTGTTCTTGAACTTGATGTATGTATAAAATGTCTGATGTGTCAGTACCACCTGAATACATATAATTTCATGCAGCGTCTTATAATAATGCAAAATGTTATGTGGGCTTGATTCAGGTTTTGTATACGTATTTCATTATTTACCTTTAGAAACAACCATATATTTACTGCAAACACTTTGGTGTAAATATGCTGAAAAGGGAGAAGTTGTTGCCTCTTTCCTGGAGAATTGTCCTCTATTTTCTGAGCATTTTGAGAGTATTTTTCCAACAGTAACACTAATTGTTGAAATAGGAGGTGGTTGACTTAGCAGTGTTCTAATAGGACTGGATGGCTCGGGCTTATAGTGATGGGAGCCTTTCACCTCTAGTCCACCCGTTCAGATAAAGCTCAGGCTCCTAGTAACTAAAAGTTAATATCTGATAGTTATTTGAAGTGTGTGAATCCTCTTCTAATGGACAGGTGACCCAAGTCACATCAGATATTAATTGTCCCCATCCCCCCCTTCTTTGCACTCAGCAGAAAGTAAAGGACTGAAAGGCCCAAAGACTGAATTATTCTTACGTGTATGCCCATCTCTACACACTGAGCTGCTCCTTCCCCAGTAAGAGGTGAGGCAGTTCCCATCTGTTCCCTGGATGACATTAGGGACTTCAGTTTTCCGAGCTGTCAGTTTAACAGCTTCCATGAGGACTACATTCACTTAAATTGTAAATTAATGGAGATATCCCGGCTCCTAGAACTGGAAGGGACCTTGAAAGGTCATTGAGTCCAGCCCCCTGCCTTCACTAGCAGGACCAAGTACTGATTTTGCCCCAGATCCCTAAGTGGCCCCCTCAAGGATTGAACTCACAACCCTGGGTTTAGCAGGCCAATGCTCAAACCACTGAGCTATTCCACACACACCCACACACACACCCCCCCCCCCCCGCAAGGTTGCAATTACTCTTTATTTCCTCTACCTTCGATTTAATTTCTACATAGTTTACTTTTGTTCTTTAATTTTTAAAGTGGACCAGTTCTGTCCTACCGTATTGGTAGTGTTATGATTAATCTGCCTTTCTGGCCAGAAAGAGATTGTTGCTGTCACTGAGTGTGCCTGATGTTTGTGGTCTAGCTATTACATCTGGGTATTTCATCTCTCCTGGAAGAAGCAGGGCTGTAAGTTTGGATCTGCCGTGCTTTGTCACAGCTGTTTTGTGTCTTGTATAGCAGATCACAGGTATCTGAATTTGTGACACTTTACTCTTGGAAGAGAGGTGTGATGGTATGTGAATGCTGGTTCAGATACAAAAGGGGAAGGATCTATCTTGGAGTAATCTTTATACTTTGAAATGATAGGCCCAGGAGAATTTAATTTCTTTAAAGAAAAGACCTACAAGACTGACTTCTGAGATAAGGGTGGTTTTGAATGGATCTTCTTTGTCATATTCAAAAATCAAAGGGGAAAATTTAGCATATCCGATTTCAATGTACTCTTATGTAATGTTTATTTTTAATGTTTATTCAGTCCAGAACAAGCTCTTTGACACTTTAGAAGTACAAAGACTACAACACTAGTCTTCAAGCCCCCAAGATTTTTAGACAGCTGGTAGAGCCACATGGAGTTGAAGTATTTGAAAACATGTCTGGAAATGGCTTGGGGTCACATTGACTGAAATGTGTAAGACCAAATCTGCTATTGTTGTTGTATCAGTTAAATAGCAGTCCATATTTGGCTGCATTTTTCCTTTCCAACTGCAGTGTAATTTTAGCTTTTATATACCCCCCCTGGGTCCACACCCGGGTCTGCAGTGCAGCCAGTACACAGATGCATTGTTTGAGGTCCTACATTCCACTGAGATCAAATAGTCGGTGCACCACATCAGCCGAACATCTGAAACTGTTAAATGCTCTAGCCTTTCCAGATCCAGGTGCCATACAATTTCTAGGCTAAAGGCATCAAGAGCTACTTCTTCTAGGTCCTTTCTGTTTAATTCTGCCTGCTTTGATTCACTGCAGCTGGTGAAGCAGTTAGGCTTGGTTCAGATGTGTGGAAGAGAACTAATTTCATGCTCAGAATTGTAATTATGTTCTTTCCTTTCAAGCTCCCAGCTGTAAAAGACGTCTTCCAGTGTGGACTATCTAAATAAACTTTTGTGTTAAATGTTTTCTTATTTCATTTTAGGAATGTTGCAAGAAGACTTACCAATATCCTTATCCTTTTAGCTCTGGTGCAGTTTCACCCAGCAACCCCTCCTTAATGAAGGCATGCTTGCTTTCTCTGTATAGCTGACATAGATCGTATCTTGCCTCTGACTAATGGTACAAAAGAGACCTTTCCATAAGCATAATTGAGGCTCCCCTGACTTGACCAGTTGGCATTGTCTTGACCCTCATGCACACTGACTACAGCAAGTATCTAGTGTTTGAATATATTCAATCTCCAGTAATCTCGTGCATGCTATAAAGTTATAACCAACTAGTTTACTGGATGGATTTGAATCTTAGCAGTGTTTAAATACAATAAGAGGGGCCCATTGATTAAGCTGATGTCCCATAGTCTAATTTAAAAGATGACACCCAGATGAAGGGAGAAAACACTATTGTAGAAATAAGAGCAGCACCAAGTTCAGCTCATGGATCTTTATTTGTGTACCCGAGACGGGGAGGGGGGGGGGGTGCTGTTCCAGACATCGTACAGGGGGTAATTCCTCGTCAATGGATTTGGTTTGTTCTGGGACCAAATTCAGTATTTAGCCATGTAACACATTCATTTTGGAGCCTCTGACTATGAAAGTCACCTCCTTGATCTAGATAACCTCTTTTACAGCCAGAGTATGTTAAGGTAGGGGAGGGTTTGACATTGTCTGGTCTTACCATGTTTCTGTGTGCAGCTCTTCTAGTTTTTTCTCTGCCTTTTGTTGCCTCAGAGCACGTCTGTACTTAAAACACTATAATGAAGACGCTCTAAGCCAACGAGGGAGAGCTCTCCTGTCGGCATAATTAATCCATCTCCCCAAGAAGTGGTAGCTATGTTGGTGGGATGAGCTCTCCCGCCGACGTAGCACTGTCTACACAGGGGGTTAGGTCGGTATAACTACGTCGCTCAGGGGTGTGAAAAAATCTTCACACTCCTGAGCAATGTAGTGATACAGATATAGGTCTGTAGTGTAGCCTAGCCCTCAGTCAGAGCTCTTTAACCTGCTTTTCCTTGTCTCTGGAGTCTGTCTACTCAGCTTGTGGTTCCAGGATGACAGTATCCAACAGGTTTCAGAGTAGCAGCCGTGTTAGTCTGTATCCGCAAAAAGAACAGGAGTACTTGTGGCACCTTAGAGACTAACAAATTTAAAAAATAAACCACTCCATACGGCTAAATGCAGTGCCTTGCATAATGACAGGTTTCAGAGTAGCAGCCGTGTTAGTCTGTATCCGCAAAAAGAACAGGAGTACTTGTGGCACCTTAGAGACTAACAAATTTAAATTTGTTAGTCTCTAAGTATCCAACAGTCACTCCAGTGTCCTTGTGATTGATTGGAAATCACAGTGGACGAATCTTTAGGATGGGGGACCACTTACATCCCAAAGTAGCTAATGGTCACTGATTGTTAGCAGAGAGGCCTCTGCCAAACAAACAGCTAAAGTTGAGTGGTGTGGCATGTAACTTGCCGCTTCACCCAGGAGCTGCAGAGCAAGTCAATGAGAATCTAAACAGTGAAACAATTGTTTGACAGCCATTTTAAAGAGCAACTGCTGTTCATAGCTGGAGTATATGGACAGATCCTAAGTCAAGATCCTCTTGGGGTCATTCCAGAAGTAAACACAGAAAATTGAGTGTGTGCGCCGTGTTCTGAAGAATTCTCATCTCTGAAGAAAAAGGAAGGTCAGAACTCCTGTGGTTTTTTAATTATTATTATTATTATTATTATTATTTTATTATTTTTAAGAGATTTTCATCTGGTGAAGTAGTAGTTTAGGAGTTCTACTTCCCTTCATGACAGCTATTTCACTATAGAAAATATTAATCAAAATACGTGTCTTGAGCACTAAGTCTCTATCAAATCACACTACAAACACTCCTCAATCTGAATGCTGTTACCCTCCAAAGAATAGAGAAATATCTGGAACACTAGCTTTCTTCTGCTAAGCAGTTGGCTGCTGAAAGTGGCTAATAGAATTACTTCTAAATTTATCTTCATGGCTTGAAGTACAGCTAGACCTAGCGGTGGGAAAATCTTTGCTACTCCTTGAGGGAATGTCCATTAAAATATCCTATCTGTCACAAGTTAAATGCAGTTCTCAGTACAGTTGTATACTCTGCCATAAGCATGCTGTGTCAGAGACCTGCAAAGCAAGATTTAAAGGGGGAAAAAATCCAGAAAATATGCCATCTCTTTTCTTTGGCAACAGATATTTATATGTGATGCTCCCATGGCTATTAATCTCTTGTCACAATTTGGCTTTCAATTTGGTTCCCTGGAGAGGTTTCTGGATTAATCCCTGGCTGGGAGGTTTTGCTTCACCTTAGATTAATTTCCCTTCTGCTCTAAAGACCAAAGGCTGTTTGAAGGTTTGGATTTAGTTTTAAAAGATATCATATGACCTCAAATACTCTTTTAGGCTAAGAAAAGTACAGTTAAAATAGTACTCTTTAGAAAGTGCTCAGGGGCTTTTTGGTTGAAGTGCATTGCCTCCTCTTCTACCACCATAGTATCAAACCCACATGGGGGCCCCAGAAAAGGGTTTTGGAGGAACTTTGTTTGTTTCAGATAAAATATTTTTCTCTAATGTTCAGGAAGCTTATGTATAGGACATTTGCAATTTCCCCTCTTACTAGGCTTGTATTACCCACAGTCAAGCAAATCTAAGACAGAAATCCAGTTGCAAATGTTTGTCTGAGACAAACCAGAGTAATACTCCTTCCGAATGGTATGATGCTATAAGAGAGGGAGTCAGAAGGGGGAGGGGGAAAAAAAACCTATCACATATCAGGTTATTTGATGACAAGACAAAGTTACCCAAAAGTATTATTTATTGAACTCTCTGCACACAGTTATAGTATTCATAGGTGCTACACCGTAATCATTTCAATGCAAGAATTGTCTGGTCAAGAAAATTTATACTATGCAAAACTATCAGGGAAAACTGGTCCCAGTAAAGAACCCAAGCTACCCTGTGATTCAAGTCTGAAAGGAAAATCTATATGTGCTTTATGGGGAAATATTGCAGATTAAGACCTTAATAGGAAAATAGCCTACTTTCCCCCCCCAATTTAAAATTACTGTTCTCAATTTTCTAGCACTGATAGCTAGGTCAGAAGCCAGCCTTACTCAACTGCAGCTTTAGAAACCCTAAATTATCTCTAGGGTAAGTTTACAGGTTCCCCTCCTGCACACCATCACAGAGAACACTACTGCCAACCCTATTCTTCAAGGTTTCCTTTCACAGACAATTCATATCTTTCACTAGATCCTCTCAGCATCCTGAATTCATCCAATCTGACCTGATGGCATACAAGCAAGGGAAGCACTCTCCTTGTTCTTAGATTAGCAAATTAAATCTCACTGGTTGCTACATTCATCTTTCCTCATCTTTACTTGTAAAGAATGATAGGTAGTTAAGAGTTCTACACTAAGCCTTAATTAGTTTGAGCATGATGAGAAAAATAGCACCTTGTTACTTCCCATAGATGCTGCCTATGTCTTCCTTATCAGATCTGTGAAGTTTGACAAATAACTTCTATAACACTTCAAAACAATATAGCTGTGGAAAAATAGGTGTTGATGTATTCTGTCTTGTAAATTTCAGTTTGGTTTTGATTCCAGTTTGTTTAGGGTCGCTGGGGGATGCGAACAGCTTGCCTTCCAGGTAGTGTGTTGAGCTGACATTAGAGACCTTCTGTTTGACTTGTAAACAGAAAAAATAATATTGAGGCTATTGGTAACAAATAGATGTGAAACTCCCACTTGTCACTTTTACAGAACTTTTAGAATGGTAGAATGGATTAATGAATCTTTGTTTTATTTGAATACTAGGTAATCAAGAAGGAAATTACCAATCCTTCCCTGTAACCAGAGAATTTCTTCTCTTAAGAACCAAGCTGGATAAAGTTAGCGTCTCACCTTTTGAGAAAATTGTGGACAACTCCCTACTTTCCACCTTAGGCCCAGGAAATTTTAAAGGAAATGTAGTTATTACTTAAACGTTCCAGATTTTTGTATACAAGATTGAAAAAGCCTCTTGGTTCAGCTCTTGATTAAATATTGTTCTTAAAATTCTCTCCTTTTCATTATAATTATTCAAGGATATCTCTTAAGTAACAGGAAAATCTAGGCTCATGGTAAAGGTCTCATATTTCAAGCTGAGAAAAGATGATTATAAAGAAAAACTAGTTGTGGTAAAAACATGAAAATAGTGTTGTAAATTTATATGTAGTAGAAGCATAGATACAGACAGTTCTCAGCTGCAGAGAGCTGGCAGTCTTTAAGCCAAGTAAATGTAAGGTACAGGCTAAGGAGACTGTCAATTACAGGAATCCAGGAGGGATTACCTTAGAGGTGCATTTGGAATTTTTGTGAAGGGGGCTGCATAGAGACTGCTCCAGATGTAGTGGGTAAAGGGAACAAATGGAGCAGGGGAAATGATGTAGGTAGCTGAGATTAGGGGCTCATAGGTGAGGATATGGCACTCAACTCTGCTATGGTAAAAGCCAGGAAGCCAATGGAAGAATTCCAGGAGGCATGATAGTGAAAGCTGGGGAGAGGAAGGTAGTTGGCTTTGGCAGGCAAGCTTTGGAGAGACTGGAGGCTTGGGAGTGGGAGGAAGACCAGGAAGAACTGAGGTAGTGATCAATGCAGTGAGTAGCCTGGGTATAGAGAAGTTTAACAGTTGGGACAGTGTGTAAATGGTCTCCATGGAGACAGAGGATGAAGTTATAGGAGTCTGGGTGAATGTTGAGAGAGGTAAATAGAGAAGTTGACCCACATTCCAGACTTGGGAGACAGGAAGGATAGTGCACTTTGTCAGTGAGAACGGATGAAGAATGCAGAAGAGAGGAATTGACAGAGGTGAAAGTGGGCCGATATGGCATACCGGAGAGAAAGTGACCACCTGAACGGGCCAGTACACAGCCAACATTAAAGCGCTGCCACGCTTTAAGCACTGTACCGGCAGGGCCGCTGATGGGGGGGCCCAGCAATTTAAAAGGGCCCAGGGCTCCCGGCCGCCGCCAATGCTACCTATTGAATGCTCCCTATTGAATACTCTTCAGAACACCATGTGAGAGAATTTTGATGTCTGTTACAATTGTAGGTTTTTTCCGCCACACCTCAACCTGAGGAATTGTTCATTCTTGTAAAATGTATATTGTTTCTTGCAATAACGTAACGTAGTCCTGCTTCTTAAATTGCTAATTAGTGGAGCCATCGTAATGCTTATAGACAAGGCCGCCAGGAAATCTCTTCAGGAGTATTTTATATTTTCTGGTCTTTGAGTTATTCTGACCAGGGAGTTTTCACCACTGTTTCCTCACTGTTAATTCTAAATGAGCAATCAGTCCAGAAAGTGTTACTTCAATCCCAGGCATCCATTCATCCCCTCTCTCCCTGGTTACAAATCCTTTCCGGAACCGGCAAAACATTTAGACAGAATCACGGGAGGTTCAGTGCATTTCTAAAAGCAACCCCCCATCTCAGCCTACATTCTTTTCCCTGTCTGTTTCTATTTATTGTTTGAAGCAGGGTGTTATACTGCAGTTGAGTATAGCCGTATTATAAAAGATTTCTTCTCCTATAACATGTCTGATCTGTAGCAAAACTAACCCTTTCACTATATACAGTAGCAGGGTTTGTCTTAGTGACCCCATTACATTTCAGTTGTCTGCCCCTTCCTATTTCCTTGAATACCTTTCCTCTCTCCCCTACCCAGACATTCAAAGGGTATTAAAATGACTAACCATTTAAGATTTTTCTTTCAGATGTTCAAAATTCTCACATTTGGGGTTCATAGGGAGACTGTTTGACTTTATGCACTATTCCGTAAAATAATGGGGTGGAGAGAGTTGTAAGAAAAGCACTGTGTTGCCATATTTCTGATTTAGCAGTCTAGGTGATCTCTGCAGCGAGTTTAAGTAAGTGACACTGTCAGACTGATGTAAGGTTCCCCAGAGTATGAACATTCCATTGAAATCAGTGGGAGTTCCATTTGGGTACCTCACAAGGTGGTCAAGCCCCATATGTATCTTGACAGGTTGTTGCACTTGCCCCACCACCGTATTGTACAAAAAGAAATAGTGAGTAAGGTTGGGTTCCAAAATAGGGAAAAGACTTCATGTTGAGCTGAGTGAGTATCTCTTATAATTTAATCTACAGCTGTTAAGAATAGTTCACATTTTCAAGGGAATGAAATCCCTGGCTTGTAAAATCAAATCTTCCTCCCTTATATTGAAGGCAGAGGCAAAAAATGGTGTGTAATAAAAACAAGATTCCTTGTGTGTGGTGGAAAAGAGAATTGTTATATGGTTAAACAAATTTAGTGGTATTGCAAAATGTTGGACTGTCCACATACAGTGAAAATGAAAGTTCTGTATTGACTCTCTGTATTTGATTTCAGTTGCTGTAGATAAAGGCTCACTGCTTCTTTCTGTATTTAATGGAGGTGGGTGGTTTTTTTTTTTTTTTTTTTTTTTTTAATTCTAGCAGACTGTTCATATCACACCTCAAAGCATTGTATCTGTCTTGCATCAGCAACTTAGCTTGGATAACAAATGTGATAGAATTTTTAAAAAATGCAAATGAAATTCTATGGATTATAATTCAGATCTTTAGCACTATAAAGCCCAATATCCATCTTGTTCTCTGGTGTGACAAATCTTAAAATAACTAATTCTAGTGTTAAATATATGCACCTGCTGATTTTGATGTTATGTACCTTACATCTTTTTATTACATACATACTTTCAAAATACTGCTTTTTAAAAAACTGTTTTAAATCATTAATTTATGCTTAATTTAGTTTTCAGAGTCAGAGGAGAGCTTCCAAAGCACCTACAGTGTATCAATCTCTTTCTTATAGGAAAATAAAGCTGTAAATGAAGTGGATAGAATGGAAATTAGGCAACAAGGGACTTAAAATTTTAATGAAAACCATGTGCTTTCGTCTCTTTTGCCGATAACAGAGCTTGGGTAAGAGGTGGTACTGTTGGGACTGCTGATCAGGATAGATAGGGAATATTTGCTGGGGGAGGGTGTAGAGTTGAATTGGACATTGCCCGAGGTTCTGTCTAGTTGCATCATGTTCCTCCTGTTTTCTTCATTATTTAGTTTTCAAATAGAAGCAAAACTGAAACATTCAATGCTAATAAGTGTTTCATTATTCACGTTACCTTTTAATAACCTAAATATCTCTGGCACATTTTACTAAACTGAGAATGCTGGATTGCTTTCTGTAGCGTCTGCTACGAAGGAGCTCTTGCTGAACTTGAGAATACAGATATTTGTACGGGGCAGTATATGCCACCCCTCTTCCTTAATATGCAACTACAACCCTTGAAGACTGTAGGTCCCAGTGCACAATGCTTTGCTTTAATCAAAGCAGCTACTTGGAACAAGGTAGAGAATTTCATGCCTAGTTTCTGCAGGTCACACTTCCATGTTAAACCATTTACTTCATTTTAATCAAAGCAGGTATGTCCCTTGAGTTTCTGGCAGGTTGCCAGCATGTCCCTCAGTTGGGCAAAGTGTGTGTTCCTGTTTTAAATATTCAGCATGTTCTGTTGCTGCCGATAGGGGCAAACCCAGGTGCCTTTTGGGGGGGGGAGAAGGGGGACACAACTATATCCCACATACTGAGAGTTAAACCACTTAAAAATCTCTCATACTTTCCCAGCAGTTCAGAATAACCTGAGCAGTAGCCCTTGAAAAAACTTAACCACTCAGATGTGAAATTCTCCCTGCGAAGAAGATATAACTTGTAAAGTTTTTACATGGTTAACAAGAAAAAGTTTTAAAGGGGATACGATCATGGCTATTAGGTAGGGCCCATAATTACCTACATTCTCCTGCCCTCTTCTTTGGGTTATTTTCCCTCCTCTCTCTCCCCCCCTACCCCTCAGGACGCCTCTTAATACCTTCTGAAAACAACCAGCAACCATGATCAACCATATAGCTTTAAAAAATAGACCCCAAATGGAGAAAATGTGGCAATGGAAACTCATTTAATTGTCAAGGGGCTATTATGAAGAGAAGTAACAACAAAAACCTTGTCCCCTTTTTAAAAACCAGGGTTCTTGTAGATCTCTTTCAAATGTTAACTGAAAAAAAAACAAAGTAAAATGTGAATGTTCTCCTCTTCCTGTCATGAACAGCTTTAAAACATGCACCAAAATAATAGAAAAACCCAAACTGAAACATTGTTTTTCCAAAATGTGGAATGGATTCAGGACCTAAAAAAAGTTTGCTGAGGATGCAAAACACATGCTAAACAATTCTTGAGGCCCCTCTGAAAATATTCCATTTCTTATAAATTAATTTAAAAATTAACTTGAAAAATCCTCCAG
Source organism: Terrapene triunguis (assembly GCF_002925995.2). NCBI lineage: Eukaryota > Metazoa > Chordata > Testudines > Emydidae > Terrapene > Terrapene triunguis. The sequence goes on along the minus strand of NW_020698262.1, from coordinate 13,424,658 downwards.
TGTTGAAGTACCTTGGAAATTAGAAACAGCAAGAACATGTCTTCCTTAACAAATGTGTTTAGGGGGGAAATTCAGCAACACAGCAGCTTCAGAAATTCTAAATATGTAAAACAATAATTGTACTTATAAGGTATTGTATATTCCTCCCTGAAAAGCAAATCCTTGACACTGCTGGCATAGACATCTCCTGTTTTTGTAATGATGTATTCTGCAGTGTAACAGAAAAAGCTGGCATTAACATTAACAATTGTGTAGATTATTTTCCCAAGCACTTTCACCAAGCACACAGGTAACGTTAGTCCTGGCATTCGATCGTAACTGGAAGTCCTGGACTGATCATTTTCAAAGCATTTGCACTCATGATCTTCTCTATCTTCCATTTGAAATATTAATGAAGTCCCACGCCACTCCTGTGTGGTAGATAAATGGAATGAAACCCATACAAGACCACCATTATTAGGCAACCTCCTGTCTTCAGAAACCATCTCAAATTATTCCTCAAGTATACTATTTAGCTCCACCTTTAGTTAAAAACCACCTTCCTCTAAGAACTGTGCTTTGTTGATTCCTAGATTGGTTGCTTAAGGCAGCTTTTTCTGTACTATCTTTATTAGCCTCTATGCCTCAGTTTCCGCATGTGGTAAGTGACTTGCTCAAGGTAACATATGAAGTCAATGGCAAGTCTGGGAACAGAACAGATTTCAGCTCCCAGTCCTGTGCCTTAGCTACAGGCCCATCCTTCCCCCCTTTTGGGCTACATCTATACTGCAGCTGGGAGCGTGCTTCCCAGCTTGGGTAGAAAGATGCTAGCTCTGCTTGACCTAGCATGCTAAAAATAGATGTGTCCCTGGGGCTAGCACAGGCAGTGGCATGGGCTAGTCACCCAAGTCCATACACCCATGGGGTCCGGGTGGGTTTGTACTCAGGTGGCTAGCCCAAACTACTGCCGGTACTACTCTGGCTACACTGCTGTTTTTAGCGCACCAGCTCAAGCAGAGCTAGCGCGTCTGTGTACCTGAACTGGGAAGCAGTGTACCCGTACCATTTTAGTGACTTTGTGGAATACAAAGTAAGTGGGTGTGTTTTATATTGAAAAGTAACCCAAGTGGAATATATATCTCCTCGATATATGTTTCACTCAATATGCATCCAAAGAAGTGGGTTGTAGCCCACGAAAGCTTATGCTCTAATAAATTTGTTAGTCTCTAAGGTGCCACAAGTACTCCTGTTCCAAGTGGAATGGAAGCATTTGCAAAGGGGGTGGCCAGGCAACTGAAAAGCATGTCTAGGGGTAGAGGAGAACAGGAACAGTCTGCAGAGATATATGTGCGAGAAAGGGAGGTACAGAGAAGATAAGAGAGGAAATAGAAATAAAGAAGAAAAGTAGAGGGGTGATAAAACATCACATTAAGGACAGTAAATGTATGTATTCAGTGTTTGTATTTTTCCTGTTAATAACTGACGTGGGGTTATTGTGATTGTGTGCGAGCATGGGAGGCGTAGTACCCAAGGCAACCTTTTAACGTGGTCCACAATGGAAAAGCTTGAGAACCACTGGCTTGTCAGATGGTTAAACCAGTTAGAGGTGAAAAGCAGCATTATCTGGTTCCCTGTCTGTCTGTCAGTTTCTTTCAACACTATCTGAATTTTAACTGAGAAATTAATGGAGTTAGGGTCAGACAAACGACTTAAAAAAAAAAAAAAAAAAAAAGACCCATCAGAACAGATCTACTCCCTGTGTATATTCAGTTTAATCTGCTCCTTTTCTGGCAGAAATAATATTCTCTTGTGTTATGCCTGTAGAGTTACCAGAGCTCTGGGAGGCTGAGCTGGGTTCTGTTCTCTCTTGTATATTGTCAGTAGGATTGCTAATGAAGTTCTAGCTGCAGTTGATGAACGACTAGGAAGGAAAAACACAGCTTCCTAGCCCTATTGGTGACAGCTTCTCAGATCAGAACACCTGGTCACAGCTGGAGTTTACAGTCTCCGAATTAAAAAAAAAAAAAAAATACACATCTTTTTACTTGTAACCTGGGTAAATTTGATCTACAAAAACTGATTCAATAAACATGAAACCTACATTGCCATTTTTACAAAATAACTTTCTAGGGTGTAATGACACTTGAGCAAGACTTTGACAACTTAAATTGGCATATTGATAGTTCTGTAGTTTGCAATAATGTTTTTCTTCCAAGAGACTCAAAGCACTGTACAAAAATCAAGCTTTGCAACACTATTGCAAAGGAGTAAACTGAGGCATGGAAACAAAGTAACATTCATATTGTTTCCATCAGTGCAGGAACATAATCCACGAATTTTAGGTTTCTAGTTCAATGCTCTAATCTTGTGGTTCCCATACTGTGGTTCATGAAGCATTCACTTCTGGTGTGTTGAGAACAGGATGGTCACATGGTGCTGGTTCTCTAGTTTCTAGCTGCTAAATTTTGTGTCAGCACTGCTTTTAAAAAAAATAATTAGGAAAGTAGCCAATCTTACTATGCCATGTTAGACATTGAAGCATTTGCCATAAGGATATTACCGATCCCAGATGGAAGGGGGGAGATGGCTCACAGTTACTACAAGGATTTTAGATGTCCCCAAGCCACTCTTTTAGATGTGGTCCATGCTATAAAAAAGTTTGAGCCCCTGCTCTAATCACTACACCCCACTGCCTCTAGAGAATGCACCTTCAAGTAAGGAGGACTTACAGATTTTGCAAGGGATGTTTTTAAAAGTGCTGTCTTGAAATAAAAGGTGAATGAAAATATTGTTGGAGTAGCTGTAATGTGCGTCTCTCTAAAGAACTGGATGTTTTTATTCTAAGTCGTATTCTAAGGGAGCTAGATGCAGATTGAAAGGTTTGTTTTCATAGCTGCTGTATCTACACTTTCTCCATCATTGCTCCATCTCCATTTCTGCATAAGGCAAAGGTCTCCTCTCCATATCTGCTGTTGCAGTTTTGGGGATGGAGTACCCGTGTGTGTGTGTGTTCTAGGGTGACCACATGTCCCGATTTTAGGGTCCTTTCCTTATATAGGTTCCTGTTTCCCACCCCGCCCCTCCCCCATCCCAATTTTTCACACTTGCCGTGTCTGGTCATCTCATGCAGTTGCTAATTTTTAATTCTTTCTATCCAAATACTAAAGAAGCACAACATTGATCCACTTCATGGTTTCAAAAGTTCACTCTTAAGGATGGCAAACTTGTGCTACAGGATATCTCTAGAGGAGGAGTATTTAAATGTTGGTTTCATATTTGACACTAAGTTTAACTTGGTTATCAGAAAAGGTAGTAAAGTGTTACTTTGGGGTCATGCTGTGATAAATATGGAAATTTTATGTCAGAAAAATATTTAAATTAAGCTCATCCTTGATTTCTTAGAAATCCTACCACACATACAACCATACCCCACCGCTTGCAGAAGCTGCTACTTCATCCTATGTTTCCTGAGATGCTGTTCTACAGCAAGGTCCAGCATCTCTTAAGTTTTGTGTTCTAAAATATATTTTTAAAAACCCTTCCACTCCCCCATGGCACGTCTACACGCTGATAACATGGCATTTACAACCTTCTCCTGGTAGCGCAAAACCTGACTGGTCGGATAATGCCCAGGTTGCCATATACCACAGCGAATTGAGTTTAAGGCCATGTCTATGTTATGGGTGCTCTAGCGGCCCAGCTATGGTGCAGTAGCTATGCCGCTGTAGCGCCAGTGTGGATACTTCCTGCATCAATGGAAGGGGTCTTAGGAACTCCGGCTCCCTGAGGAATGGTAGCTAGGATGATGGAATCATTCTTCCATCCACCTCGCTGGGTCTGCACCAGCAGGGCCGGCTCTGGCTTTTTTGCTGCCCCAGGCAAAAAAGCCTCCGGCCGCGCCCCCCCCCCCCAGGCCGGGGGGAGGGCGCCGGGGGCGGGAGGGTGGCCAGAGCCCTGGCAGGAGGGCGGCGAGCCCGCTCTGCTCCCGGCGGCCGGGGGTGGGCGCGGAGGGGAGGGCGGCTGGAGCCCCGGGGGGAGGGCGGCGAGCCCGCTCTTCCCCCGGCGGGCAGGGCGGCGAGAGGGCGGCGAGCCCCTGCTGGGGCTCGCCGCTCTCCCCCCCGGCGGCCGGGAGGAGGGCGCCGGGGGGGAGGGCAGCGAGCCCGGCCGTGGCCCCGCTCTCCCCGGGGGCCGGAGCGCCGCCCCCCTCCAGGTGCCGCCCCAAGCACCAGCTTGGTGGGCTGGTGCCTGGAGCCGGCCCTGTGCACCAGGGGTTAGGGCGGCATAACTGCAGTGTTCGGAATTTTTTTAATTCTTTTAATAAACTGTTAACATAGACAATGGCATTTGATTTTAAATGATTTGGTTAAAATAATCTCTTTGTAATAGCTTGTGGGAATGTCTTAATGTCTCTTAAAAATCCACCACTTTCACCAAGAAGCAGTGGCTGATTTTTCTTTTATATGCAGCCTTTGTGCTATACTTCATGCTCTGTTGCTAGCTCTGAAGCAGGAGCTGACAAAGGAGCTGACACTATGGTTGATAAACTTGCATAAACAAGGAAATAAGCTCCATTTTTAGGGCTTGGAAACTCACTTCTGTGCACTCATCAGTGATGATTCTCTGCTTTTGTGGGAAGACTGAGTCCTGCTGATAAGTGATGTGTTGCTCCCCTTTCTCCATTTTACCCTTGCACAAACCAGGGAAGAAAGAAATAATTGCTAGAGAACTCCCTCCTCACTTGTGTGGCTGTAGGGACCATTAGTCAGGAACTCTTACCAGGAGAGCACGTGGCAATAACACCCTCATCCAGGGGAGAAAGGGAGGGTAGCTCTAAATTTCAGGCACCTACTTATTAAAGCAGATATTAAAGATGCCAAATGGACATCTCAATAGAGTATTGCTTCTGGGCCACATTGGAAGTCCCAGCTTTGGTATCTGCATTGGTTGATTAAACAAAATGTTTAGCCTTGATGCTGTTGCTGTCTGGATCTTTATAGCTGTTTGCTAAATGTAAATAATTAGTAATAAGCTGTTCTAATTTTCAACTTCTAAGAGCATATTCACCAATAGAAAATATTTAAAGGTAATTTCAAAACAAGTACTTCAGTGTGTTATGTGAAATGTCTAATATGTCTCCTTAGTATCTTGCAAACAATCATACCTAAAGTCTGTTCTCTGACTATAATGTTAGCTGTATTACCCTGCGGGAGTTGGATTTTTTCCTGTTGACAAGGGCTATCAGGCAGATGTCTTTGAATGAAGTATTAAACGGAGCCGATTTTTCAACGTTATGCACATTTTTAGAAAATTGTGTGAAATCTTTGGAGAAAATACAAAAGACATAGTATACTTGCAATGTAATATAGCAACCAGGCCAACGAGTTTAGTTGCCTTGCCTCTTTGGGAGGAATCTCCAAGGAGCTAGTTAGTCTGGATGGTTTCAGGTATGGTATTTAGGGTGTAAGTATGGTTAACCTTTCGCAGATGGAAGCTTGCTGTTTAGCCATGAGAAATTCACCCTTAACACACCTAAGTAGAATCAGGAGGACAACTGCAAAATCATTTAGAGAATTGCTTAAGACTAGACTGTTTCTTTGGGGAAGAGCCAGATTGCCTTTTTTTTTTAAGCTTTAGAGCTCTTTGTTTTGGGACTAATCCTGAGACTAAGAATAATGTTTCAAGCTTTCTGCATATGTGTGAACTGTACTTCAGGTGTCTATCTAATGGACGCCCCCTTTCAAAATAAGATGTACTGTTTTAAGAGGGATGATGACACGATCCCCATTAACCCAAAGGCACGGGATACTGGTGTTGCTCAAGTGAGAGGGTTCCATGTTTATCAATATCTGTTGTCTAAGGAGGGACATTGTGACGGGTTGGATCACAGAAACCCCCTTGGGAGCTGCCACCCGATGTGCCAAGACTACCCCTGCTTCTGTTCTCCCTGCCAGCTCAGGACTCCAGCACCCTGTCTTGCTGAGCGAGACACTCCAGTCTGGCTCCAACACAGACCAAGGGTCTGAATCACTTGTCCCAAAGCTGTAAGTTTACCCAAAAACAGCTCACAGGAGTGTGCTTGTCTTTAGCACTCAGATGCCCAACTCCCAATGGGGTCTAAACCCAGATAAATCCGTTTTACCCTGCATAAAGCTTATGCAGGGCAAACTCATAAATTGTTGGCCCTCTATAACACAGATAGAGAGATATGCACAGTTGTTTGCTCCCCCAGGTATTAATACATACTCTGAGTAAATTACTAAATAAAAAGTGATTTTATTAAATACAGACAGTAGGTTTTAAGTGGTTCAAAGTAGTAACAGACAGAACAAAGTAAGTTACAAGCAAAATAAAATAAAATGCGCAAATCTATGTCTAATCAAACTAAGTACAGATAAGTTCCTCACCAGTTCCAGAATGCTCCCTTTTACAGGCTAATCTCCCTTTAGCCTGGGTCCAGCAATCTCTCACAACCCCTGTAGTTACTGTCTTTTGTTTCAGTTTCCTTCAAGTATCCTGGGGGGGTGGAGAGGCTCCTTCTTTAGCCAGCTGAAGACAAAATGGAGGGGTCTTTCCCCAGGGTTAAATAGACTCTCTCTTGTGGGAGGAGACCCCCCTCCTATGCAAAGTCCAGCTCCAAGATGGAGTTCTGGAGTCACCTGGGCAAGTCACATGTCCCTGCATGACTCAGTCTTTACAGGCTGAAGCCATTGTCCACATGGTATCTTGCATGTCTCCAGGAAGACTTCTTATGTGGATTGGAGCATTCCAAGATGCATTGTTCCCCAAGTGTTTCCTGATCAGGTACTTAACCTGGCGAATTCCTTCCTAAAGAAGCTGACCAAATGCCTCCCAAAGCTTACTTAGAAACCAAGCAAGCACACAGCCCATATTCTTAACCTCAAGTAGAAAATGATATATATATGTGTGTGTGTATGTATGTATGTATGTATGTATGTATGTATGTATGTACAAATAGGATGAATAGATATAGTAGACCATAACCTTTACGGAGATATGTTACCTGCCACAGGCAGCACAAAACATATTCCAGTTATGTCATACATACATTTATAAGCACCCCCTCCCCCTAAAGCCTTATGGGGTACAATATCTGTTGTCTAAGGAGGGACATCCAAGATGTTGGACATGGTAAATGCTGAAGGCACCAGACTGATGGGGAGTGTAAGGTCAATTACTCTAACTGAGCACTTCTAGTGACCTAGAGTTAATATTGCATACACCTCTATTAGAATCCACTGTTTTTAGGAGTTCATAAATGCTGGGCTGAAATTTTGGGAGTCTGAGTAACCATGTTTCAGCAGTTTGGGCACATGGCGGTGGTGTGCATGGCTGGCTGGCTGAGTACAGGGCACCTGGGAGCTAGTGCTTGGCCTGACTCGGAGCACCTGGAGGATCTGTAAAGTTCCTGCAGTGCGCAGAAGATGGGCTGCTGACAGGACTCTCTGGTAGCATCTATGCAAAAAGGTTCGGATTGTGGAATTGACATGCTGGTTCTTTTGTGGGCCAAGCTCCAGATACTTTCTCTCCTTCTTTGTGTTTAAAAAAATCTATTAAAAACTAAAAAACGATTAAGATTGCATAGTTAAACAGTTCAGGGAAATCCCAAAATTAAGGTTGTGCACACGGTCTTAACGTTGTCCCTTTATGCATGTCTGACATTAGTTTTTAATTACATGATCACTTTCTTAAAATGGCATATTGTATTTCTACAATCTTAGGCGTGTCACATTTTGTAATATTGTATTCTACTCAGTTGTTTATATGAAATATATGCATAAATGTACTTCCCCCGTGTGTTTTAGATTAAATATAATTTAGGTACTGGTATGGCACCCTCACTGTACTAATACTGAAAATTTGCTGCCTTGTAGAGACAGACTAAAATTCAAAGCTAAGAAGATCCTACTCCCAGTCAGTTTGCCCCAAATTGCATCAGAGAGAGACTGTGCTCAAGTTAAAAAGAAAAGGGTGCTACCAAATTTATTTAAAAACCTTAGAGAAGAAAACGTTCTATCTAATTCTGTCAGATGTATCCTGGATAATTATTGCAGTGAAAACAGTGTAAGTCTAAAGAATAAGAAGAAATCACAAGATGCTACAGAGATATATTTGAGATTGTAGAAAAAATAACTTATTGAGAAACAGTATGTGATCATTTACTGTAATTAGATTGTCATAATGCATAAACACAAGGGTTATGTACACAATTTTAATTTTGGTATTTCTTGACTTTCACCTGCTTAACCAGGCAGCCTTTAACTTCTTATGGACATGTTGTTGTTTTTTGTTTTTACTGGAATTTACTTTTTACGCACAGACAGGTATAGTCAGCATTATATAAAACACATACCCCCTCCTGTTTGCTACTGAGGAGGTGGTGGTGGTGACTTGCTAATAAAACTAGACTTGGGGCTCTCTTCCTTAAACATATTGTAGTTCCACAAATTACCCATATAAAAGCAAGCAGTCTGGTGTTTGCTCTTACAATTTTTTTCCTTCTACGAGAAGGTATTATCCATACAGACTCCCTTGAGGAGAGATTGGAAGAGGCAGTAAAGGCATATGAAGTGGCAGCTTGCCAACTGAGCTTCTATTCATTCCAGTTAAGAATATTGGCTGAGTGAGGTACAGTCAGAAGAACTGCCCTTGTTTGTATTTGAATTAAAAAACAAACAAACTTGCAGTCCCGTTTGGTTTCACATTTTAGTTGATGTACCTCAATTCTCCAGTTGTATGAGATTTTTTTGAAGTAACTAGAAAGGATCCTAGGGTTCTGTTTCTTTGGGCTGGTCTACAAATTTAAACTGATGCTTTTCTAGCATTTTGATGTGGAAAAGGTTTGACTCAGGCATGAATAAGGGTGAAGTAGTCATGGCCTCTTTTCCTGCTCTGTCCAGGAAACCCAAGTAGCGGAATTTTTTTTCACATCTGGCAATGGTGATGCATTTTTTAAGTCAGAACAGCCTTTCACTGACTTAAAAGTCAACAAGAGCAGACTTAGTTCTACCTATTTTACTGTTGTATGTTCTGACTTGGAATCAACATCTTCGCTTCTTTTTCACTCAGACCAATTTTAGAATCCTTTTTTAAACACAGCTCTGTTCTTGGTGTGTCTATTAGGTGGTTTTCTTCCCTTATTGGTAATTTTAGTAATGTAAGTCCTTCGTACAGGAGCCACACTCTCATCGGTGGTCATCCGAAGAAATTCTAATCCTAGGTAATAATGTATTTCCACTGCAAGTTACTGTGATACAACCATATTTTGTGACCTTTTAAGCCTATTTGGAAACTATCCATTTTATGACAATTAATGACAAATATTTAGTTCAAAATTAATTTAAGCAGCCTAATTTGTAGCATGTCTTTAATCAAAATTTCTAACATTTACTGAGAATGAGCTCAGTGCTTATGCTGGAAAGCTTGTGTGTGTGTGTGTGTGTGTGTGTGTGTGTTTGTTTTGTAAAAAATACAAAATTGCAAGGGGCAGGAAAAGGTTCTCCATTTCCTCTCTCACCCGGTAAACATATATACATTTATTGGGTGGGCGAGGAAAAGGGGAACCTTCCTGCCCCATGCAAATCCAATTGCTAGAGTTAATTTTTGAAATAGTCTCTCTAGACCAGAGTGCCCAAACTTTGCTTAATTGAGGGATACATTGGCAACTAGCCATACCTAATTTGCATTAAAAGAACTAGATTGCAGTTTCACTCAAATTAATGGTTAGCAAACTGCCTAGGATGGGGCCTGTAGGTCCCAGCCTACAATGTTCCATTTTGGTCTAAATAACAAGGCCACTTAAGTCATGATGGAACTTTGCAGGTTGGGACTCATAATCTTCCTGAGCCATATCTCTATTGGATAAGGGCTTCAAAGAGGGCCTTGTTATAGAAATTTATGATGTCTTAGTGGAAGTTGTATAATAACTTGGCTTGATTTGGGCATTTGCTTTATCCTGAATTTGTATTCTGTAAACACAGGGTGGTGGCTGTCAGCTTGCTCTCAAGAGGAAGCCAAGGTGAAAGCCATTCTTGCAGGAATTAAAAGCTTGTTAAAAGGTCTCTTTAAAGACCTTGAGGTTATTAAGTACCAGGTGTGTTTTGCAAGGGGCTTGTCTGCTTAACATCATGTTAAATGATCCACTTGGTGCAAGTTTAAGAACCAAACTAAAATCTTAAGATATCTGAAAATATAGATGAGCGTGAAACCACTGAAGATATGGAGTAATCATTTGCACATCTAGCTTCAGGAAATGCTGTCTGATCTGTAAACCTGTCTAAAATTTAACCTGTAGGCTGGCTGATGTCATTGTCTGATTACTAGATATATGGTACTTTGTACTTGCAGAGTTGCTACAACAGAATCTACAGGGACACATTCAGGCAATTAGATGTACTTGTACTTACAAATACCTTTATGGGGAAAGTGTTCAAATACAGACACAGCTTCTACTGTTGCAGTGACCGAAGTATCTAACATTTCTTCATACCATGAAGGATCTGCATCCTGTTTTTCTTTTTTTGCATATGGACAACTCTTTAAGTGCTTGATCTCTTCATATGTAAAATAGAGGTTGTTATGAAAAATAGTCTCTTTGGAATGAATTTGTCAGATGTCCAAGGTGTCTGTATCTTGTTCTTTCTCAGTCAGTTGTTGTCATTCGGCATGTAGTCTTATTAAAGATCAATGTATACTTTTGAATAGGATGAATATAAATGTAACTTTTTTGCACTTTACAGCCTCAACGTTCACAGAACAGTTTGTCATTCAGAAGGGACAGTGTCCTCTTGTGTGCAGAGTTTACACTGGGGAGGGAGGCGAGGAGGAGGGGATATTAGCTAAGGCATGTTTCAAGACTATCAAATGGAGTTCCCTTGTGATGCGAGAAGAGATGGGAAAGCAAATTGTTTCCAGGACAATTGTTTCAAATAGGCAAGAGCAGCCCTCCGGTTTGGGCTACTTTATGCAGCCTGATTTTGGTTGTCATTTACTTTTTTCCTTATCCTAGACAAAATATCAAAATAAAGTGAATAGATGGAGGAGGAATGTTTTTAGAGAGTGGCATACTGGGAATATTTCCACTTAAAACTTGAACAAACAGGCCGCCTATGAGTAAGTGGTAATTCTGAGAATATATTTAAATATAAATAACAGTGCAAAGGTCTATATTAATGTTAAGGCAGGGAAACATGTGACTAGTTATCTCTATGGAACCTAATTATGTCATATATTTTGGGGGTGGGTAGGAAATGTTTTAATATCAATGAGGGATTCAAATATTTTTCAGTAGTGTACATTACTTATTCAGTACAAGTGGCTGCAGTATTGTACAACTGTCAGCTCTGTTTTTCCCCTCCAACATTAACTGAGTGTTAAGGTTGCATGCTTTAAAGTCAAGAAATGAGAAAATTACGGTTATCAATAGTGTTAACTCACCCACATTTCACAAGCTATTTGTAGTGAGTTAAAGTACAGTGGCTCTTCACATTTCTTGTGCAGCTCTCTATGGAAGTGTACATACTTCTATAAGCTGTTTCGAAGCAGACAATACAAAGCATTATAGATGTGGCATACTTTCACCCTATGAATTTGATGTAAAACTGTGTATTTAAAATATCCTTTCACAGGATATTTTCTAATTAATCTAAGAATGTAGTAAGCTATTTATTACTATGGTGTCCAAAGGATTTTTCATCAAATTTGCTCTTACAGTTTTTGCATTTCTCTCAGCTTTGATAAAGAAATCAGTCTCCAGTCCATTTTCTTTCTGGTTCCCATGCACGAGTATAATTCTGTGTTTTGGTTCAAACCCTGGAAGGCAATACTTAAATTCTAGACCATTTTTATTGAAGCATTTTCATGAAATGAAACAAATCTGTTACCAGATTCTGTAAACTTTCAAACATTCTAAATTTGTGATCTAGGTAACAGAGTAGAAATTAGAGAAACGTAGGCCTGGTCTACACTAGGAATTTATTTTGGTATAGCTATGTCTCTTAAGAGTGTGAAAAATTCCACACCCCTGAGAGAGGTAGCTATACCGACCTAACCCCCATCGGCATAGGAGAAACCTTTCATCGGTGTAGGTAATGTCTACACTTAAGTGCTACAGTGGCGCACCTGCAGTGCTGTAGCATTTTAAGTGTAGACATATCCAAATTGTTTCCCCCTTTTGTAAAGACTTATCTTTCTTACAATTTAAGATAAAGGGGAAAATATGTAATTTTCTTCAGGGGCACTTCTGGATTTAAATTGCCGTCCTAAATAAGTGTGTGCACACTCTAAATGACCAAATAAGGGTTGCATAATGGTGCTTCCTCAATGACAACTGCAACATCAGTGAAACAGATGATCACAATTCTGTGTGCTGCTGCTTGGCTCCTCAAGTGATATGGTAATGGAGGAAAAAAACAGCTGTGATCCTCTACAGAGGATGCCAAGTGAGGCCTTCCTTACACAGGCTGCAGCAGGATGGGTGGAAGTGAGTAGGGACTGACCCTAGGGGAGAGAGGCAAATGGAAGAGGACTAATCCTCAAAAGTCAGGAGACTACCATGTTGCCTGCGGAAGGAAATGTGATGAGTGAGGGAGAAGATATGAAAATAAAAGGAGAGTGGCAGTGTAAAATGGTGAGAGGGAAACGACTCTGACAGAAAAACCAAAAGGGGAGAGAAATAACAATTTTTAGAGGGAAATTCAACCTTTCAGCTGCACTGGGAACCAGCAGTGCTGAAAAATGATTATTCCTCTAAAACGCTGTTTTCTCTTCCTATCAGTTATAGCTAAGGGCTAGTCTACACTTACCGGGTAGTTCAACGGCTGGCAATCGAAGTTCCGGGTTCGATTTATCGCGTCTGGTCTGGACACGATAAATCGAACCAGGAAGTGCTCGCTGTCGACTGCGGTACTCCAGCTCAACGAGAGGAGTACCGCGGAGTCGACGGGGCGCCTGCCTGCCGCGTGTGGACCGCGTCTGAACCGCGGTAAGTTCAAAGTAAGGTATGTCGAATTCAGCTACGTTATTCACGTAGCTGAATTTGCGTACCTTACTTCGACTTGGGGGGTAAGTGTAGACCAAGCCTAAAATTGCATGTGGGGAGCTCCACTGCTGCGTCCCTCTCCCATAAGAAGGCACATATTTAACCACTTGGGTTTTGCCACTCATCACACACAACCAACATAAACACAGGAGGATCGTGACATCATTGGAGGAGAATTTGGGCTTTGATATATGTAAAATACCTTTGCCCTCTGGGGGGAGTGTTTTGCTTCTGTCTTGGTATTTGCCCCCGGTATCTGCTTAGCAATTGGAAGCAGTGGAAAGTCAGTGGGCTTGACTCCTACGCTTTTATGGGTCAAAGCAATAATGGAAATCCAGGTCTTTCATCTTTACATTCATTTGCCACCATTATGTTTTTAAAGGGCCTGTTGCTAATGTGTACAGCGCAATACTCATTGAAGGAATATTTGTCAGTTTCACTGTGGTCTGTCTTGCTCTGCAGGGAAACCTGGGATGAGACTCTCTCTGTGCTTAGGTCAGTTAATTACTCAGTACAGTCTCCTTTTGTGCTGATAGGTCTGACTAGAGCACCATCTAAACTCTGCATCTTAAAGTATGTCCCTGGGTGACAGAATTCACTGAGCAATGGGCAAAACTCAGATGGGAAATAGTAAAAACAAAGGAGCTGTCTACTTGGTGTTTCCACATTTACCTACTGGTTCATGGCTCCAGCTTACATCTAATATAAAATCATCTAAGTCTTGCCTCAAATTAAATAATATCACTAATTTAAGTTCAGTTTTTAAAAATTCTGTATTGTGTAGGAAGCTACCACATTGAATTATTGATCTGATTGCTCCGCCTCCTCCGCTTCTGGAGGCTACTACTGTCGAGTGCCTCGGGACTCCACTGCCCTTTGCAGTCCTGTGGTTTCAGCTATCATCTCAACACTGATTTCCAAATCCGCTTCACTCTGTCTCTTCTGTGCGTGTCCATTGCCCAGCTCCTGTTTCTCAGAATCTTTCCACTCAGTATTTCTGCACCCATCTTGAGCTCAATGTTTAAACCTATGAGAATCTTCCTTGCTTGTGGCCATAAACCCATCAGTCATGTCACTTCCAGAAGGGGGAAACCACACCTAAGAGGTTGCTTCCTTCCTTCTTAAATTTGCTTGGGGTGGTAATTGTGGTGTTTAGATTGGTATTTTTTTTTTTAAATGAGTTGTGAGGATTTTTGAGAGGGGTTGCATCTCTGTGTATTCAATTTCCTTTCCCTTTTTCTTTCTGTCATTTAACAAAGGGTTTTTTTTATCTTTAGGATTTAAGAACACCTGATCGGGGAGATAGATTTTCATAGATTATTCTGCATATTAGGGCAGTCAATATAGGTTCAGCAAGTTGTTTTTTTTAAAGGAGAAGAAAATACCTTGCTTTTTCCTGTCCAGTTGTCTTTATTATAGTTGTTCCTTCTTTCTGTGTTTCCTCCTTTGTTACTTTATTGGTTAGTATGGGTCCATGGCGGAAACATTTTCCTGAAGTCCTCCCACTAAGGGGGCTAATAGACCCATTTATTAGACCAACAGTTAATGGAGTTAAGCACAAGGGTCCCGGATATAAGTGTTACCTTCCTGTCACATTGATATAACTTACCCCAACTGATCTTAGTTTACTTACGTTGCACCTACACTGAGAATTTTAGGGAAATCTAGTTCTAGTAGTGGCGGAAGCTGAAATGTGGACTGACCACTGGCATTTTTACCACTGTCAACAAATTGTGCTTAAAAAAGGTCTCATTACACGGTGGTAAAAAAGCGCTACACTCACGCTCCCACCATGGCTAGCACCAGTGGTGCACCACCAGCATTAAAACAACAAGGTGATTTCCCTAAAACTTTGTGTGGATATGGTCTTGAGTTATGCTGGTTACAGGGTTATATTAAATAGCTGGTATAATTTGATTGAAAACTTTGTGCCAATGAACTTCATAAATTACCAGAATCTATAGGATCATTCAAGGTTCTTTAAAAAAATAAGACTGAATTAAAATGTATCTGCAGAGTGACAAGATCCTCTCCAATGCAATAATTCAAGATAACGTAGCAACGTGTTGACGATTGGAAGCTCTGAAAAATAAATTCAGAGCCACCAGCCCTGGTATATTAGGTGTAAAGGATAGGTCTGAAGGAAATCATCCTTTTATTGCCTATTAGAAGAAATAGGGTGCTTTTGGACAATTAAAAAGCTTTTTGTTTGCCATCTAAAAGCTCAATGAGGCAAGGGGAAATCAGCATATAGTGTTTTGTCAAACCTTTACAATTGTGTTCAGTTTGTAAACAAGTGTTAATTTTGAAACAGATGAAGACTTCAGATTTAAGTTAGGAGGGAAAGGTTCATACCTAAGGAAGAGTTTGTAAAAATTGATGATAGAGCAGTTTTTTTCCTCTTGTCAAATTTAAGGTGATGCTGGAGGACAAACGATATATTTTTACTGATTGCATTAAGGCAAGAAATTTTCGCTTCCAAACTAGTTCTACTAGTATTGGTATAACAAAGTGATGGGTTTTATGAGGAGTTAAAAGTAACTAAGAACTCTTAGAGGCTTTTGCATGGAATTTTATAAGGTTTAAGACTATTATGAATAAGTGAGAATTTGTTGCCAAGAGCAGATATCTGATTTTCTGTGAAATGCAGTGCCAAAACCTCTGCTCATAGTAGTCACTATCTTAGAGAAAAATGTCAAAAAGAAAACATAGCATATGTATCAGTTTTGTGGTAGACTGTTATGTAGTCTTATGATCAAAATTTACAAATAAAAAATTAAACTAAGAACTAAGCCAGATTTCCCAAATCCTGTCCTTCCCTTCTTTAACAGGTCACTGATTCAGAGCAATCTGGGTCACTTGGTAGACAAGGCACAAGCAAACAGTATCCTTTTTAATACGGTAAATATAAATGTATACATCTAAGAACAAAGAGTGCAGGCCATAGTTACAGGATGAAGGACTCTGTCCTGAGTCTCACAATTCCAGAAGGATGTTGATACATTGCAAAGGGTTCAGAGAAGAGCCATGAGAACGATTAAAGGATTAGAAAACCTGCCTGATAGTGATAGACTCAAAGAGCTCGATCCATTTATCTCAAAGAGAAGGTTAAGGCGTGGCTTGAGTACAGTCTGTAACAATCTATATGGGGAACAAATATTTAGTAATGGGCTCTTAACTCTAGCAGAGAAATGTATAACAATCCAGTGACTGGAAATTGAAGCTAGACAGTAGACAAATTCAGACTGGAAATAAGGTGTACATTTTTAACAGTGAGGGCATTTAACTATTGGAACAATTTACCAAGGGTCGTGGTGGATTCTTCATCACTGACAGTTTTTAAATTGAGATTGGATATTTTTCTAAAAGATCTGCTCTAGGAGTTTTTTGGGGGGAAGTTTTATGGCCTGTGTTATACAGGAGGTCAGATTAGATGATCGCAATGGTCCCTTCTGGCCTTGGAATCTATGAACAACTTTAACAATCATCTAGACTTGCAGATTTGGGATCCTGACTATTCCTGTTTCTCCTCCCACATTCCAGATTTTTGCTAAGCCTTAGCACTTTTTATTCCTCCAGCGTAGGAGGTCTCATCTCTACTTCACTAACCTCTTCCCCTCTGGTCTCTCGCCCCTCACCACTGTCATCTTTATAAACTACCACTGCCAAGGTCATCTTTGAAAATCTCTCTCCATAAATCTTCACTCACTTCCACTGTCCTTCAGCACAAAACTCAGGCTCAGTCCTCCTTTTCAAGACTGTGCCTTACACCACACCCTGCTACATCCTTGCCCTAATTACATTGTGCATTGCCTCCTGGTTCCCCCACACTGCTCCAGCTTCTGAGATGAGAGACGACAATCTCCTTAATGCTTTGCATATCCTCCAAGTTATTGTAAACCTAGTGCCCTTTTTCCTTTTGGATAAGTCTGCACTCACCCATTTCATGAAGCATCTCGGCTATTAATAACATACCCCACACTGTTGCATGTTGTAAAAACTCTTGTGCAAAGTTCCTTGGTGAAAGATTGTGCAGAACAATGGACCCATTGTACAGCACCACATATATCCTACTCATATTTATAGCCTAGCACTGTTTATTTCGTCTCCACCTGAATGCATGTGAAAGGGGACTTTCAGGGGCTGTTGAAAATTAAGAACTGTATATTGCAACTTGGAGTCCCAGCTTTCCCCCAGCATTTAGCATAATTGTCTATCACTGGGACCTTTGCTGATAAGTATAACTTCCATTGATCCAGTTGTGCCATTCATAGTTAATGGTGCTGCTGAAACAGACAGGTGTTTCTAAAAGCCAATTAAAAAAATTAAGACACATTCTTATAGAGTAGTACTTTAGCTATCAGTTGTTATAATAAGCTGTTCTTTTCACTTACATAATACCTTCCAACCCATACTGTGCAAGTACTTCACAAATATTAATCCTCATAATACCTGGGAGGTAGGTTTTATAACATCACTGCAGTTTTCCTGTAAGGGTGTGTCCTTGCATGTTCCTTGCACAACACTTAATTCAAAACATGAGTCAGCCTTCCACAAGCGTCTTAGAAATGCATCAACTACATTTATAAATCTTGGGGAAAGGTGGGACTAGCTGGTGTAGAGGAATTGTGATGTGATTTGATTTTTAATCTCATGGTTGTTTAAAATCCAGCCCTTGTTGCTGGTCATCTGACTCTTCAGTGATTTGTGTATCGGTGTTGAAAATTTCACTCACCTGGGGCATGTAAGAATTTTTCCTGGATGACTACCACATCAACTTCTCGCGCAATGAAGCTTTATTTAAAAAAAAAAAAAAAAAAAAGAGTTACTAGTCCTTATGGTTGTAAAGGTAACCTTCCAAAAGCGAGTAGTGTTAATCAACACAGTGCTCTGTTCCTGAAATCTGCAGACGGCTACTGTATAAGTGCAGCTGTTGCGCCGAGCTTTACCAAGATCCAGCTGCTATTCAGAACCCTGCAGATGGTAGTGAAGCTGACAGGAATAGGGTCAGTTTTTACAACGCTGCATCTTGGGAAAGCTGTGATCAGCAGTGGTAGAAAGAGGCACTGAAGCAATTGATTGTGGGAGAGTACTCAAATGGAGCTTGTTTGGGCTTGTCTACCTATGTGAGGAAATGGCCTATAATTTGCCCCAAGTGCAGATCCACAAACTGTAGCGATGGTGCAGGCTGTATTGTAGGGAGAGCTCAGAAATTTACCAGTCTGGGGGGAAGTTGCCCAGGGCTTCTCATCCCCAGGGAACCTTGAAATTGACGAGGCTGAGTGGGGGTGGTGGGCACGCAGACTGTGTAGACACTGCATTGGCCTAACTACACTGACATAAGCCCTACACCTCTCATGGAGATGGAGTTATGTCGTCGATGTAGCAGGGCACTGACATTGGTGGAAGGAAACTGTAGTGTTAGACACTGGCATAATTAGGTCGACATAAGCTGATTTATATCCACGTAACTGTGTAGTGTAGAGCAGCCCCAAGTCTCTGTCTAGCAGTCAGAAGGATCTTAAATTGATCAGATAACTACTTTCCTACTAGTAACCACAGTAAATATTTATATTATGATAGCACCCAAAGGTCTCAATAGGGATTGGGACCTTTATCCTGGGTGTTGTACTAACACAGAGATAATCCCTGCATTGAAAAGCTTACAGTCTAAAGACAATAGATGAAGAGTAGGGGAGGTAGATATCTCATACAAGCAAATGAGTATGGTGGAGAATTGACAGCTTTGGCTATGTCTACACTACCGCGGTAAGTCGATCTACGCTACGCAACTCCAGCTATGTGAATAACGTAGCTGGAGTCGACGTACCTTAGGTCGTGGGGTCTACACTGCGGGAGGTCGATGGGAGAAAAGCTCCTGTCAACTTACCTTACTCTTCTCGTCGGGGGTAGAGTAGAGGGGTCGACTGGAGAACGATCTGCAGTCGATTTTGGTGAGTCTTTATTAGACCCACTAAATCGACCACTGGTGGACTGATCTCAGAGTGTGATCCCTGAGGTAGTGTAGACCTGCGCTTTGTTAGTTACATGTGTTGTGTTCTTTTCTTTTTGGGAGAGTTACAGGAAGAGTAGGAAAAGGAATAGGCACAGCTTGTTACCTGTCTAGCCGTGATCAGCAGGTGGAGTTTTATAGGGATCATAGCAGAGGTAAGGGTAAAGAAGTTTGAAAGGAAAGGTAGTGGCCGTTGGGATTTTGTTAAAGTGTTCTGCACATTCATAAGGGGCAGTGTGGTAGAAAGGTCAGAGGTGTTTAAGGGAGACACTGACTGGTAGGGAGTTAAGGCAGGAAGTGCTGGCAGAACAAAGGTGTGGTTACAAAGATCATTAGGCTACTCAATCAGCTAGGTAGTGTTGGGGGGAGGGGGCAGGAGAGTTAAGTTACGATGGGCCTTAAAGATAGATGAGAAGCCTGTGCTTGATATGGAGGTGGAGCTGGTGGAGGGACTTGGGGTTAATGTGATCAGAGATACAAGAGAGTCTCCTAGTCAGACTGATACAAAAGATGGAACTTCAATAAAGGGTTGAGGAAAAACATCTTGGTAGGAATCTTAGAATCCTCATTCCCAGAGCTCCTGTGGTGTGGTGGGGAGAACACTTGGCTTCTCACCTTGGTATTGCCAGGGACATTGGTGCCTTCAATGTTTGTATCCCTGTGTGGCTAGTAGATTTCATCCTCTGTGTATGTTAAGTGTGTGGTCTGATTTCCAAACGCAGTGTGTGGGAAGGGAGCGAGAGAAGAGATTGATGGGTTAAGTTAGAAGAGAAAAGAGTACACTATAGGGAGATTTATGTATGTATGTATTTATATTCGCAGGGCAGGGAAAGAGAATACACCAGTAAGGGAGAACACAGAAAACGCTTTTTAGAAAGGATAAAGGAGTGGGTGGGGAAAGGAAGAAACGCTGAAGACAAAGCAAGAAAACACAACATGATCTTTATAAGAGAGATGAGAAAACTGGAGTGAAGCCAGGAAAGAAAGGAAGGCCTGACCCCAAAAAAGAGGTAGCAAATAGGGCCAGTACTTGTCAGCTGATTTGACAGATACTTTTGTTGTGCTCATCTAGTTCTGTAGGCCAAATATTTCAGGAATACATTTAATAAAATAAATGATTCAATTAATTTGTACCAGTATTTAACCTTTTTCTGTTATCTGACTAGTTATAAGTTCAGATTTTTAAAAGGACCATTTAGGTATACCGTCATCAGCAGTATACAAGTGTTGTTAACTTGAACTGCAGAGGGCTATCTATGGCTGTGGGGAAGCCTGGTGGCAAAATATACTTCACTCTGGCTGGTAGGCCTCCTCAGTGGTGGTAAGTGCTGGCAAACCTTTTCAAGCCTCTGCCTACGTGAAATCAGTTGATTGGTCTCTTTACAGATCCTAATGGACAGTGATCCATGTCAAAAATACCATGGTCACAGTTAACGCCTGTCAGCATCAGCAAAAAGGCCAAGGACTCAAATGAGCATGAAGTCTAAATTCCCTGTTATCCCTGGAGGAGTGATACATTGACCTTTAACTCGTGTTGTATCTTAGTTTGAAGGAAATAGTGCTGAGGACAGGGGAGCCTTTATCTAGCCTGGTTTAATGCTCGAGGATTGAGGTACTCTCAGAGAAGAGAAACAAGCCTCCTGCTCAGCCAGGCATTGCATCCCGTTGGTTAGTAAAAATAGAATGGCTTATGATGTCAGTGTCGGTCGTTCTCATCTGGGTTTCCTGAGTGGCTCCGAAGCACAGCCCTGCCTCCCATGAATAGGGTCTGTTGGAGGACACATGGTGTGTTTCTGCTTTTACTCGGCACTTCCTTTCTTTTTCCTAGCGTGGCACAATCGTGACATTTATTTTTTTGTCATGTGGGTGTGTATTCCCTGTTTCTAACAAGCCTTTGTATTGATGTTTTCTGTAAAGGAGGGGTAGGCTCCGTCTGTGAATGAAAGAGTCATTGCTCTTCATGCTCAGTAGCCCCTTCTTAAATGTAAAAATATTTTAAAGGTAGCAAAAGGCCTTATACTTGTGACTGACGTAAAAATTGCATGTTAAAGCTTTCCACGATGAGGGGGAAATTAGTACCAGTATTACAGAAGGGTAAGAAAAGGTTTATATTCTTTAACCCAAAATCGTCTGAGTGGGTGTTTAAAAATCATCTTTTATTAAGATAATTATTTCCCCAGGCTCCGTGTCCATATATATATATTTTATCCTGAACTATTTTTCAGTCTTAAGCCTCAGAAAATGGGGAGTTCATAACGAAGGCTTGAACATTTTCTGTGTTTTTAATGCTTTATCTTGCTTATGGTAGGTCAGTGTAAGGCAGCTTGCAAAATTGTCATGAAAATTTATCAGCCAAGGCACAATATCTACTTGCCTGAATGTGCCAAGATGCTTAATAATGAAAACTAAATATTTTACTTGACCCATAGAAAATAAAAATACTTATTATGTATGCTTGGCAAGCCAGTCAATTTACCAGTCAAACTGTCAGTTGACCACCTATGTGATCATAGTCAAATATTGCCACACATTTAAGCAAGAATGCCCTGATGTAGGTGGCAGCCTACCTTTTTGACTGCATCATGGTGCATTTCATATTTTTTATAACTTAATTTAATTGTTTTTTGCATTTTTCTGAGTTACTTTAACTCAGTTAAGTAACTTGTTTTTGTAATCAGGCACACATATCCAAGGCTAAGCTTAAAATATTTGGCCAATTTTTGGCTGGTCAGTTGACCAGTTATTTTTGGATTGATCAAATGCCCAATTCTGTCACCATTGATGAGAGAAGGATTTTGCAAGGCTGCTCTAAGACATTGTATCAAGATCTAAATATTGAAATAAAATATATAAAAGGATATCTACTGATGGTAGACAGTGTAAAACAATGTAAAACAACCCTGATATTTGGGGCTGGTGGCCCAAGTCTCTCAAAATTATTTTTAAGTTTGGAAGAATGGAAATTAGGAGAGCTATAATGCCTGAGTGCTGTTGAATAATGCAGAATTAATCTATTTTTTCCCATCTAAGGAAGTTGAGTTGTGTGTAGAGTGTTATCTTTTATCTCAGCCATTGACTAGCATCTAGCAACCCTACTACATAGTGTGCGAATTTTGAATAATGGAGCTTGTGCTGCCCTGACTAAACACAGATCTAAACACCACCACCACCACATACTTTGGTCAGTCAGCTTGAAAATATACCTTCCTGTAAAATAAATAGACACACAAGTTGGGTGAAGTTTTATGTTTCATTGGACCGAGCAGCACAGAGCTCTTCTTCTCCCTTGTGAGCTGAAGAAGAGAGCTCTAGCTTGAAAGCTTGTCTCTTTCAGCAACAGAAGTTGGTCCAGTAAAATATATTGTTTCTCTCATATGCTGGGACCAATGTGGCTACAACACTGTATAATAAATAATCATACACATTACATGTGCATAGGATGAATTACTTTGACCCACTCTTTCGTGTCCAGACTTTAGATCTTCTATCAGAAATCTCCCTTTTGCTCGGTTTCCTGCTCTTTACCAACTTGGCAGTGATGCAGTTGATGATCAGACATCCAGGCACAGTGTTTTAGATTTATCAACTGCCTTTGGTACTCATTGACCATGAGGTATTGCTGACCCAGGAGAGTGCTTATTTTCATCTCTGCTTAGTGTGAAGGTTGCAACCTTTCCTTTCAGATAAAGATAAAGACCTCACTACTACGGTTATCCAGGCTTTCCCCCCAGGATATTGGATTATTGCATTGTTCTCTGAGTGGCACTATACCTAAAGATCATTTAGAAATTTCCATTTAATACAGTGGTCTACTTGCTTAGCAGTTTGCCTGAAACGCATTACCTTGTGCTCAGAGGTCTCCACTGGCTTTCATTTTTTCCAGTTCCAATTCAGGGTGGCATTTTGACTCCAGAAGCCCCATAATAAGTTTGGGTCCAGTCAGTGCCACCTCTTGCCCATGGAAATTCAGAAAAGATGAGGTGTTCGTGCTTAACAGTATTTGATTTAAGTAGGAGGGAGCTGGAGGCAAGGACTTTTCCCTGAGGGAGCCTGTGCTCAAACTTGCTGTGTCCTCTTAGTGAAACAGAGCTAGAGATTTACTTTAGGTGTTTAAGATGCCTGTCTCTGTGGTAGCTAAGCACTGAATGGCAAGTAAGTACTGCAGGGAGCATGCCAAAGAGCAGCCTGAATGTATTGTTCATCCTTGAGCTGTTCTGCCTTGTACACCAATAAAAGTGGAAATAAGTAGTGGGGGGAGGGGAGAAGCAGCAGCAGAAAACACAAGCTGAGAAGTGGGGATCAAAAGGACAAACAGAAGCAGAAGGCAATGAAAGAGAAGCACAAAGACACAGCTGAGCATGTGAACCATTCGAATGATGCAAGAGGGAAAACAGCCATTAGAAAAGGCAAAGAAACAATAGAAATAAATGTAGCACATATTTAAAGCTTTCATTTCTGCTCAGCAAAGCCAACATTCCACCAGTGTTTAACTCTCCCCATAAGCAGTGGCCTCAGCATAGCTAGAAAGTTGCTTTGCCACTTGCCTGGGCCCAGTCTACAAGCAGGCATTCTGAAAGCTAAGAGCTGCCACCTTTGCCATGTATAGATCTACTGTGCCTGCATTTCCTCTCCTGTTTAGACTGTAGCCAAATGCTCCTGAGCTTTTTTCTTGGGGGCAGGGAAGGGTCTCTGGATTCCCCTCTGGATCCAAATGTGCTTCTGGTTGATGAGAGCTGGATTTGATAGGGTTTATGGAGGAGTGTATATTTAAATCAGTGACATCTCCAGTGTTACATCCTATTTCCACAGATAACTATATTAAAAACTTGAGGCTTACTAATGAAAGTATTTATTATAGCATATAGTTTACACTAGAATAAGAGCTGGGAATATTTGTATAGAGCCAGCAGTGTGCTACGTGCTTTAGACAAGAGTGAAGACAATGAATTGCCCCCAGAAGCCTGGCCTTCACTAGGAAAAAAGGTGTGTTCTTAACTCCAGTTAGGGCTAGTCTACACTTGAAATGCTACAGCGGCACAGCTGCGGTTATATCAGGGTAACCGCTCACTACAGCAGTGGGAGTGGTTTTCCCGCACTGTAGTTAATCCACCTCCCTGAGAGGCAGTAGTTAGGTTAGGTTGATGGAAAACATCTTCCATTGGCCTAGTACTGTCTACACTGGGGGTTAGATCAGCTATACTACGTTGGGCTCAGGAGGTGTGGATTTTTCACATCCCTGAGCCATGAGCTGGGTCGACTTAACTTTGGAGTGTAGACCTTGCCTCAGTAACTCAAGGTACAGGCCTAGTGAAGACAAGGCACTTTGGTTTTCACGTGTGTTAACACAGGGACGGCCAACCTGAGCCTGAGAAGGAGCCAGAATTTACCAATGTACATTGCCAAAGAGCCACAGTAATACAGTAATATATCATCCTCCCCCTCCCTCCCCGCACCTCCCAAGCAGCTGTTTCGTGGTGTGCAGGAGGCTCTGGAGGGGAGGGGGGAGGAGCGAGGGCACTGCAAGCTCGGGAGGGGGCGGGAAGGGGTGGAGAGGGGGCAGGCCCTGTGGTAGAGCCAGGGGTTGAGCAGTGAGCACCCCCCGGCACTTTGGAAAGTTGGCACCTGTAGCTCCAGCCTATACAAGGAACCGCATATTAACTTCTGAAGAGCCGCATGTGGCTCCGGAGCCACAGGTTGGTCACCCCTGTGTTAACAGCTCAAGTTAGATACTAAGCTCTCTTGAACTCCTCCTGTTAACTTGTGTGAAAACTACAAAGTGCCTTATCTTAACTTGAGTTACTAACTCAAAGAACACACAATAAAATGCGGGTGTGCATGTGTTAGCATATTTTTTATTTGGATTTTTAATGAAAGAAATAAAGAATATAGTTGTCTAGTTCAGGGGTAGGCAACCTATGGCACGCGTGCTGATTTTCAGTGGCACTCTCACTGCCCGGGTCCTGGCAGGGCCGGCGCAATCCATTAGGCGACCTAGGCAGTCACCTAGGGCGCTACAATTTGGGGGGCGGTGACCACGGCGGCATTTCGGGGTGGGACCTTCCGCCGCCTAGGGCAGCAGAAAAGCTGGCGGCGCTCCTGGGTCCTGGCCACCGGTCCGGGGGGCTCTGCATTTTAATTTAATTTTAAATGAAGCTTCTTAAACATTTTAAAAACCTTATTTACTTTACATACAACAATAGTTTAGTTATGTATTATAGACGTATAGAAAGAGACTTTCTAAAAACGTTAACATGTATTACTGGCAGGCGAAACCTTAAATCAGAGTGAATAAATGAAGACTCGGCACACCACTTCTGAAAGGTTGCCGACCCCTGGTCTAGTTAATGACGCTGGTCAGAGGTAGGAGTTGCTACTCAGCTGGTTTTTAACCTGCCTTGGTGGTTAAAAGATTTAATGTGCCTTTTTTTTCACTTGAGACATGTTAAAGGGCTCTACAAGTCACACCACTGGTTAGTCTGGAATGTGGTGCAATGTTAGGATAAGGTAAGAAAAATATAAAAATACACATGGGGGGGTGGTTGTGTAAAATGATTGATTGGTTGTAGTTGGCATTAGGACCTTTTTACTGGGGGCGGGGAAGGGGTTGGGCAGTGGCCAGTTTTCTGCATCTCAGAGGTGGCAACCCTAGTCAGGGAACAGCTACCTTGTACTTGAGTAGCACCCACAGGCCCTTAGTTAGATCATGGTCCTAGTATATTGGGCACAGTAAATGTGTGAAGACCTGCTCCCTGCCCCAAAAAGTTTACAACTGAAATAGATAAGACTCGTGGAAGAGGAAAGGGATACAGTGCAGAAGTAAAGTGGTCTGATAGTTGTCATGTTCCATATCCGTTAAGAACTCAAGTTCAGGTAAGGCATGGGATATTGAAGAGGATTGCAAAGGATGCTGAAGAGCTTGAAGAAGAGAGAAACGTGAAGGCAAAGAAGCCTTTTGGAAGAAGTAAGTTTTAAGGAGGGAAATTAAAGGGTGAGAGCTTGGCAGACTGCTCAGGAAGAGGGGGTTCCAAGTATTAAAGGCAAGAATGCCCACCTAAGAGTTGGGGGAGGTCATGTACGCTTCAGAATTCCTCTGCCTCCACACACTTGTCTAAAGCAGGGGTCTCAAACACGCGTCACGCTGGGCTATTTCCTGCGGCCCACCAAGTGGCCTGCGGCCCCCCACCTACCTCCAGGCAAGGGGTGGGCAAACTACACCCCACGGGCCGCATCCAGCCCGCGGGATTGCCCCCCATGGCCCTGCCAGCCCTGCACCGCTCCCTGAAGCAGCTGGCATCACATCCCTGCGGCCGGCCGAGAGGGAGAGGGGGAGAGGAAGCAGAGGGCTCTGTGTGTTGCCCTGAATTCCAGGCACCACCACCCCGCAGCTCCCATTGACTGGGAACGGGGAACCATGGCCAATGGGAGCTTCGGGGGAGGTACCTGGAGGAGCGGCAAGCAGCGCGCGGAGCCCTTCGTTTCCCCTGCCCCAGGGGCCTCAGGGACATGGTTCCAGCTGCTTCCTGGAGCAGAGCGGCACGGGGGCAGGCCGGGGCTGGCAGGCAGGCAGCCTGCCCTGGCCCCGGTGTGCGCTGCTGCCACCCTGGAGCCGCTGTAGGTAAGCGGCTCCGGGCCAGAGCCCGAAGCCCTCCTGCACCCCGCCCCCCAACTCCCTGCCCTGAGCCCCCTCCGCATCCCACACCCCTCTTGCACCCGAGCCCCCTGCTGCACCCCACACCCTAACCCCCTGCCCTGAGCCCCCTGCCACATCCCACACCCCTCCTGAACCCCAACTCACTGCCCTGAGCCCCTCGCTGCACCCCACACCCCTTCTGCACCCTGAGCCCCTTGCTGCACCCCAACTCCCTGCCCTGAGTCCCCTTCTTGAACCCCAACCCTCTGCCACACCCAGCACTCCCTCCTGCACCCCGCACCCCAACTCCCTGCCCTGAGCCCCCGCCACACCCTGCACCTCAACTTCCTGCCCTGAGCCCCCCCACCCCACCCCTCCTGCCCCCTCTGGGGGCAGGGAGGGGGCGGAGTTGGGGTGGGGACTTCGGGGAAGGGGTTGGAATGGGGGCAGGGAAGAGGTGGGGCAGGGGCGGGGCCTCATGGAAGGGGTGGAGTGGGGGCAGCGAGGGGTGTGTGTCAGTGATGCGTCCCTTGGGCCAGTGAACTAGTCCTCATGTGGCCCTCGTGGTCATTTGAGTTTGAGACCTCTGGTCTAAAGTAATTGTCATTGAATTTGGCTTGTGGGAAAGTGCTAATTACTTAGAGCTTTAAAACTGTCCACACATCAGATCAGAACTGTGTACGCTGTTGAGAATAGCACCCTTCTGATCCCAGTGTGGATAGTGCCTTATTTTTCACCTGACGAGTTTTTAGACCTTGATATGTTTGTGAAAACACTCGCTGGGCAGGTCAATGCACTTGTGTCCTGCTCCTCTCTTATTGCCAGTGTTTACCTTTGTTTGAGTCCTGTCTTGCTCCAACTTGTCTCTTAATGTCAATCTTGCTAGATTTGGCTTTAAGCCGTGAACACTTCCATATGAGTGTGTACCATACCTATGCATTTAATTAAAGGAGAAAACAAGTAGTCCGAAGAGATCCAGTTTCCTTGTCCGATGGCTGTTTGTTTGTGAGACTTGCTATGTATATATTTAGTCTTTATCAAGAGAGAGGCAGCTATTGTAGCATGCAAGTAACCATTTGGGGTCCCGGGAGCTAAAGTTTACAAACTGAACAAACGGTTAAATGCATGCTAAAATCCTAAATCTGCTGCTTTCTTCAATTTCCTGCTGCCCCTGGAGAGGGGGGAGAGCAGTTCAATTTTGCATGTTTGACTTGGCTCTTTGTGCTACCTGCTGTCTCTTCCACAACAGTGTGTTTGTGGCAGAAGTGAAGGATGGAGCATTTTTAGTGGTGAGAGAAAGTAGTTCTGTTTCCCTTCAGTGACATTTACTTGTTTGTGCTTGCATTACATTAAAAACCCCACCATTATTGAAGAATGAGTGGGCGAATAGCAGCATGAGCTACCATGGTAACTTTTAAAGGGCTTCCATCGTAACTGTCAGTGCTAGATTTTTAGTGCTCTAGTGACTTTTAATGTATAATAGTTTCCAGGCCATTTAATTATTTTGTCTCCCTATAAAGACTTTCCTCTGAAGTACCTTTTTCTTATATTTTCTCCTATTTGACCTGAATGTATGTATATGGTGGGGCCAGGTTTCAAGAACTACACTAGCATTTAACTCCTACCTAGTACGTGCATGCTTCAGAGTAATGCTGGGAAAGTGCTGCAAGTCAAACAACATGTTAAACAGAGGTCCACTTGTAGGTGCAGGTGGAGGGTTTCCGATCCACCTTGAGTAGGGGAGAATCTTGGGTTTGGGCTATGGCTTCCTCATTAAAACATTTTAAATGTGCCAGGCTCCAAGAGGTATTGCTGAGAGCATAGTTGCTGTCCTGTTTGTCTATATTGTCACTGCACTACTTCTTCTTATTAACTTATTGCAATATAAAGTGTAATGAGATAACCCTTAAGTACGGACGTCACTACACAAAACTAAATTCTGCTTAGCTATCATATTGTTATGTTGCTTTCCATTCTCTGAATAGCAAAAAAAAAAAAAAAAAAAAAAAAAAAAACCCCTCTGTAGAGAGGCTGCAAAATTGGGAATGGATGCCCCCCCGGGGGTTCACTACTTCACATTCTCTATCAATATTGCACTGTGCTGCTGGGAACAGATTGCACCTCTTGCTCCCAGGCTGCAGTGGCACTCCATAGGCTGTGTGTGAGAGTGATGCCTCTGAGCCCACCTCAGTCCTCAAAGACCTGGAGTCATTTCTGCGCTTTGAAAAGCGATAAGCAGGGCTTGCTAACTTCACCACCTCACACTAGCCAGGGCAAATTTCAAAGATGAGATTTTCCAACTCCTCCCCGTTTACTTTAGTTCTCCAGCTAGGAGGGGTTGTGGAAATGCCACCTTGTTTCTCCCTCACCCTTCCACAAGCCCTTTTTAGTTTCCATTTTGACATGCAACTCCTACCCCAGAAGAGGTCTCAGCATTAGTGTCTCTGCACAAGGAATGTCTCGGGCACAAATCCAGTTGTAGTCTCATCACACTCAAGGGACTGCCCGATTAAAATTAATATTTTAAAAATACACTTACCTATATGTTTATTATTGTATTAACTTTCAGCTCCTCAATCTGCCTGCACCTCTACCCACTGGGGACCAGCAACCAGAGTGCAATTCTCAGTGCCTGTCATGGACACTCCATTCCCCCTCCCCCCGGCTGGTGCCACTGGCAATATCAGTTCAATGGTCGCACCATCGAGAGAGCTGTTCGGGAGTGGGAAAGCAAACATGATTCTCTGGAGTGACCATTTGACTTACCATCAGAAACTGCATTTTAAAAACTTTTTATGAAGGCAAAGTTGCAATAAAATGTTAACATACCGCTCCAGGCATTATTTATTCCTTATTCAAGATCAAGTTAATAGTCAAAGAACCTGGCTAAAGATTCTGGCGGCAGAGCCCTCCTCGCTAAGAAGGGTAGCTGTATTTTTAAATACCTATCATCTTTTTGGCTTATTTCTTGGAGACAGCATTTTTTCAGTTGTTTGATGGGCCTTATTTTTGAACCTGGGGCTCACGTGGCACAATAAAAAGCCACCAGTAAAATAGTGTCTCTTGCCCCTGTTCAAAAGTCTTCAGAGAATAAACGTACAGATAAAGGAATTTTGCTGTTTAAAATGACTTAATTGGATCTGCCATTGGATTAAAACACACTTGTAAGAACACTTTTTAAATAACCCTGTGTGTTCTTAATATCCTTCTCCTTACTGTTCTGCAGATGACTGGTATTTGAATGTCACTGACTAGATAGGTTTCAGACGGGTAGCCGTGTTGGTCTGTATCAGCAAAAACAACGAGGAGTCCTTGTGGTACCTTAGAGACTAACACATTTATTTGGGTATAAGTTTTCGTGGGCTAAAGCGCACTTTATCAGATGCTTGGAGTGGAAAATACAGTAGCAGGTATCTATACACAGTACATGAAAAGATGGGAGTTGCCTCACCAAGTGGGGGGTCAGTGCTAATGAGACAATTTAATTAAAGTGGAAGTTTTCCTACAGTCTTCAATGGACCCGTGGCATCTGGTTAACAGAGCCATCAATTTAAACCAGGCCTGCAGTTGTCTATAGATCAAAGAATTTGCTGATGGCAGCTTATTAATACCTTCCAGTATAGCATCTCAGGTCTGCCCATTGTCTCGATATTGTAACACATTCACACCCTGGATAACTTCTCCCCAGAGAGCAAGGAAATAATAGACAGGAGAAGGGCAGAATGTGGGCGGGAGGGGTGAGAAGAGAATGCAGACCCTGTCAAGGGAATTAGAGAATGGGGGATCCTGGCATGGAGGGAGGGAGGACCCACAATAGCCCTGGCATGTGGCAGAGGGCGCAAAGGGGCATACAGACTCTGGCATTGGGGGGAAGGTAGGAATAAGGGGACACATTAGGGGAGAGTGCGGGACAGTCCGTGCTATGAAGAAAGAGATGGGGGAGTTTCAGGGAGTCTCCGCAGTAGGGGGGAAGGGAGAGGGTGGCGGGATGCAGGGAGCCCCTTGTGCATGCCCTGAGCTTGTTCTACAGAAGTAATGAAGCCTGTGATCTTCTGTTTGCTGCTGTTGATTTACATATCACTGCCTTTCTCTTAGTATTTGCTGAAAGGTAAAAGCTTCCCTAGGCTTCCTAAAGAGAGGCTTCTACTTGCAGCCTTTCTGACTTCCTGACCCTGCCTCTGCCTGTTGAAGATTGATTTTTATGTTTACATCTTTAGACTTTTTAACCCATTAGTGATCATTTTTTCTTTGGTAACTAATCAGTGTCACTGACTTGCATACACCAAGAAATAGTCTAAAATGCATATTGTGGAGGTGGGTAGTAGAATTACTGTTTGAGCTGGATTGGGCAAGACATTTCTTAATGGTACAAGCTTAAGCAAACATAGTTTCAAAATGGAGGCAATACTATTGCAACTTCCCGATCTTGTTGTATACATCTGTGCTGACCTATTTTTCATTTGGATCAGGCAGCTTATTTTGAAGCTATACGAAGACATCTGAACATATTAGTTTATATGGAATGAATCTCCTCCAAATTCCAAAGATGTTTGGAAGACTGTTTAGCCTTATTTTGCTGCAAAAGGAGGCCAGTTTACTGTTGTATGCATTGTCTGCTGTGAATGAGACCTGAGCTGCAATGGTGAGAGGCTAGCATACTCACTGCATTCAATCTATTAAAAGGCGTTCTTGGCTCATAGACAAAACAATCTGAAAAATCTCATTCTTTCAGCACCCTATTGACACCAGCCGAATAACAGGACAGGGTTACAGGGCAGTAACCAGAATAAATTTCATAAAGTTTTTGAGGTGTAATTAATTCATAGCAAAATAACAATAAAATCAGAGAAAGCGTAGTCATAGAGAAAAGCTGAGAACAGGCAGAAGCACTTGCAAAATAGCCCATGCCTTTAAACCTGGAATCTCTTGCTGTCTTATTACTTCAAGAAAAATAACATCAGTAAGTTCCCTAATTTAATGGTGGGAGAAACGTGGTAATTCCAAGTTAATAACATCCAGACTCTAGAACAGGTTGATGCAAAGTCAACTGCCCTTCTTTGTATTCCCATCAGGCTAGTATCTTCAAGAAAGGAAATTAGGGAGCCAGAATGATCTCTTCATCCATTATTCTGAATTTTTTAAATTATCTTCCAAAGAGAGGTAATCAGTTGTTTTGGGTGTGCTATCAAAAGTGAAGTGGAAACAAGCCAGAATTTTATAAATTTACATTGAGAACAGCAAACAATGTTTATTTTTTTAGAAGAAATCAGCACATTTAATCACAAGTACAGCTCGTGTGGGAATGTGTGCTAGGAAATGGAGACCAACCTCAACTATGCAGTTCTTTGTAATTTAACCAGGCAAAGATGCACAAGAATTTATTTTGGGAAAGTGAAATGTTTCCTTATTAACTTCAACAAATTTTTAGTTCATGCTAAGGTCAACATACCCACAATCTCACCAATATGTTCTATTTAGAGTAAAACTGCTTTCTTGTGACTTTGCAAGTGGTGATTTAACCCACCAGAATATGGTTCCAAACTGTACTGGGGTTCACTTTTCTCTCCATTTTAATGTCCTTGCCAAATTAGTCTAATTCCTCACTACTTGTCTCCTTAATGGAGAACACAAGGCAGACCCTGCTCTGGATGCAGCTCATGTAGCAAACCAGTATCGGTCAGATATGGGGAGAGAACACTCTGCTTTGCAGCTAAAGAAAAAATATTTAAAAGGGAGCTGAGGTTGTTCTGAAAGGGATATGGTCAAAGAGGATGCAAGAATCTCTCTGCAGGGTCCTCACAGTTCATCTGATAACTATGTACCTGCCATAGAATTAACATTTCATTGTGCGGAGACTTCATTTTGGTCAGACAATTTTTTCCCTTGTTGACATTGAGCATGTAGAAGCAGGTAATGCTTAAAATACAATATGCAAAACACGATTCATAACAGCCTGCACAACATTCCAGTTTTCCAGCTAAGCTGCCTGGTTTTATAAGCGGCTCATATGAGCTGACAAAGGGAGGAGGTAGAAGTGGTGATATGCTGAAGTCCCTAGCGTGTAAGTGATTCTCTTAACCATTTACACAGTTACCACTGGATTCAGTGGATACTGCCCCTGTTATGTGAAGGGGTATATTCACTTCTTGTAACTCTGATCAATGTCATGTGACTGGAGCCAGGTAATAGACTGTTTTCTTATAAGCACTCATTGGCATAGTGGGATGCCTTTTTGATGTGCATATATGATGTCAGAAGTAACTAAAGTCTGTAAAAATGGAGAAAATGAAGCCACAGGAGTCCCTCAGTGTGGCATAGAACTGGAAAGGTGGTGTTGAAGAGAGTGATAGATTAAATCCTTTCACACTGCTGCATGAGGCAGACCCTGAAGCATTGGAGATCTATTAGTATGTTCCAGCGGAAGCATGAAAGGAAATTAATGCTACTAGACAGTTGCATACAAATTTTAAGAATATTTTGATCCACCCAAGAATGTCACGTGGGAAAGGCACAGATTCTTTACAAGAAACTAGATGGCAGGTGAGACCATTAACTGTTGTTAGACCTACTTAATAAAACTAAGTAGTGTGAATTTCAAAAGTTAACTTGGTCTCTAGTTAGTCCTTCTGGGTATAGCAAATTGATCACCAGCTCAAAACAAGGTTATTGGGAAAACAGGGCTTGACATTGCAAAGAGCACTGGAGATTTCCAGGGCTAGTGTTTCCCAAAAGAGTTAGCAAACAGTGACATAGAAATGCATTTATTAAAAATGTATAGCAAAGCACAGAGACAGAATGCAAGGGTAAACAAATGGCAGGGATCAGATTTGTTTGCAATAAATGTGGAAGTAATAGCAACACAATGCAAAGATGTCCCATTCAAAGGGTGTGATGTGCCTGCCATAAAAGCAACTATTTGGCAAAAGAGTATTGCACTCAGCACAAATTGCTAAGAAATATAAAAGCAAATATGTTTATAAACATAGAGCTGGAGGACAGAGCTCAGATTCAGAGTTCTTGGTTGGGTCTCTTAGGTTTGCAAAGCAAGGTTCTACAACAAATTGGTTTGACATTTAAAATGTCCAAAAAATGGATCTCAAAATAGATACTAGAGCAGAATGCAATGTAATCACTAAGTATATACAAAGACAAATTAGTGAGTGATTGACCAATTCTAAAATAGAAAAAAATTGCTTATTTTGTATAGTGGGCAAAAAATGTGAGTCTTTGAGAAAGCCACATTGTCATGTCTAAAGTGATACCACTTAGATTTTGAAATAGCGAAACAGGAAGTCTCATCTTTGCTTGTGGATGAGCAGTGTGCAAAGGCAATGATCAAAAGAGTATATAGCTTGTTTATAAGACAATATGCAAAATATATTCTTAAAGAAATGGAGGTGTTTAACGGACTGAAATGCACTAAGTAACATCACCTTATTATAGATCCCAGGGTGGCTAAAGAATATGCATCTCATAAAGTCCTCTTAGCATTGAAAAGTAGGCTATATCTACCATACAAGTGTGATAGCAGCACAGCTGCAGTTACGCCACTGTAATTTAGACATTTGCTATAGCATGATGGAAGGGGTTTTCCCGTCACTCTAGTAAATCCACCCCCTTGAGAGGTGGCATACTTATTCATAGGTTGGCTTAACTGTCTCTCTCAGGGGTGTGAATTTTTCACCTTCAGAGCAATGCAGCTAGGTCAACCTAAGTTTTAGGTGTTGACCAGGCTGTAAAGTAAAAGATGGGCGTAACAGGGTGGTCCAGTTAGCTGGTGATGAGCCAATTCAGAAACCAATGGACTGGGTTTAGTGCGATGATCATGGACACTTTAAGATTTGTGTAGGATCATCAAATTAAAGCATTTCTCCATGTGAAGAGTTTACATTTAGACTGCAGAATGCAAGAGTGTTTTCTTCCAACCTTGTGAGACCCTCTCTCTCTGGCCAGACCCTCTGAACATTAGAAGTGTTTTAAGAAGGATGATCCTATTGGAGGAGGGAAGGGATGAATTTAGCCATTGGGAGCCAAAGTACAAATATTGTCAGAGATGGCTTCAACATTTAGGGGAAAACTTTCAAATGCACTGATACTAAAACTAGCCTACATTTGTATACAGAGGAAAGATGGTGTACAGTGATTAGTCACTTCACCTCTGAGTCTCATTCTCCTTCCTCCATCTCTGTCAAACAGAATTCTTCCTTAACTCACTGGGACTGCTGAGGTCTAATCCACTATTTGTAAAACACTTTGAGATCCATGCTTGGAAGTTGCTAGAGAGAGGCCAAAGGATTGAGTACAATTTATTTTTGTCTGTCTTGTATATCATGTATCGTAAAAGACTTTCTCCCCTCCTTGGAATCCTGAACTACCCAGAGAAGGCAGGTATAAAGGGAAAGCCAGAGAAGAAGTGATTCATAAGGAAAGACGATAGAAGAGTAGAAAGAGCATCCTCCCACTGTGGAGAGTTAGGCTGAGGCTGGGGAGGGCAAGAGTGTCCTGCACTGGAGGAATGGGTAGGTTGTAAGTGAATAGTACCCTCTTCCAAACATTCCCCTGTTCCATTGATGTCTTCACACCAGCCTTACTGGTTATATGTGCTGTATTTGTCCCTTTAGATCATAAGGAGCAGATTTTTCTTTCACTTCTTGTTTCATGTATTTTACTAGCTATAAAGTGTCAGAGATGTGTTTACATTTCAATATAAATAACAATAGTGGAGTAATGGAGAGGTTTAAAAAAAAAAACTAGCTCTAGAATTGGCAAGGATGCTGGTGGAAGTTGGAAGTTAATATCCTGATTCCCAGCCTGAGATTAACCAGGGTACACAGCATTCTGGATCTGTTGAAATTTAGCTGTAAGATTGTAGGAAGACCATTGAAGAGGAAGTTGTAATGGTCATGACACTTAGGTGTATGAATAAGGATTAAAGTAGAGGCACTGTTAAGTGAAGAATGGATTCTGGCAGTATCCTGGAGAAGTGGAGGGGAATATAATTTTTTTTCAAGTTTTCAGTTAAAGCTTCTAATTTCAGAGTCAAGCTAGAGTCTGACTTAGCACTGGTCGGGTCAATCCAGGGCTTCAATTTTTTGAGTGTGATATATATATATATATATATATATATATATATAAAATACATCCTGTATTTCAGACCCAAGCTGCTCATCTTGGAGGGGAAGTGAAAGCAGCTATAACAAATACAATATCTAACACATGGAAAAAGGGGGAA
Source organism: Terrapene triunguis (assembly GCF_002925995.2). NCBI lineage: Eukaryota > Metazoa > Chordata > Testudines > Emydidae > Terrapene > Terrapene triunguis. The sequence continues at coordinate 13,388,747 of NW_020698262.1, read as the reverse complement.
GCTGATTAGCAATGAATACAAATTAGAAGCTAGAAACTGTTTTTAAAAAAAAGGGTGAAAAGACACCAGGAAGAAATCAATGGCCAACTGAGTTAGACATTAAGGAGTTTATGTATTTCGGGCACAAAAGGAAACCTAATAATGGAATTAGTCCATTATTAGATGGAAATGGTAGAATTGTCAATAATAGTGCAGAAAATGAAGTGTTTTAATAAATATTTGTTCTGTAATTGGGAAAAAGCCAGATGTATCCATACTATATGATGATGAATACTTTCCATTTCCCTAGTAATTATGCAGGGTGTTAAACAGTAACTACTAAAGTTAAGATATCTTTAAATCAGCAGGTCCAGATAACTTGCGTCCAGGAGTTTTAAAAGAGCTGACTGAGGAGCTAATTGGACTGTTAATAAATAAATGAAGATATCCCATCTCCTAGAACTGGAGGGGACCTTGAAAGATCGAGTCCAGCCCCCTGCCTTCACTAGCAGGACCAAGTACTGATTTTGCCCCAGATCCCTAAGTGGCCCCCTCAAGAATTGAACTCTCAACCCTGGGTTTAGCAGGCCAATGCTCAAACCACTGAGCTATCCCTCCCCCTTATTGAAAATCAACATTTTGATTTTCAATAAGTCTTGGAACACTGGAGAAATTCCAGAGGACTGGAAGAAAGGTAATGTTATTCCAGGATTGAAAAAGAGTAACTGGGATGAACTGGGTAATTTAGGCCTATCAGCCTGATTTTGAATCAAGCATAATAATGGAACAGCTGGTACTGAACTTTTTGTTTAAGAAAAGAATTAAAAGAAGGTAATATTCCTAGTACTTATGGTTTATGGGAAGGGATGTCGCACAATTGGAAATGATGCAGAGAAGAGCCATGAGAATGAATTAAAGGATTGGAAAACATGCCTTATAGTGAAACTCAAGGAGTTCAATCTCTTTAGTTTATCAAAGAGAAGGTTAAGGGGTGATTTGATCAGTCTGTAAGTATCTACATGGGGAAAAGAAATCTGAGAATACAGACAAAGGTGTATAACAAGATCCAATGGCTGGAAGCTGAAGCTAGACTAATTGACTAGACGTAAGATAACAGGGTAGTTAACTGTTGCAACAAGTGATCAAAGGTTGTGGTAAATTCTCCACCACTGGAAATCTTTAAATCAGGATTGGATACATTTCTAAATGATGTACTCTGGTTCAACTACAGATACTGGATTTGAAGCAGGAATTAATTCAGGGAAGTCCTATGGTCTGTTATGCAGGAAGTTAGATTAGATTATCACAGTGGTCCCTTTTTGCCTTAAAATCTATGGACCCAAATCAGTTATTCAAATTCACAGGTTATTTTCCCATTTCTACCTCTTTGACTTTCATTTATCCCCCATATGTCTGCAAATCCCTTGTCTGCTTCACCATCAAGTTCCTCCTCGATATCCACTTCAATAAGAGGGCACTTAAACTAGAGTCACAGATAGACAGAGATATTAAAAACAACTCTGTAACCCAGAGACATTTTCTCTGCTCACCCAAGGGCCTCCTAATCTAATCAGTGTTCTTGTCACCCCACCCCGCCAATTCTTCCCTTGGTTTGTCACTTCCTCCTGTTTTTGTCTAATTTAGATGGTAATCTGAATTCTTTGTGACAGACTTGAAGTGCCATGTACATCTATTGAGATCTTTAAGTAATAAACAAGCTTTAATTTGCTTCAGAATATATTTGTGTGTTCTGTTCAGTTCTCTGTTTGGTCTTGTGATTTTTGGCAGCTGCCAACCCACCGGTTGCGCCCTATTTAGTAAAATACACCCACTATAAAAGACTGCTGAAGACTTTTCTCTGGCATGCCAGAGAAATATTACACAGAACTTTGCATAAACTTTCCATTCCCATTTGTTACTCATAGAGTGACCTAATTATCTCTTTGGCTCAGTGTAGACAAAGCTAACGTGCAGAACAAAGCACTTTTAAATGAAATTGGTGTCTACCAAACTGGATACTGTACATGCTTCAAAATAATAGTGCACACAGACGCAGAGGGGAATTAGAACTTTCTTCAGATACCCGGAAGAGTGGGAGTTCAGCTTTTCAAGAGCATTTTTAATTCCCCAGAGCTAATCCATGCCACATGAACAGCCACACTAACCTCTGCTTTATGAAATTCCACCATTGACATCAATAGCTGCTGTTAGATATTTAAGTTTTTACTTCTGTCAGATTTAAACTCAATCCATGCAAAGCTTCTCTGCATGATTTATAGCAGGGATGTTCATTGCTCTAGTAAAAAGGTTGGAGATGCCTTCAGGAGTTAATGTTGAATGAGAAATTAGGGCTGCAGTCTGATAAACAAGGTCTCTGCCTATAGTACAGGTTACAGCAACATCTGACAACGTGTCTGTGTCAAAGATCTGGGACGAGGTGGCAGTACAGAGAAGTGAAAGTTTTTGTGTACGTCTTATCAGACTAAATGCACCAGAGAGATTTTATGAAGAGAGTGATGGACAGATGCCACTGGTTTCCAGTCAAAGTAGGAGTAAAGTATTACATGTAAGCAAAAATTTAGTGACTAATATATGGTGTTTGAAAAATTAAAGGAATTTGTTATGCCTGGGGTTATCTTACTGCTTGTTGGGGGTGAGCGGTGAAAAATTCCCTTGATTCTGTGTCTCTTCCTCCAGAGTGGTTATCAGGTTTTCTGTATTGTGGTGTTTTAGCCCTCCTGTAGTCCAAAGCTTTGTATGGAGAGGGCAGAGTTTTAATCAGAATATCCCAGATGTTTATTGCGGCCTTCTACTTGACTTCATTAGATGTAGGAATATGTAACTTCTGTAACAAGTCTAAAAGCGTATTTACACAGGACTGTCCTCAGAGCCCGTTATCAAAAACATACTGATTGTCCTAATCAGAAAAAATGATCTCGTGACCCTCTCCCCTTCCTACCTTTCAGAAAAGAAATCAAGAACAGAATCACAGATTCCTATCTCTTCTTCAGGGCAGCATGCTAAAAAACCTTGCATGGATTTCTTTGTGATCATGAGCATGTATAAGATACCGTCACAGTTGTATATTCCAATAATCTGCCTTGCTTGCCCATACGGATCAGCCTTGCAGAGCAAAACGGTCATGCCATGAATGCTGATCTCTCTCTCTCTCCCTACCCCCCATAGACAACCAAGCATAAAAACAAACCAACCAAATTATAAAATGTTGTGGGGGCAGTGTTCACACCACCACGACTCTGTTCTGCATGGCTGATCCATGATTGAGCCTTTTGGAGGAAGCAGTGACACAACAGCAGTCACTGGGACCACTCAGCCTTAACTGGGACCTGCTAATCACATTCACAAATCACTTTTCACGTTGGAAGGTCCCAAGGACTGCCATCGTGCACGATTTTCCCCAAAAGGCCTGCCTTCCAAGAAGGCACCTTAATCAGGCCAGGACTAGACTGCACTAGTCTTAAAAAAACAGACTTGCATTAGCAACCAGAGTCAGGGATAAATAGGTCAGGAACAATGTAGCCTTTTTGTGTGAGGATCATAGCCTTCATTTTAGAGGCCACTCTATCTTCCAGTTGAGTAGTATTTTCATGGGGGAGGGGGGGAAGAGAATCTGTATGGTGGGTGGATCAGCGTTGATTATTTAAGAACCTGAGAAACCCACAAAATAGAAGGAACATGATGGTAAGGCTGATCCTTCAGCTGGGCTACCATGTTATGTGGGGTATTCCTGGTATTTCAAACAGTGCAGTGATTAACTATGTGCTTCAAGACCTAGGCACAAGAGGCTAAATTAAGAATAGGTTTAAGCCTTCACTCTGAACTAATTTACTTTAATTTGAGTTTTAATATTGCATACAACAGTGCTATAAAATAAAGAACATAGTTACCCGATGAGGGCAACAAATTGGAGCTAAGATCCCAGTGTCTTCTAAATCCCAGAATGGGCTTTGTGTAGGATTTTCTCTTTGCCTAGCCTTGTGCAGTGCTACCCTGACAAGTATTGGTAACATTACCATGAATGCTGTTATTTTTACTAAGTTGAGCAGCAGAAATCACTTTCCTTGGAAAGCCATCCTTCCATGGACAAGGGGTAGCTCTGTGTGCTTGTGTTTTGGTTGTTTGGTTTCTGTAACAGGATCCTATGATACGCCATATATTTTTTGTTTACAAGATAATGATTTGGTGTGCAGGATGTTTAATTGTCTCCATATTAAAAATTGCTAGTTACTGTATCCTGTCTGGCCCTACTAGAGCTCTTATGTGTGCAAGGATGATCAGAGATTTTTCTTATAAAAATGTATTCCAGCTCCAGTGTGTAATGGGGGGAGGGAGGAGGAGAGAGAGAGAGAGAAGGGAACAACAGCATTAGCGGATGTAGAAGTAGCTGGAATGAGAAGCTTTTGTGCCATTAATAACAGTTCTGGCTGGCAGCCAAGGCTCAGAGTGTGGGATTAGCCTGAACAATCAAGACTGCAGGATCAAAACAAGGAGGCAGGAACAGCGAGGTCACACTGCTGCCATCTGCGCTGCCGCAGTGGTGGGAGGGGAACGGAAAAAGAGGGGGGTTGGGCTGAATGAGAAATGTGCGGCTTCTCGTTGCAGACTGAAAAGATCCTGGGTATCTTTAGAAAATCGGCCCTTTAATTCCAATGTGATAGCTGCGGTGAGAGGCTTAAACTTGCAAAATGTAACTTCATGTAAGGCGGTTTCTATAGATTAATGAGCCCCACAAAAGGGGAGGATGAGGGCAACATGTTAATATTTCTAATTTTTAGAAAATGAAGTAGGTGCACTTATAAAATATGTGCGTCTGACTAGAGTTTGGCCTGGGGCTGTTCTGTCTTCGACTTGGTTCTAAATTGAAGGTCTAAGACTTCTACAGCCCTTTGCTTTTGACGGTTAACTTCTTGCTGTCAGAAAAGGGGCCCTGACTTGGTATTAGGGACATTACTCTGTGTGGCTCAGTATGGTGTGTGGCAATCTCAAAGGAAGAATTTGATAACATTATTTCAGTTTAGCTGCAGATTTTTGCTTGGTCAAAACCAATTTTCTTTTTGCACTGACTGTGGGGTGATCATTTATGCAGTAGCCATGTTTGTCCCAGGATGTTAGAGAAACAAGGTGAGTGAGGTAATATCTTTTATTGGATCAACTTTTTGTTTGTGAGCGATGAGCTCTGTGTAAGCTCGAAAACTCGTCTCTCTCTCACCAACAGAAGTTGGTCCGATACAAGATATTACCTCACCCACCTTCTCTCTCTATGGGGTGATCAGTCAGGTCAGAGTTTACAAATGAGCAGGGCCATTCTGAAAGTTATATCTGACTAATTTAATCACATATATGTATATGAGGTGCAGCTTGTGAGATTTCCCCAGAAAGGCAGTTTCTGAAACAGATGGAAGCAAAGTTTGTTCTGTGTTACTCACATTGGTCTTGAAAGCATTTTGCTGAAATAGCTTGCAAGAGAAAATAAAAAACCAAAATGATCTGAAGCCAGTTTTACACTATATCTTATGTCTGTTTTCCATTGGCCTAACATAAATCTTAAGTATCCCATAACTATAAGTGAGAGAGCTGAAATTTAATAGAAGCAAAAGTGTCTCACAACCAACATACAGTCTCAACATTTGCTAAAAATATCCCTGTCCGGTGCAGTAACTCTCAGGCATACTTTTGTCTGACGGCTTTTGAATTCCCTAATTGAAGTTGGTTTGAAGGCAACACACTAATTTCCTGAATAGCTGAAATCTCAATTGTGAATTACAAAAAACAAGACCAAAATTCTCTCTTTTTGCAGTAGAATTTTTATTTATTTTGCCTTTCTTCAGTTCCCATATTTTTATTTGTAATTCTGCTCCCTAAGACAACTCCCTGAAATACATTTTGGCTTCTCAGGAGGGGCCCAAGGGGCTGCAGGTAAACAGATACACGTTTTATACATGTGATTATAATTCTAATATGTACAGTGCATTTATAGTATGGTTCCATTTGATATGCCCAAACTGGCTGAAGAGCTGCAGTGCAAATGGAGCTTAACGTAGTAGGAAGTGTTAATAATGGTTCCTAATTGCCTCCTAATAACTAAATCTGTGGAATTTGGCAGCAGTTGGAGTGTAGTTTTCTCCTGCAATCTGTCAGTTCCCTCTGGAAGGAAGCAAGTTGGTGTATTAAATCTACAATAGTGATTCTTAACTCTGGTGAAGATGGAGGGGCAGGTCTCCATGATTTGCTTTGATCTCCATTTTAGGAGAAATGTATAAGAATACTTACGAAAGTTGTTCCTGGTGGTTGTGCACTAGATCCTGATGTAATATCCATAAGCAATAGGCTTGTTTTTAGAAAATCCTTATCCATTTCTGGGAACTTATTCCTTCCATTTAAATTTGTTTAGGAGATGCAGAGAAATCCAGCCTCATTTCAAGTGCTTGACTGAACACAGTTCTAGGGAACATGTTTATGGCTTGTAACTTGAAAGCAGCAGAGAGTATGTTCGCTGTTAACAGTAACCTGCACGACAAAGCTTTAGAGGCTGTTTGTTCAGAAGTGGCAAGGAAAAAAAGTTTGTATGGCTAATAATTCCAGGAAGAATATAACTCATGGCTACTATTGGAAACCCCCGGCTGCATAACTGCAATAAACTTCTAGCTCCCAAAGTGCATGCCTGGCTTGTAAATAGAACACTAGCATTGCTTGTGCCTATACCTGAATTAGAAAGGGGAAATTGAATTGGAATTTGAGAGAAGCTTGTTCACAGGAGCCTGGATTTATTCTCATAGTCTCTCCTTGGTGGGAGACATTTCCTAGCTTCTCCGCAGCAGCAGAGAAACAAGCAGACATTCTTCTGTCTTCAGGGATAACTGCAGTGAAGCATGCATGGGGGATGGGCTTGTTAGCGTGCTCTCGCTGTTTCCAAAATATCTTCCCCTCGCTCACTCACATAAACAGAGCTGTGGAACTGCCTTCTCATCACTGCATGATTCAATTCTGCACCAGAGTAAATAGCAGGCAAACACAGAGGAGAAGAGCTACCCAGTTTATTAATACTATCCAGGGCCCAAAGTGTCCTTTGCTTTACCTGGGGGTGGGGGGAGGGGTTGATCTCTTTCAGCGTTAATCCATTCCTCAGGATTTGGGCATTTTATAGTTGTACAGAAAGACAGAAAAGTCAGAAATAAAACTGCTAATTGATTCCCAGCTTTGGGGAGAGTTGAAGCTTTGTTGAGTTGCTGATAGTCTGAATGTTGGATGTCCTGGTTTTTGGTCTGTCACAATCCAAAAGCAGTCAGATATTTTTCCAAGAGTGTGCACAATGTACATTCAGTGTGTGGAGAGCTGGATTCTGCCTACTTTTGTCTCAGGGTATTCTGGGTGATGCTAGGGGAGGGGGCTGGAGGAAGGCCTCTTTCTCTGACCTTTTCTGCAGCCAGCCTGAAAGCCACTAGTCCTTGATGAGGGTGGGATAGCTGTAAGTGCCCCCCCTTGAATTATAGGAGTGTAGACGGCCCTTTCCTGCTTGGACCAGCACTTGGGGGAGCACGTGCTGCACCGTTCTGAACCAGCAGTGAGGGCCGCTGTTGTTCACGTTCCTCCAACGCATACTTCTGGGTCTCTTCCCTATCCCCAGCCCATACATTCTATCCACATCTAACCTTTACAGGCAAAGTTTGGGGAACCTCTGCTCCAGTGCTCCTCTCAGAATCTGGCCTCCCAGCTGGCTCTGAGGACAAGAAAAGTGTTTAGCTCCTGGAAAGGTATCCTCTCTGAGAATGTGTGATTGGAAACTCAGAGCAGTATGCACAGGGAAAGGGCAGTTTTCTTGCTGGTACACTTAAATGCTGTCACTGTTGGTTTTATTCTTCAGGATTCCTTACATGCTGCAGCCTGTCTGTTCATGAAAGTGCCTGCCCTAAATGGGAGACACCAGGGCTGCCAGCTCCTTTTGCTGGCAGGAAAAGTTGGGGCAACTGGCCAGCTTCTCTTGGACTGGAGACATTAAAGGGACCCAGCCAGGTTCTCTCTCCAGTGGCAGATATTGGGAGAGCTGACTGGCCTGTTCGAGGTGAGTCCATCTCAGGTGTGAATGACATCAGGTGTGGACTGTCCCCACTTCGGGCAAGAGCACGGTCCCTTTGGCCCTATGCCCAGTTTTTACCCTTAATGTTTTTTAAAAGAATCCAATGAGTTGAAATAGAAATATTTTGTTATGAATTTTACGTGACTGTTTTTTAGTTTGACATTGTGAGGGAGGGGAGTAAGCAAGAGTTTACAGTAGGACATGAAGGGCCCCAGTGATAAGAAACTAAGTTTGGATGGGTAATATTTTAAATTTTTAATGGACATAAAGAATTCAGTGGCTTGAGTGTATGCACCAGGTTACCACCTGGCTGAAACTCTTTCATTTTGACTGCAAACCTTTGGGGGGTAGTGAGGGGGTGCGACTGGAAAAGCTGAGACAACCTATCTGTGGTACAGTCTTCTGTGCTATGCAATGGAGAACTCTGAGGGCTAGGTTTTATAAGACTGAAGTTTTTTTGAGCACTCTCCCTTCCTTCCACCAAGGAGTACAGAGCTGCCTTGGTGCTCTTTGCTGGGTGCACACCCTTCAAGGGGCTTAATTTGGTGAATGAAAGCAATCATGACTGTGGTTTTAAGTGTATCCCCCTCCGGAATGGAAATCCCAGCTGCCTCTACAAACACCGCTTTGATTGGTTCCCGAATGGCCCGCCCTCAAGCGCAGCAGCACCCTGCTGCTAAGAAAACAGGAGACTGTCTCCTTGCGGAACTTCAGCCCTCTCCCTCAGTAGGCACCAGTGACTGTAGCTCCAGTTATCCCTTCCCTCACATGGGTTGTAAGTGTCACTTCTACAAATGAATGATGAGCAAGGTAGTCAAGGGTCACTCTAGGCTGCCATTGGTGCCTAAGGCTTCCATTGTAGTGCACCTGAATGGTCTGCGGCTGCTGCTCCTGGACTCTGAATGAAGGGGAAGGGAAGCAAGGAAAAGAGAAGCCAAGCTGAAGGGGCAGAGCACGAGAACTAGATGGGGGGAGGGGGAGGAAGGAATGTAGGGAAGGAAAGAGCCGGAATAGCAGCTGCTGAAGATGAGAAGCGAAGAGGAATGAAATTTTGTGGGAAAGAGTATAATGACCCATCGCTTTTATAAATGGAGCCCACGTGCATGGAGTCCTCAGAGCTAAATTCACAATTTAATTCCCAGCAGGAATTCTACATATTGTATACAAATAATGTTTGCTATTTTGTGTCAGTATCGCCCTATAAATGTAGGTCTCTGTGTTGGTTCCAGGATATTGCTAAACAGTTTGATCTTGTATTTAGCTGTGATACTGTGAGTACCTTTCCCAGACTTGAGGAAGAACTCTGGATCGCTCGAAAGCATGTCTCTCTCACCAGCAGAAATTGGTCCAATCAAAAATATGACCTCACCTTTGGAACTCCTCCGCGCTCATTTGTCTCAAGGCATTGTGTGTGCATCTACCTTTTTAAAAAGATTCTGCATTTTTGAGATTGATCCATTGCTTTAATTCCTTGGCACTGAATATGTTGTTGACTTCTAGTCAGATATATACAACTGCAAGTATGATATGCTAGTGCTCATAGTCCAAAGCCTGCAGTTAGGGTTCCAACGCTATTCCTGCTATGAGCCCCTGTTTTCTTGCTCACACCTTTCTGAAAGTCTCCGTTGGGCTAAAAACTTTCCATGCTTAATTTCAGATTAAAAGCATTTTTTTCTGGAAGATTTGAGAAAAATCATTTAATTTCTCTCTGAATTAGACACATAGAAAAATATTTTTTCCATTTTAAAAAATGACACGGCAGAATAATAGCTCAGTGCGCTGAACGGCAGTGCTTCAGACTTCACCTGTCTGCACCTTGGTGAGGAGTAGGCGCTTTGCCAAGTTTGAAATCACTTTCTTTGGAAGCAGAAGTTAACAAATCACAGTGTGTGTTTTTTGTTTGTTTGTTTTTTTTAAATATACCTATCTCCTAGAACTGGAAGGGACCCTGAAAGGTCATCAAGTCCAGCCCCCTGCCTTCACTAGCAGGACCAAGTACTGATTTTTTGCCCCAGATCCCTAAGTGGCCCCCTCAAGGATTGAACTCACAACCCTGGGTTTAGCAGGCCAATGCTCAAACCACTGAGCTATCCCTCTCGTCCCCCAGCTCCCCCGTATCATGGTCAGTATCAAATTTCTGAAGCTTTTTCTGATGCTGAAGGATGTCTGTCTCCTTCCCTCCCATGCCATCTCTATCCCCACAGTGGCACACTGATGTGTTGTGGTGGGGAGACTGCATTTCTTGCATTGCCTGACCAGGGAGTAGGTCAGGAGTAGAGCTGCAGCATTGCTTGGAGCAGAAGGGCTTGATCCACTGCCCTTCTAGTCCTGACCCTGCGATTGCACTTTCTGGCCATGCACTGCCATTATCAATTGTTGGAGAATGAGAGATTTTTACACCCTGGTCTGGTGATGATTCCTTCGCTCCTCACTGAACAGCTGGTCAGTGCAGGGCCGGATTAACTCTCCTGTGGGCCCGGGGCTATTAGATTTTGTGGGGCCCCTGTATACAAGTCTTTTTCCAGGGAGGGAGTTTGGTGCAGGAAGGGGCTGGGGTAGGGCACTGGGGTGCGGGATCTGGGAGGGAGTTTGGATGTAGGAGTGGATTCTGACCTGGGGCAGCGGGTTGAGGTGCAGGAGGGGCTGTGGGGTCTGGGAGGGAGTTTGGGTCCAGGAGGGAATTCTGTCCTGGGGTTGGGGTGGAGGACAGGGTGCAGGACGGGGTGGGAGGTGCAGGCTCCAGCTGTGAGGCGCTTACCACAGGCGGCTCCCAGACGGCAGCACAGCAGGGCTCAGGCCAATGGGAGCTGCAGGGACAGTGCTGGGGGCGGGGGCAGCACGTGGAGCCGCCTCCCCCTGCCAGGGGCCACAGAGATGTGCCAGCAGCCATCCACTTCTGGGAACGGCATGGGGCCACGGCATGCATGCAGCCTGCCTGAGTACCCCTTTTAGCAGCCCAGAGATGGCTGCCTGTGATGATTTTTTTTTTGCGGGGGGGCCCTTGAGCCGGGGCCCTGGGCTGCAGCCCCTAAAGCCCCTGCCTTAATCCGGCCTGGGTCAGTGCAGGGAACAAGGCAGGGAGCCACTGTGGTGCTATCATGGCCATAAGTAGGGCAGGCGGGGTGTGTATGTGGTCATGTGCAGGCTATCTGACACTAGGGTGTCCATGGAGCCTGAACTAATCACGACTGTGGATGGGGGAGGAGGGGAGATGTAAAAGGGGATTTTGGGTGTGAGGGGCTAAGGAGAGAGAAGGGAATGAATGAAAGAACTTCTTGCAATGCAGAATTAAAAGAAAATGAAGACAGCAATTATCTACTTGCTAGAGCCAGGGACCTGGGAGTTGTGTACTGAGCCTTCTCTTTCCAGCCCTGCTACTGACTAATAGTGAATTTGGGCTCCTTGTTCCCTGCTACCCTCCTGTGAAATGGTGTTGTGAAGTAGTGCACAGGGTTGCAACACTAATCAAATTTGGTCATCTGCATCAATGGAGAAGAAGGTGTAACAATCCTGAGTGGCGCTGCAAGCAGGTGAACCAAGCCGCAATACCCAGAGGGGAAAAGAGCATGGACTTTATTCAAATTCACAATTACTGTGAACACCGTGACTTCTGTGCCAAAATTGTAGCCTTAATCAGCTATGGCTTATTAGGCAGTAAACTCCGGGCTCAAAACTCCCAGTCATCTACTCAAACCGCTAGTCACTGCTGCCTGATATGTTAAAGGAATATGAACAGCGTGCACAAGTTAATATTGGAAAATAAACTTTTCATAGCATTCCTTGGCTTTGTCTAAATTCTCATCCTTACAGGAAAACTGCAATGTTAGCTATCAGTCTGGTTATCCACAAGGATCATCTCCATAGCATTCTCATCACTCCGTCTAAGGGTGTGTCTACGCTGCCCACGTTACAGTGTGGCCGTGGCAGCACTGTGACATGGGCAGTGTAGAGACACTTTATCGCTGCGGGAGAGCTCTCCCGGCCATAAAAAAACCAACACCCTGAACGAGAAGTGGTAGTTTTATCGCCGGGAGCCAATAAAGTGCTGTCTATACTGGCGCTTTTCAGCGCTAAAACTTTTGTTGCTCAGGGGTGTGTTTTTTCACACCCCTGAATGACTAAAGTTTTAGCACTGAAAGTGGCACTGTAGACGCAGCCTAATTGTAAAGGAGGCTTTCAGTGCAGCCTTTACAAATAGCTATCCCTGTTTCAGTATCTCCACTCAGTGAATGGGGCTGTTATAGATCTGACAGTTGCTATTTGAATGATACAGAATTGTATTTCCTTGCAAGAGGCTCAACCTCTTGAGGCACATTAGGAGTGAGAAAATCCAGGTTCCATTAGAAACTGCTGGAAGTGAGTTCCATCGTTGTTTTAAGGTAAATCCATAATACATTTTTTTTTGGTTGATTTAAAGTAATTGAACCAACTATTAAATTAACCAGAGGTTTTGAAATATCTGACTTCCAGTTATTTCTAATGGGACTTGAGTTTTATCAGACCTAATCCATCTCATGAAATTGTGCTGATAGTAGCAGCTTTGTTTATTATTCTGTTTATTTCAGACACTTACAAATTTTCAGTAATTTAATCTTTTGTAATAAGTTGTAGCGGAGATGCTATTACAGTGCGGAATGGCATATGAGTAATAGGTGCAGTTTTCTTATAAGGTTGAGAATTTAGGAAAAATCAGGAAACGTTATAGGAAGCTTATTTCTGCAACATTAACTTGTGTGCATTGTAAGTAATGTTTAGTACTGATTATGCAATTAAAATTTGTATCTTCATATCTGTATGAGTCCGTTTGTGATGCTGTCAGAGTCTTAACTTTGGCATTTCTTTACTCTTGGTTAAATACTCAACATTATAATTTTATTAATGTATCTTTTCCATTTTATATGTGCCTATCTCTGAGTGTGTTTACCATTCAAGATGGAGAGATTTATTACTTAGAATACATATGATTCTTCGTAACTTAAATATCAGAGGGGTAGCCATGTTAGTCTGGATCTGTAAAAAGCAACAGAGGGTCTGACGAAGTGGACATTCACCCACGAAAGCTTATGCTCCAATACATCTGTTAGTCTTAAAGGTCCCACAGGACTCTCTGTTGCTTTTTACGTAACTTAAATATGATTCCTATGATTCCTGCTATATTGTTGCTGAACAGGGGATTGCCAGCCCCCAGTAGAGCCAGGAATTTAATTGCAGAATGCCCTAATTTAGAAAGGTGCATCCTTACAAACTTGACAGTAACAGGTTTAACTGGGGTTGGTTTGGTCGAAATGGCTGTAGTGAGTGAATTGTCACTTCTCAGAGCAAATATTCCAGGGGTGGCCGAACTGTGGCTCTTTTAGAGTTAAAGTGTGGATCCCGCCCCCCATTCTCCACCTACCAGACTTTGGTAGGGATTGTGGGAGCTTGTGACCTCTACCTTGCAGCAGGGTGATGGGGTAGGGGCTTCTGCCCAGCGGGGGGGAGGGTGCGGCTTGGGGTTTCAGCCCCACAGAGCATGTCTGCCAGGGCTCCGGGCTTCAGAAGGAGTGGAGCTAAAGCCCCAAGCCCCAGCAGGTGTGCCTTGGCTCTCGAACTTCTGAAGATTGTCGTGTGTGACTCGGAGGGTCAGTAAGTTTGGCCACCCCTGAAATATTCTGTATCCAGCTTTCTAGCTCACTGTTGTAAAGGGTCAGAGTCCTGTATTCCCAGTTAGGCGTGATGCCTGAGTGAAGTGGGGAAGCTAATGAGCTCATAATTGAGCACAAGAGTGCCAAGCAACTTATTTGTCATCAGTGCTTGAATTGTCAGTAAAAGACTTCAAAATGTTAGTACAACTTAAAATCTGAGGCAACTTGGGGGTTTTTTAGGTTGGGTTTTCAACTCACTTTCAAACAAAGGAGGAAAAAAAAGTGAAGCTCTTCTCTGAACCCTTCTATCCCAAATTACCATAAAGCATTAACATAATGTAAATTTCAGGGGTTGAATGTTTTTCTTTCAGATCACTGGTCCAAAACCAGATCAATTTTTTTTTTTTTAAAGTCCTGATCTGACAGTGATTTTTTTAGCCTGGGTAAATCATGAGCTATTGGGACACTGAAAATCATATTATTCTGATTACCAACTTTCTTTGGTCCCTACTCTTATTGTGCCATGATTTGAGCAGCTAGTATATTGTGAAGCTGGGATTCATGCTCTCAGTGTACTTCACTGGCTTCTATTTAAAGAAGTTCTATAGAGTCTGTGGACTGAACTAATAATGTTGGACTCAAAGTGCATATAAAAGGAATATGGGGAATCATTAGTGCGTGATAGTGGTTTGTAGCCTTGATGATGATGGGTCATCAGATTCAGAGATCTGATTTTTAAAACACATCAGTCCTTTGGTCTAGCAGTGATTTTTTTGGGGGGTGGGGGCTGGGGGGAGATCAATCCCTGAACTGAGCTCGGAATAACTTTTGTTCTCTAAGAGCCTAATTCAGTTCCCTTTGGAGTCAATGGCATAATTTTCTCTGGCTACTTTGGTGCAGTATTAAGCCCCCAGTTAAACTGTCATATTCAGCCTGTCTTTTTTTTATCCCCTCTTTATAGTCTGACCTGTCCCCTCTGACTGATCCTCACCAGGTTTCAGTAACTTTCACACTGTTCCTTTTCCCTCTATCTGTGGCTATTTTAACTCTTTCCCTCAATGGTTTTCTTACTCTTGGGGCTTGGGCTCTCTTTGTCCAGAGATGCTTCCTTCAGGTTTGTTTCCTTTCTTAATTACTGTTTGGGATCTCATATTTGCCTGAATCACCCTAATGTAAAAGTGACTTGGGTTATTAAATTTGTCCTATCTAAGTCACTGTTGGTTGGCTGCAGGGCCAGTGTTGTAACTGATGACATACTCATTTGTTTCCAGTCAACTGTGTTAGCTGCCTGTGGTGAAAGTCCCATTTCCTGACCCGAGTGAGTGAGTCAGTATGTAAATGTCTGGGTATGATAGTTCTGTTGGCATGTTTGTCTTTCATGGGAGATACTAGATACAAAATTCTCTTCTGACTGAAGATTCTGCTCACCACGGTATATTGTGAAACCGTGTTCAAAATATAGTTATGTGATGCCAGTTTGTCCACCCTTGTTTTTATAAGGGCAGAATATTGGAAATTGGTCTCTGCTGAAGTCAGACATCTTCCTGCTGTTTATTACACAGGATACATTTTTGTGCCAATAAATAGGCTTGTTGTCTCCAGGGCCTATATATTTTCAAATGTAACTTCCTTTTTGTGCAAATGCTGTTTTTTAATGCATTGATTTCAAATATGATCTGAATTTTTGTTTCTGCAGAACTAATCCAAATACTGTTAGATGTTTGAAATGTGGTGATCAATAATCAGTTATAAGAAAATGTAACTACTATCAGATTAATCTTTCCTGAGTGGATGAGACTTGAAAAATATCTTTTTCCTCTTTGCAAATCAAAATCAGGAATGGAGCCTGGGGGGGTGGGGGGAAGAGGATTTTTTTATCTCGACCAGTGAACAAGAATGTGAATGTTAGGCTGGCCAATGGGCCTAGCCAGCGCAGGGGTTAAGAAGGAGAAAGAAGCCCACCTTCTTCAACCAGCTGTAGCAAGATGGATTTTCCAGTATGGTATCCATTGCCAGCAACAGAGCCACCCAAACAGCTGGTACTAAGAAGTTAGAATATTTTTTTAAATATAGACATTGAGCCAAATTCACTGTTGGTTTAAATAGCACATCTTAAAGGCTCCAAAAAGGTACCAAGGTAGTGTTAGTCCTCTAATTTATAGGCTAACAGACTAAAGGGTGTCATCAGTGAGTTCCAGGAAGAGTGCACTTTGAAAAGCCATATGTGCTGGGAAGGAAGGAAGATGATGCTAGGTTTCTTTAACATAATACATTTCCCTGGGCTGTGCTTAATAGGTGTCCAGTTTCAGTGTGAAGCACCCTTGTTCTTCTCTGGCTGTTGGGAGGGAGCTTTCTCGTGTGTGTGTGTGTGTGCGCACACGTGTCCATTGTCGTCCTCGGTTTTTGGGTCATCCTCCCACATAAATAGGTGTGCTGCTGAGATCTTTTCCAAGCAGTTGTAGCAGAGAGATATTTATATTGTCAGTTTCACTGCTGCTCACAAGTTCAGTAAAGTAGCAGAAACTGACCAGAAGATTTTGATTTTCACTCAGTGGTTGCTTGGAAAAACCATGAGCAGGAGCAGCAGCACAAAATTTTGGTTCATATTTAGGTTTTTCTTCACAATTTTAAAAATCTGGACACTTTTTTAAAGTTAAATCTTACATTCTGCATAAATGAATAGCTTAATACACCCTCGTGTGTCTGTCCGTCTCTCTCACTGTTCAGGGGTCCTCCTTGTCATGGGCAAGGAGATTCTTCAAGCTCTTTGACTTCAGTAGAGTTTTACCTGTTTACAGCTATGGGTGAATTTAGGCCATTGTTTCTAAATTAAACTTGAAGTAATTTGAGATACTGATTTAGGCCAAAAGTCACTAGCTGGAAAGCCTTGCATTTGATATACATAAACCTGTTATTGATATTTAAAAAGGCAGTGTGCCTAAGCTTCCACTGCAACAAGAACTTTTTTTAGCTTAATGCAAAATTTATTTTACCGTATGTAAAATTCATTTGTGTAGTTGCACACCCTGGTAGACTTGAATGGGCAAAGGAGTATTCCAACTCCCAGTGCAATTTATTATTTAAAAGCAGGAAAATTGCATCGCTGATAGGAGAGCACAGAGTGGAGAGAAGCAATGATGTAATGGGTAATAGTACTCTGGTTGCTGTATGAAACACTCTGTACATTAGCGTGTTGGCTAGGGTGGTTGCTCCTATCAATTATTTATAGTCTTCTGGCTCATAGCCTGGATAGGGTCACGTCGCTGAAAGCTAACTTTATCTTCATTGTTCCCAGCCTCCTGCCCAGCTGTCACTCTGTTCACTAATATAATACACTTTGAGAGCAGTGTAAAAGGATGCTAGGTTTTTGTTCTATTTTGTCCATCTCCTAAAGCTGAAAGATTTATATATATATTTCCTGTTAATTTAAGGATTTTTAATACACGGGAGTATGTATCTTGTTTAAAGGATCAAGTTAACTTCTTTAAAAAAAAAAAAAAAAAAAGTTTGTGATCCAGTCACGATCACTGGAATTACTGAACTGATAGTTCTGGAACAGCAATCTTTTCCATTCTATTTCAGACTTGTATTTTCAAGTATGGTCTGCTTCAGTATCAATGAAATGGTGGCTACAAGTCAGCTGTATTGCAGAGGTCCACTGTGTCTGTTATCATGCCTGATGAAGGGCAGGTAGAACTGCATGTTTAGCTTTAGCTGTAAGAAACTTTTCAGTTATATACGTAAACAATATGGTGGGGGCAGAAGGGGGGAGCTCTTTGGTTTCCAATTCTAGTCATGGTCCTTCTATATGAGATTCTGGCTTCAGCCCACAAATCTGGAAATTCAGGGTAAGGGTTCAATTGTCTGTAGCTCTTTTTAGGGGAAACAACTGTATAAAATGAAAGATGGTATCCCATTATAATAGTCCATCCTGAATTTCTGGCCTCTGTAGGTTACGGCCAGAACCTTAATTTACTCTAATATAACTTTCCTGAGATGACTGTTCTTTTCATTCAAGTCCCCTGCATTTTTCAAGAATTAAAATTGACTACAGATCCTGCATTCACTAGTGAAATTCTGTAGAGTCCAGGCTGGGTCTGTAGGCCTGGTTTTCATCTGGTCTATGGATGGAGTTTCTTGATTAGTCATGGAAGTTTGAATTGGGCTTCTATGACTTGTGTGGTGATAAAATTTTCTACAATTTTTTTGGGGGGGGGGGGGAAGGGGAGGAAGACTAGCCAAATATAGGTTATAAAAGAAACATTTTAAATAAAGAAATATGCAAGTTAAAACTCTCACTTTTGTCTGGCAACTTTATGCACTATTGTTACAAGTAAGATTAAAATTAGTTTTTAAAAAACTTTTTCTCAGTTTCTTTACTTTGTGCATTTGACAGAACCGTATACAGAGACTTTCACTGTTTCTCTTGTACAGTCAGTTTCTTCCATTTGTGTAGCTCTTTCACACACACATAGGGGAGAGAATTTTTTTTTTTTTTTTTAGAAAACCTGACTGTAAAACCACACAAATTGACAGAGGGACTATGCTGGAGGTGCAGCACCAGAAACTACTTTAAAGTACGGTCTAACAATCAATTGGATTTCCCGTGGGCTCTGTCCCTTTACGCGAATGATGTGTAGACAATGGAAAACACAAGCAGGCAAGAGAGAATACTAGGTCACTGATCAGTACAGAAGAAATTATTGAGACCATGAGGGTTATAGCAAAGTGTAGAACAAGAAATCTCAGCACATTAAGAAGTGGGCTGGCAGCACAGGACTAAAAGACATTTAAAGAGCATATTTTGAGGTTTCCCAGTTAGTGTAAAAAAAAAAAAAAAAAACACCAGGGGTAGAAAAAAAAATATATAATATTACAGTACTTTGCTTGGATATTTATAGGGCCTGACTAAATTCATGGTCCATTTTGGTCAATTTCACGGTCATACGATTTAAAAAATCATAAATTTCATGATTTCAGCTATTTAAATCTGAAATTTCATGGTGTTGTAATTGCAGGGGTCCTGACCCAAAAAGGAGTTGTGGGGATGTCTCAAGGTTATTGTAGGGGGGGTTGCAGTACTGCCACGCTTACTTCTGCGCTACTGCTGGTGGTGGCGCTGCCTTCAGAGCTGGGCAGCTGGAAAGTGGCAACTGCTGGCCGGGAGCCCAGCTCTGAAGGCAGAGCCACCGCCAGCAGCAGCGCAGAAGTAGGGATGGCATGGTAAAGTTTTGTCACCCTTACTCCTGCACTGCTGCTGGCAGAGGACCGCCTTCAGAGCTGGGCGCTTGGCCAACAGCTGCCACTCTCCGGCAGCCCAGCTCTGAAGGAAGTGCAGAATTAAGGGAAGCAATACCATGACCTCCCCCCTCCCCCCTGCAATTCCCTTTTGGGTCAGGACCCTCAATTTGAGAAACACTGGTCTCCCCTGTGAAATCTGTATAGTATTGGGTAAAAGCACACACAAGACCAGATTTCATGGTCCATGCCGCATTTTTCATTGCCATGAATTTGGTAGGGCCCTATATATATATATATATATATATATATATATATATATATATATATATATCCATTTCCAGCTGAGGGCCTTTGTTTTATGAACATTAATGAATTAGCCTCAACCCCCTTGTGCTGAAGTAGTAGTATTCTCACTTTAGAGGTGGGTAAACTCAGACATGGGTTAGATGAATCTCCCCGGGTTACCTAACAAGTCAGGGGTAGAGCTGTGGTGAAAATCCTGATATCTGAACAGCCCTATCCTTTACCCACTAGCCTGTTTCTCACTGTTGTTAACTGGCAGGGAAAGGGACTAAGGAGCACTGCAATTAATGCACAGCCAACTTTAGCTCTGCTCATAAAGAAATGTAAGAAATCAGACTGCCAATATGGCCTCACAGGAGGCTGCCCAAATAGCTGAAAGCAAAGACCAGATATTAGAAGGTGAAGGCAGTGGGAATGGTCTGAAACAAGTCAGGATGAGGTAATAGACTTGTAGGTGGGTCTTTCATATTTCTATGAAGCTAGTGCACTGAGTTCCCAATCTGGTAGTGAGGTTTCCTTGTGCTGTGCTCTCCCAAGCATAGAGGGAGATATGGTCCCTGCCCCAGAGAGCCTAAAGTGGGAGCAGACTTGCAGAATCCTAAAATGGAGGATGAGCTGCCACTAGCCTAAGGGCTAAAAGGAATAGACTGGTTTACAAATAGAGGAAGCTGAAACGGTTGCTGAATGAATTGGCAGAATTAGTGAATTTACTGTTATGCATGTGTCTTAAAAAAGAATAAAGGAGACAGGTGAGGCATTAATGAAACTGAATAAATAAAATTAAGTGCATCAATTTTTTCTGCTTTGTACATGTCTGATGAGTAAGATGCAGGACTAGGCAGCACACAGTGGTACGTATGGTTCCAGATCAAGTCCCAATGGCTTGAATCCCCAGCAATCCATTTTTTAAACACAGGAGGGATGGGGGAGCCAGTGAATGGAAGTATCAAACCAATGAAAAGCAAATGTGATGCTAGGGGCGGATGGTGATAAGGCCCTGGCTACACGAAAAATAAAATTAACCACATTTAAACATATCAGAAATATTTACACTTGCCTTAAGGTCTAGATGGCCTGGTGGTTAAAGTGCTCCTGGTGCCTCAACTTCACTGGTGCTCCTGCCACTGGGGAATGTCAGGAAAAGACATCTAGTTTAGATGAGTGGAAGAGTGCCCTTGGGATTTACTTTCCTGCCAGGCTGAACCCAGGCTGTACTAAAGTAACGGTGTCTCCATTAATTGGTATCATCAGAATTTCACCATTTTTAAAAACGCACAGACTTTTTCCTGGGCTGCTTGTAATCACATGTGCCATACTTTACTCTGGAGGTGCTTTGGGGCCCTCTCCAGTTTACAGCTTCTTAGCAGAGAACCATAGGCAAACTTTGCAAGGGCAGGCCAGTAGGGGAGAAAGGAGTCATACACCCTGCTCAGCTCTAGTGTGGATGGGGCTGGCTGAAAACCATTGGTCTCTCCAGCCAATCCCACAGTTCACAGCAAGACATCAGCAAGCTAAGAGCCTGCAGTGTGACTTCTTCCAAACCAGGAAGTAAACATAGATTTTGTTCATCCGTGTGCACCCAAGAAAAGCCTAAGCTCGTTAAAGTGGATTAAAATGACTGACCATTTAGTTACCTGATCAGATGGGGAGATAGCATGATAAATTATAGGTGTCTACCTTACCTGTCTCATAATGCCATTAATTCCAAAGGACATCTGACCTAGTTCCCAGAGGGCTAGTGGCAATGTTTGAACACTGTTTTGTCCTTAGATGTCTGTTTTAAAGATATAAATTCCTGAAAAGAGGAAAACTAAACAATCTAGCTATAGCAGAGCTACTGGTGCTGCTATTCAGTACAACTTTCTGAAACGTACACAAGGAATGTAAAAGCATTATGTGAATGGTGTATGTCTCAATATTTGTTGCAGCTGGTAAAGTGTCCAAAGTGGCTATTAACCAAATAGTACACAGGCTTTGAATGTCAGCTTTATTTGTGGTCCCACCTCTTGCATACTCTGTTTACATCTACAGTAGTATAGTAAAAAGAACAGGAGTACTTGTGGCACCTTAGAGACTAACAAATTTATTTGAGCATAAGCTTTTGTGGGCTACAGCCCACTTCATCAGATGCATAGAATGGAACATATAGTGGGGAGCTATATATACATACAGAGAACATGAAAAGGTGGGAGTTGCCCTACCAACTCTAAGAGGCTAATTAATTAAGATGAGCTAGCACTCTAGGTAACACCTAACATAAAAACTGGTTCCCCCAATCTTGTCAGAACTTAGTTTAGAACAACATACCTCATGTTAAACATCTGTTTAGCTCTTTTCCCCCTGCTTCCAAAACCTCATTGCTTGGGGTGTTACACATTGCAATGTTAATTTGCATTTTTCAGAGACTGAGCATAAACTGTTGAAAAGTACCTAAAAGACAGTTGACTTGGGCCAATTTGAATATTTTACCATGCATCCCAAAATACTTCATAGGGTTGACTATAGGGTAGCAGACACTATATGGTATGAAATAATTGCCCTGAAATGTTAATGCAGAGTTACGGTTGCCTAGTGCTCCCTTGAGCCCTTCCTGAACATCAAGTTCACTTATACACCTCTACCCCGCTATAACGCTACCCGATATAACATGAATTCGGATATAATGCGGTAAAGCAGCGGCTCCGGGGAGGCGGGGCTGCGCACTGTGGCGGATCAAAGCAAGTTCGATATAACGTGGTTTCACGCCTAAGCAGGAGGGTGATGGTGATTGTGAAATGCTCAGGGAGATTAGAGAGACTTCAAAAAACAGAAAACCCAATAATAATGGGGAATTTCAACTATCCCTGTATTGAGTGGGACCATGTCACCTCAGGATGGGATGCAGAGATGAAATTTAGTCTAAACACCATTAATGAGTGCTGCTTGGAGCAGCTAGTCCTGGAACCCGTAAGGGGAGTGGCAATTCTTGATTTAGTCCTAAGTGGGGCACAGGATCTGGTCTGAGAGGTGAATATAGCTGAACCGCTCAGTAATAGCAATCATAATGTAATTAAATATAACATCATTGGGGGGGGGGGGAAGATACCAAAGAAACCCACCACAGTAGCATTTAACTTCAAAAAAAGAGACCTACACAAAAATGAGGAGGCTAGTTAAACAAAAATTAAAAGGAACAGTCACAAGAGTGAAATGCCTACTGGCTGCATGGAAACTTTTTAAAAACACCATAATAGAGGCTCAAACTATACGTATACACCCCCTCCCCCCTAAAAAAAAATACAATAAAAGGACCAAAATGGGCATCATGGCTAAACAACAGAGTAAAAGGTGGTAAGAGACAAAAAGACATCCTTTAAAAATTGAAAGTCAAATCCTACTGAAGAAAAGAGAGAGAAACAAACTCCGGCAAGTCATGTGAAAAAGTATAATTAGTCAGGCCAAAAGAGAACGAATAAAAGACAAAAACTAACAATTTTTTTTTTTAAGTAAATCAGAAGCCAAACTACTAACTGTGGTATGTAACCTATTGCTAAATCAGCCTCTTTACCAGGTGACTGGCAGATAGCTAATGTGATGCTGACTTTTAAAAAAGGCTCCAAAGTGATCCTGGCAATTACAGGACGGCAAGACTAACGTCAGTACCAGGCAAACTGATTGAAACTATAGTATAGAACAGAATTATCAAACACACAGATGAACGTAATATGACGAGATTAAAAAGCCTGAGACTGTTCAGTTTGGAAAAGAGATAACTGAGGGAGGGATATGCTAGAGGTCTATAAAATCATGATTTGTGCAGAGGAAGTGGTATTTACCCCTTCACATAACACAAAAACCAGGGGTCAACCCAATGAAATGAATAGGCAGCAGGTTTAAAACAAACAAAAGGAAGAGTTTCTTCACACAATGCAAGTCAAACTGTGGAACTCCTTGCCTGTGGATGTTGTGTAGGACAAAACTATAGTGGGTTCAAAAAAGAATTAGATAAGTTAATGGCGGATACTTGCCAAGACAGTAAGGGATGAACCGCATGCACTGGGTGTCCCATGGCCTCTGACTGCTAGAAGCTGGGACTGGACAACAGGGAGATGGATCATTCGATAAATTACCCTGTTCTTTTCATTTCTTCTGAAGTGTCTGGCACCGGCCACTGTCGGAAGACACAGTACTGGGCTAGATGGACCGTTGGTCTGACCCAGTATTGCTGTTCTTATGTAAGGTACGCACTTACCCCACGCTGCACTCTTAACATAGCCCCCCACAGCTGGGAGTAGCCACTGGGAATATACTGTACATGTATTTCAGCCAGGACAGCCACATGATAAGTAGACATGGAGAATAGCTACTAAAATGTGCCATTTTGTGTTTCTCATACACGTTTTCCCTCATTCTCTGCATATACTCGAATTGTTCTTCACTGTTAGGAATAGTTGTGTTACCTGGTGCTGGGACTAGCAGCACATTGCCACAGTTCACACTGAGATGAGAGGGGCATTTGCACCCCGAAGGATCGTGGAACCTCTCATTTATGCACTTAGTGATATGGATGCACAAGCAGAGGAGCACCATAGTCTAGTCTTGCTCTGGGATTTCTTAGTCTGGTAGCAGACACGACGGTGCTGCTGGACTCAGACCCCTTGGAGATAAACACAGTTTGAAACAATAGCTCTGAGAGGTGTGAACTGCCCCATTCATCTCGATAAGTGTTCTCATCCTACAATCAAAAGTCGTCGACATAGCTCAGGTGTGAAAAATTCACACCGGTGAGCGCACTAGTTAAGCTGACCTAACCCCAGTGTAGACTTCCATAGACCTAGTTGCCACATTTTGTGGTGGCGGATTATCTACATCGATAGGAAAAAACCCTTCCATTGCCGTAGGAAATGTCTACACTACAGCAGAGCTGCAGCATTGTAGCTGTGCCCTGTAGTGCCTATAGTGTAGACATGGCCTCGGTTTCAGCACTGTGTGCTTGTGTTATGCAGTGAATGTGCAGGCTTTCAGCTCCCTACTCCACTCTCAGGGTGGGTGCTTGGTGCATGCCTGTCCCTAATGCCTATCACAGATCCAGTCCATCAGGTCTAGTGAGCTTCTCCTCGCACAGAACTGATTCACTGGACCAGATCTCTTGTGCCAGCCTCTCTGGTGCCATTATAATTGGGGTAGCTAGTCCCTCCCAGCCACCAGAGGTGAAAGTAAGCCGGTCCGGTCCGGCGTACCGGCAAGAGCCAGTACGCCATGCCGGACCGCACCGGCTTCCGCGGCAGGGATTTAAAGGTCTCGGAGCTCCCTGCCGCTGCGGGGAGCCCAGAGCCCTTTGAATCCTGCCCGCAGCTCCGGCGGCCGGACTGGGGCCGGGATTTAAAGGGCCCAGAACTCCCTCTGCTGCGGGGAGCCCCGAGCCCTTTAAATCCCTCCTGCAGCCAGAGCTGCGGCCGGATCCTCGGGCCCTTTAATTTGCCCCTGAGCCCCGGGGGTTCCCCACCATCTCTGCAGCTGGGAGCCCCGGGTTAATTTAAAGGCCATGGGGCTCCCAGCCACAGCCGGTGCCCCAGGGCCTTTAAATCTTGAGAGGCCCCGCCTCTTCCGGATGAGGCCACGCCCCCCTCAGGACTCCGGCAGTACCGGTAAGTCCTGTAAGTTACTTTCACCCCTGCCAGCCACCCACCACCACAGTGGGTTTTGTATTCTGGCCATAGTACTGCCCACCGAACGGTGCCAGGGTGGGACTTTGCAAGGTGGGTAGATGCTGCTGCAGTGTGCTTGTGAGGTGCTGAACTTCATCACAGTTTCACGTATTTCCAAAGGCAGCCTCTTTGTAGTCTCAGGCCCCAAGTGAATGGGTACGTGGAGAGCACTGATGTGCACAGCATGCAGATCACCTAGGGAGGGGGTGAAACTCGGGGTCCTTAGGCTCTAGGGACCATTCTTGTTCCCTTAAGCCACCTAGTGAGTACATTTCTCAGTGAGTGCTGCTCACAAAGGAGTCTTGGAGGAATCATAGAGATGTGAACTCTCTAGAGGCATTTTAGAGCTTTTGCAGTGCATTAGTTTTTTAAATATTTCTAAACTGTCTCTTGGTGCCATGGAATAGCTGAGCTGAGGTGCAGTCTAGTGAGATGTATTCATGGGGGGTCAGAGCCTTAGACTTTTCCACAGCTGTGCACCAAAATAGTTGTAAGAATCTGATAAAAGTAAGAGTAGCCCATTTTGTGGGTGGGAGCTATATTGCAGGAACCTCTTTACAAACATACCCAAATTTGCACCCCAGCTCTACCCTGGGTCCTCCTGTGGAATAGGAATGTTCTAAACAACTTTCCCTAGTCATGTGAATTTTAGAGCACTTTGAACATTCTCATTTGAGGGGGGGGGGGGGCTGCATCTCAGGAACGCCTCGATCAAATGACCCAAAATCCACACCACTAACTATCTCAGCCTGTGTAACATCAGTTTTCAAGAAATTCTCCCTATGCAGTACTCAAGCTCAGAGTGCTTTGGGTAGCGCTTGGATTCAGTGATCAGAGCATATTTCCATGGGCAGCCTAGTGATTTTGACATAGATATGCTTCTATGTACTCTTATCCATTGCACAGCAGCAGTCCTGTGCAATTCACTCTCTGAAGCATCACCAGGCTTCAGCCATTTGTAGAGCTAACTTAAATATTGAATAGTTTTTAAAATATTGCTTCCCAAAAGTGGCAGTGGGTACTGCAAGCTAGCTGATTTCAACCCTGACCTGGTAGTAGAGTAGTTTGGACTCCTCCTGTGCTCAAAAAAGTGTTATAAGAACCAGAAAATTATACTGTCTTCCACCCCACCCCCCTTTTTATTTTTTTAGTAGCATTGTATCTCAGAAACCCTTTCAGATGACCACAAATTTGCACCAAAAGCTCTACTCCAGACTTTGAGGAGGCATTGCAGTTTTCAAACCCGTCTGGGTTTGCATGTGGCTTGTAGAGCGTTAGAAAAATTGTTTGTCTCAACCTTAACTGTAGATGTGCTACCACCCCAGTAGATCAGAAAATAGTATTGTAAAGTGTACGGTGAGAGAACTGCAGCTAGATCAATAACTGAGTGAGAGAAATTAACCAGAGGGTAGAGTTAGCTTTCATTTGTTAAAGTGGGTTTCTAATAAACTTCTGGCTCCACTTGACTTTTTCAACTTACAGAAAACTTGCTGCAGCTCATCTGTACTTACAAAATCTTATCAGCAGAATTTGAGATCTAAATATATTCAGAGAAAATATTAAATATTACTTAACAAAGGATGACTTGTCAACATAGTTGATGTCTCAACACACAGCCTTTTCCTTGGAGCTGTTTCAATTTCATTTAAATTAACGAAACAATGAAATATAGCACTTACTATACAAAAGGCTTTGAAAATGTCCTGCCTTTTGCCTGTATTTAGTTGTCTCCATCCCTCTGTTCTAATCCAAGCTTGTATTTTCTATTTCTCCAGCCCTTCTTATTCAAAAGTGCTTCACAAATAATCTGAGCTAGACCTGCCAGTGATTGTTTAGGGACAAGCCCCACTGGTGCTGTGCCTGTACGATCGGGGTCCTGTATGCATGCAACGCCCCTGAAATGTAGCCTGTCCTGGATGGCAGCCAACTAGTGCACCATGCACAAGCCAGCAGATGATGGAAGGGGACATTTTGACCAAGCATGCCACAGCAAACACCTTCTTTTGTTAAAAAAGTATCATAGGATCTTTAATGTTCACAGCAGCTTCCTGTTTGTTACATTACTTTGTAAGATGCTATTTTTTGTTTTACTCTCCTTTGTAATTAGATGAAGTGATTACAGTCTTCATTACATTTCCCTTTAAAAATGTTTATGGGGACCAAGGTGCTTCTTAGAGGAAAGTGATTGTTGTACACTATTTCCTTGAGCTAGTTTATTAAATGATGAATACAGCCATGTTTAATGCCTCTAGGCTTCTCCTGAAATTGCAGGGGAAAGGAACCATGAGGTTCTTGAGGGTTAATTGCCAAGAGGAGGAGTGAGCTTGTGTGATGATTTTGTGCTGTAGAAGCACTGTTTCTCAGGTCCATTTAGCATGCAAGCTGTGTTCTTTGCACAGCAAATTTTGCTTTCAAGTTCAGTGAGTACTAAGGCTCTGCATAAATGGGGCTGCTAAAGATATTTTTTGACATTTGAAAATCCTATTAATTCCATTTCTTCCCTCATCTCTCTCTTTCCCTCTCAGAATGCTAGCTTTTAATACATAGAGGCATTGCAGGGGTTTATTTAGCTGGCCAGAGCACACTCTTAAGAATAAAACTTAGAAAGATGGGTCAGAATGAAATGAAGAAAACAAAATATATATTCTTTGTGTCTTATTTTGGTGGATGAGTGAGGGACTCACTAAATGGATAGCTTAAGATCTTAAGGAGGTACTAAACATGAGCTAATGCTGGAATATGCAAGCCTTTCAAACTGTCTGCTTGCCAGCATGGCCTTCTAGAGATGAGTTCATCCTGCTTCTTTGTACTGGACTGCTTTTTAACTCCTCTTTGCCAGGGGCCCAGAACTGCCACTCATTGATTTGAATCAGCTCTTTAAATGGAAATTTGCCACAACTAACTGCAAAAATAGTCAAATGTACAGTAGCCAGTGTGTATTAGTCAACATGCTGAAATTCACCTGCACCTCAAAAAAGAGTCTTAATTTTTACTAATAGCTAATCATGTATCTGCAACGTTGCTATCTTTTATTTATCTAAAAACAAAAAGGTATTACTGGTTTTAAATGTGCAAGGTTGTGTGTTATACCATTTTATCCTTCACCCTATTTAATGCTCTATAGTGTTAGTTACAGGTTTTATCTAATTTTTTTAAACTAATTTTGAAGTTATGAGTTTCTGCCAACATACTCTTTTGGCTATTTCTTAAACTGGGTATAACTTGCCCAAGGACAGTTGGCCAATTGAATTATGCATTAATTGTTGTTAGGTGTATAATTACAGACATTTTGGGGATGGGGGATGCAAACAAGTTTGCATACATTGAATTACATTCAGTGTCTTAATAGTATGGCTTTTTTAGGTCTTGGCTTTAATCCAGAATTTTTTTTTCATGCTATTATGCTCTATTTACAGCTTTCAAAAATCAGCTGATGTCACTGCACATATGTTTAGAGCCGTTGCTAAGGTGATTAGCTGCAGAATTCAACGCCTACATAGTCCTCTTGAAAGGTTGAGAAACTGCTCGGTAGCGTCTGTTCATATCAGTGCATTGTCAATTCGACCTATTAACAACCGTGAAGTAACTTTACTCAATTTTGGGGTAAATATGCTTCAGTCTTGATTAATGATTAGACATCATATTTTTTTAGGAATTGAAGCTTTATCTGGCATGGTAAGTTTAATTAAACGCAGGAATATCCTTAACTGAAGAACTGTTTTAGATGCTTGGATTTCTGAGTTTTGTGAAGCTATGTAATTTAGGTATCTTCAGCACCTCCCTTGCTTAATGAGTTTCTCAGAGGTATAATATGCCAGTCCAGTTATGAGAATTATTTATATAAATGCTTAGCTGGCTAGTGAAAATCTATTTGTGCCTTTTAGTTTAAGACGCGCATGTTTTACAGAGTAAAAATGATGTACTCTGTCCCAGTAAATGCCCCATTGTGCTTAAGCAGCCACTTAATCTCCCCTACGATGGTCAGCCTATCAAATGAAATTGGTACCTATTTGACAGTTGACTCTTGAGTTATTCACCGCATCACGACTATCTTGTTAACTTTACAGAAGAATACTGCAGTGACTTGGACGCACAAGACTATACATGTCATTGCTTTTCAATGTTTGCCTACTTTTCAATTCAGTAGAAGGAATTACTCATTCACAACAAGCACAGAATTAAAAAAAAAAATCTCAAACTAAATCTCCACATGTCTGACCATTTCAGACTTTAGTTGAATTCTTACAACATATGATGTGTTCTGATAAAAAGAAATCTATCTCTAGGGTTTGTTTCTGTATGTCTATTCTCTACAGCAGGAATTAAAGTAATTTACCTTCCTCTTCAGTTTTTTTTTATAGAACTGTATCAAATTGCCTTTAACATCAAGGCTTGGATTCTATTACCCTTCATGCTCCTGTTTTTCAGTAAAGAAAAAGAATGGTTCTTATTCATGGCAAGGAAACCGTGAAATACAATAAACCTACCCATAGCCTATACCAAGGAGTGGCTACTAAATTACACTTTAACAGTGCTATAGGCAAAAACGCCTCTTACATTCAACTCCAAGTATGTAAAATGTGTTCAGAATATTTCCTTTAAGACTGAGTAACTCTATTAGTGTTTTTTTAAAAAAGGATTTTGTATCAAAAAATTAACACACACAGAGGTATTTTCCTCCAGGGTGGCACAAGTTTTCCTGTTTGGAAAATTTCATTTTCCTTTTAAAAGTGTGCTTGTTAAAGCTTGATCTGCTTTGCTAATGTTTACTGCCATGCAGTATAATTGTCACTCTTAAAAGTACTGGAAAAGTGTTTCTCTCTCATCTGTTTGCTTGGAAGAACCTAAGAAAAAATAATGGTCTTGTTCATTTACTTCACCAGTCAATGTTAGTTGCAAATGTCCTGCCGCTGTATAGGTGGAAATTTAGTTGGGCTAGTTACAATGGTAGATGTTAGCCTATAGAAGCAAGAATATTTTAATAATGTCAGTGCTCCTTCTATTCCATATTGCAACTCGGTGAGATTTAGCTGAGGCGACAAGTGTTCAGATACCACAAATGTCTTAATAGACATGTAGCTAATTTTAGTATAAAATATATTGCCTGTGAGAGAGGCATCCCGTACTGTTGTCTTCTTACAACCTGACTTCTCTCCTGACTGCCAAATTAGCTGTAGTCCAAATTGTTCATAATCATCCACAAGGTTAGTCTGGATCCAGCTTTGGAAATTCTGCACTATGCTGCACCCATGCAGTCCACATGACTCACAAATATCCCCTGTTGTCCAGATCGAAATAACTTTAGTCTGAGATTCACAGGCTACAAAATAGCCTTGGATTCTCAAGGCTTTTAACTTCCACATAGCTCACTTTAACTGACATCACTGGAATCTGTAAAGAGTCAGGCACTACATTTTGAGTTCCAGACCCTGCTATTTTAGCAGGAAAGGAGCCGATAGAGTAATGGAATTTGAACAAAGTCAGAGCAGATGGGGCAGTGTCAGATGTCGGAGAGCCAGTTTAAAAGGGGTAGTAACATTGCAATGAATATCAACTTCCCTCCAGTGGAAAGTTGAGGTTTCCCTAAAAAGAAAGAGATTAATTTTGCTTTGCCTTCTCCCCCTCCCCCGCCCAGTCTCCTTCCAGTGGTGGCCAGCTGTTGTGCAGGAAAATTTTGAGTACCAGCCATCGTTCCAGTACTGCTGGCAGCTGAACAGAGTTCAGTTAACGTAAGCCCCATCGGTCTTTACCCTCCAGGCCATTCACCCGTAACACAGAAGGTTGCTACCACTGTTAAACATTTTCTACTCTGTAGCCTGTCTGAAAACACTTAAATGTGGAATCTATGTTGAAGCAGCAGTGATCTGCAGATACCATAGCAGAAAGGCCAACCTTGGAAAGCTGTTTGGGGGGTAATTTTGTCTGTCTGAGCTGTAAGCTCAGTGAAGTATATCTGAATGCACACAGTGCCAGTTAAATATGTATCTTTATAGAAGTAACTTGTCTCAAATTAATACCTTTTGATTAACTAGGCTCCCCTGTTTGGAATCCTGTGTGGTGAATCAGCACTGGTTACCTCTGAGATTGCAGAGAGGGCAGGAATGTAATGTTGTTTGTCATTCCTCCACATTAGCCTTCTTCCTAAACTAACACCCCCTTTCCCTTTGCTTTCCTTCCCCCTTTGTCCCTCCTTTCCTGTCGTGCACTACAAAGATGTTCACGTGGCTTAAAGAACATGAATAGAGATTGCATAACTGGGTGTTCGCTCCACGAAGACTGAAGGCGCAGAACAAAACAAAGATTATGGCCTCTCTGTGGAAAGTTGAAGGGGAATATTGATATGCAGATGTTCAGTATTGGAACACAGCAGTTCTGAAATGTCCAAAAATACAGTTCATGAAGCAAGTTGAAAAAGAAACAACATGTCATACATTATCCTAATACCCATAGTTGCAGTATGGATGTCCCGATTGTCCTGTGAAACCATTTTTCCAGGAAACCTTTGCTATGAAATTGCTCTATTTATGTGAAGCTCACCCACCTTCTAAATATCCGATTTTCTTGGGGTACCTATCAAATGGATTTTCATGACATTCTCTCCTAGTGCAAAAAGGATAACAACTTGGCAACATATTTTAATATTGTTTCCCTCCTGCTGCCTTGGGGGAGACTGGTGTGTACAAAAGCTATGGGAGATTTTGTGAATTTGTCATCCAGTACCTTTTAAATTAGACGCTTACTTTACTGCGGTTTACTCTCAAATTCAGTAAAGCGCCTTCCCCATCCCTGCCCATTCTTTTCAGATGGAGTCAGTCCACTCTGTATGTGATTTGTATCAATTTACAGAGCTGAAAGTTTCCTCGCAAGTAGCAGGGCCAGTGACACAGCTCTTACACAATCCAGCAGTCCAATAGTTCTATGACAATTGCGAGAGAACATTTCAGTGTTGCACAAAAATCCCAGTAGTTCACATGGCTAAAATATTATGCCACTAGAAAAACAGCCCCCTAGAACAAAACCCAGAGTGAGCTCCTGGAGTTGAAGCCTAGCTCGTAACTCTGAAGAGGAAAGAATGCTCTTAAACCAAAAGGAAAATTGGCAGGCTGTCTGTCTGTCTGTCTCTCTCTCTCTCTCTCTGTGTTCAGAGCAAGTTAGCCACTTGGAATCTGACCCTTCAAGTAAGGGGTTCTGATTGACTGCACAATGAAGATTTTTGTTCTGAGTGCCACACCCCTGAGCGATGCCATTAAACTGATCTAACCCCCAGTGTAGAGAGTGATGGGAGAACCCCTCCCATCGGCATAGGCAGCGTCTTCACTGAAGCGTCGCAGTGGCCCAGACACACAAGCTTGAAGAGTAAGAGGAAACTGGAAAATGAGTGCTGCTCTTTCACATTTTAAGGTCGCACATTGAAATGATTTGTTATGGGTCTGGCCACCTGGCACACCCACACACACTCTTTTTCCTTTCTGCTTTCCTTACTGTACAACATACTTTTGTGTAGCAACACCTTTCTAATGGCCAAGTGCGGAATGTATTGGAAGCCTTCAGTTTAAGGTAAAAGGAAGATTTATTGAGGCAGTGACAGTCTGAGGGATGCAGGAAGGGGGGAGAATACGAAATAAGCACAGCAGCATGAATTAATCAACAACCACCAGCTGTGGAGGAGAAGCAGGAGGAGCAACTGGGCGGTAGGTCAGAGACACAAGGTGGAGTAAGAATATGGGGAAGTCCTGAAAGCCAGGAGGGCAGTTCTGAACTGGATTTGGAAACTATGCTGCTCATTTCCTTAGTTTGGCTAAGCCTATGCAGAGTGAGATTAACCCAGAGCCAGATGAGAGGGGCCCGGGACACTGGTTGTCGCTTTCCTGGATTACAGGCTG
Source organism: Terrapene triunguis (assembly GCF_002925995.2). NCBI lineage: Eukaryota > Metazoa > Chordata > Testudines > Emydidae > Terrapene > Terrapene triunguis. Next base: position 13,355,935 of record NW_020698262.1, on the reverse strand, counting down.
TGGGAAGGAGAGGACGCTTGTCGTAGGCCATCAGTCTGTAGTGGCTGGGGAACAGCTGAAGAAAATAATGTAGCTACAAGAGATTCTATTAAGATGAAAAGTTATAGAAATTATAACTCCAGTAAACAAACCGGTAGTGCTCTCCAAACCCATAATTCCATAGAGTGAGTGCAGATTCTGCTGTAATGGAAAAATCCGTGGCTCCTTGCCTGCTTTGGAAGAGCAGAGGCATTCTTCAAATGTAGAGGTCTGCATTTATCCAGTGCTGCAGTGCCAGCCAAGTTCCTGACATCTGTAGAAAGAGGGAGAAATGCTATACTCAGCCATTGCTAGCAGAGTTTCGTCTCTTGCGTTCAGCCCACCTGCTTTTATAACTGTTTGGCTCATTTTTGCCCTAATTTATTTAAAATCTGTTAGTATGTCCCCTTGGTCCATGGAAAATGTGTTTTGAGTTGGGGTATTTAACAGCTGTTACAGTTCTGAGCACGTTAGCCCACATCTCCAAAGGTGTATGCACGCGTAGAGGCTCGCATGTGTATATGGGCACTGCACACACTTCTGCACAGTTGCTCCTTTATTCCAAGTATTCGAATGTAATCCCATGAGAGCAAATGTATTCACACTTGGGACAAGCTCAGGAGTCCGTGTTAGCCATAGGTTTATTGAACTCTTGTTGGGTAATACGAATGTTTGAGTAGTGGGTTGGGAACTATCGTGCTGAACATGCTGTGTTAAGGAGTATGACGCAGGGTTAACGTCTCTGGTCTGTTTTCCTTGCTTTTGATGGTTTAATTCAGGCTATAAACATTGCTTAATAGGTTTTTTATGAAATTCGTTTCACTGTCTTAGTTTTCAAGGAATTCTTCCACTGACACACTGGGGCTGCTGCCCCCTTGGATGTTAATGGACTTCTGCTGGGATTTTGTTTTGTGTTACTACGTAGTGACAGGGCTCCCTTTTGCTGGGACTCAATGCGAAGAATACTCGGCAGTGACACAATGCTTCCATTCACAGGGCCTGATACAATGGGAGTGGAACAGTTATAATGTAAATTAGCATGCAAAGCCCCATGCTAATCAATGTGCTTTGCATAGTATCCATGCCTGCAACCCCTGTATGAAGTGCTGAGTTGTGCTGTTGCTGCTGTATAGCCAAACTAGGCTGCACACTTCAAAGCTAAATAAAAGTAGCTACTTTTTAAATGAGTTTTTAGAAAATAAATCTTTTGTTCACAGCTCAGTAAGGATCAGGTCTCGGAAAAATACTGAAAGTTAGAGCAAGATCAAAAGCCTGTAAAGCCCTATTTTTTTTTTTCTTTTTAAGTAACCCCTCTCATCTCACCCACCCCTTCAAACCCTCCCTTGGTTTATGCTGCCTACATAACTACCCGCGCAAAGTTGCGGTCCAGCACGAATAATATATGGCGGGGCGGGGGGGAGACCCCTCTGAAAGGTGCCTTTAAAGGGAATGCCAAGAACTTGCTAACTATGGTGCTGCTTATTAGTATCAGTGTTTGTTTAAAAGGCATTGTTCATCTTTGTGTGAGTTCAAGACAAGACGTTAGCAGAGAGGTTATCTGTGCCACCCCAGTCCCTTTTACTTTTTCATTTAGGTTATTTATTACTATTGACTATCAGAAACATATTTTGACTACTGTGTGATCATGTGCAGTTAAATGCACCGTTCGCATGGTGGAATTATACCTTAAAATGCTGCTGTTTGCTTTTGTAAATTACTCAGTGTTATTTCTTATACTGTTTTGTGCTGGCCTTAGGTTAAGAATAGCTGTTAAATGCACTTTTGGCAATGTAATTATGCAATTTAAAACTGAAGAAAATAAACCCTACTTTAGACTGAACTGCATAAATCCAGGAGGTTAAAACATTAACTTCCTTTGCTTTATGACCAAGAGGGTGGCTTAGTTTGGAGATGGGAAGGCTCACAGACGTTTTGCAGCTGCTTAAAGAAACCATTTATTTCAAGGTTCAAAAGTGTATGGCTTGAGGAGAAACAGAGGGGCGCCCGAATCTTGCAGTCTTTGGTTTCACAGATGAGCTCCTAGTAGTTTTCCTGTGGTGGTGGTGGTGGTGTTTGCTGACCAAAGGTAAATCTTCAGCTTCACCCCGCATTAGTCTTTATTGTGACTGGTACAAACCAGTTAGTAGTTGGGAAGCTGGCACCTCAGGCATGCTGCCTGGTGTTCTGGCCATATGGCATTAGGACCACACTGAACGTTGGAGAGATCTGCATAACTCTGCACCAGGAGGAGGTATAAAGACAAAGCTGCACACCGCAGACTAGGCAATAAATGCCAGTGTTTGTAACAAACATGTTGCTGGAGTATCAGAAATGAAACTGTGACAAAGTGGGCAATGTCCGTTATTTTTTATGAATATGGTGCACACCTCAGTGTGTTTATGAAGGGTTCCTTGCTAGGGAGTTAGATCAAAATGGGTTGTTCAAGGAACCAAGCAGGCAAAGTAAAACCGTGGGGCATACCCCCTACCTGTGTCCATCCAGGCTCAGTATAATTGCCACTTTCCAAGGCAAAGCCTAAGATCCAAAGAGGATACTGAACATTAGAGACTGAGCCCTAGAAAAGGGTGGGGAGGGAGAGTTGAGAGCGTGGCCAGAGCTGCCCAAGGAGCATTACTTTTTAAAGCTGACAGCTGGCAAGGAGAGAGAGAGAGAGACAGAAACTGCAGCAGGGGCAGTCTGCTTCTCCCAACCCAGAGATGGAGCTTGCTTGGCTTTCCGAAACATACGACAGCTTGTAAGGAGAGATTAAGGGTGAAATAATGTGTGTAGATCATCGCTGTTTTTACCCTTCACTCTCTCTGCTTTGTACTTTTGGGTGAATGAATAAATCAGGCTTTGTTTTGAAGAAGCTGGAGTTGAGTTGTATTGTATTTATTTAGATGGAATACGCAACAGTTGCTTTAACCGCCTTGCTGGCACCAGGCCCTTGGGGCAAAAGGGCTAACAGGTGCCAAACCAGGTTGGTCCTGTCACGGTAACACAGCTGGAAATGGGGTGTTGTAGCCCAGGGATCCTGTCTAAGAGTGGTTGAGCCATGTGGTTCCACACACAGTGAAATGCAGGGGGCCAGGCCTATGAGATACTCATGCAATCATGTATTGTTCCATTCCCACCCCCATCCCCCCTCGGCTCCCCCCCCTTCCTTGGACTGTGTTTTGTCTGATTTAGACTGTAAGCTCTTGGGGGCCACAGACCTTCTGTTAATGCACTTGGCATGCCAATGGCGCCCTAATAACATTTAAGGGCAGTAGTTCGGAATCGGATTCCTAACCAAATGACCTTAAAGTCAATCTTTATTAATGCTGGGCCCAAAAAGTCTTGTACTTCAAGTTACCTGCCTTGTTTTCTGTGAAGTCTGGTTAGACCTTTGTCAGGGGGCTCTTCTTGGGGCCCTAGTGCTCTATGCCCTAGAGTTCACACTAGGCTAGAACAATCTTGTTTAAACACAGTGCTTGCAAGAAAGGTGCTGACAGTTCCATTTCTCTGTAGACCAGGCCCAACCATGACTGGAAAACAGTTTACAAAATCATGCTATAGGCTAGAATACCTAGGTACCCACTTAGACTACAGCCTGGTTTGTATACCCTGCCATGCCGCACTGCATGTTTTGGTGATTGTTATCAGATGGCCCTTCATAAGAATATAATAGTGGGGTTTTACAATCTTCTCCTGATCAGGTGAGTGATAGTGAGTGCAAAATGTTGAGAGTGATTAGAGGCAATTAGTAATAATGGTGATTTCAGCTACCCAAATATTTACTAGTCTGGTGTCACTTCAGGACACCATTTAGAGAAGGAATGTCTAGACACCAAAATCTTTGTTTCGCTCTGGAGCATTCAGGAAAGGTTATCTACTTAAACCTAAGTAACATGCAGGTCAATGAAAACCACTGCTCAATGGAAAATAGTATGTCAGAAAATGAACAAGATGTTAAGCATTAAGAAAAGAGGCAGAGGATATTGAAAATACTTATAACAGGTTTGGCAAGCCTGTCAGTTGACCAGTCAGTTGACCACCTATTATTTGACCATGATCAAATATTGTCAGATATTCAGCCAGAATTACCTGATGTAAGAAGGAGCCTACTTTTGTTGTTGCATCATGGTCCCATCAGTTATCAAGCCTACTTAAATGTCTTGATCACACACTTTACTATATGCTAATGCTACTTGTTGAGGGGGGAAAAGGTGAACTAATTGAAAGTTGAGCATCTTGACTGGGTGGGATCATCTAGAACACATTGTACGTATGTATATCTTTATTTGTATACCAGGCCATCAGTGTACATGGCGATTTACAGAACACATTAAACAAGTTAAAAGACGCAGTCCCTGCCTCGAAGAGCTTACAGTATCATAGAATCATAGGACTGGAAGGGACCTGAGAGATCATCTAGTCCAGTCCCCTGCCCTCATAGCAGGACTAAGTATTCTCTAGACCATCCCTGACAGGTGTTTGTCTAACCTGCTCTTAAAAATCTCCAATGATGGAGACTCCACAACCTCCCTAGGCAATTTATTCCAGTGCTTAACTACCCTGACAGGAAGTTTTTCCTAATGTCCAACCTAAACCTCCCTTGTTGCAATTTAAGCCCATTGTTTCTTGTCCTATCCTCAGAGGTTAAGGAGAATAATTTTTCTCCCTCCCCCTTGTAACAACCTTTTATGTACTTGAAAACTGTTATCATGTCCCCTCTCAGTCTTCTCTTTTCCAGACTAAACAAACCTAATTTTTTTCAATCTTCCTTCATTGGTCACGTTTTCTAGACCTTTAATCATTTTTGTTGCTCTTCTCTGGACCTTCTCCAATTTGTCCACATCTTTCCTGAAATGTGGCGCCCAGAACTGGACACAATACTCCAGCTGAGGCCTAATCAGTGCAGAGTAGAGCGGAAGAATTACTTCTTGTGTCTTGCTTACAACACTCCTGCTAATGCATCCCAGAATTATATTCACTTTTTTTGCAACAGTGTTATGCTGTTGACTCATATTTAGCTTGCAATCCACTGTGACCCCCAGATCCCTTTCCGCAGTACTCCTTCCTAGGCAGTCATTTCCCATTTTGTATGTGTGCAACTGATTGTTCCTTCCTAAGTGGAGTACTTTGCCTTTGTCCTTATTGAATTTCATCCAGACCATTTCTCCAGTTTGTCCAGATCATTTTGAATTATAATCCTATCCTCCAAAGCACTTGCAACCCCTCCCAACTTCGTATCGTCTGCAAACTTTATAAGTGTACTCTCTATGCCATTATCTAAATCATTGATGAAGATATTGAACAGAACCAGACCCAGAACTGATCCTTGCGGGACCCCACTCGTTATGTCCTTTCAACATGACTGTGAACCACTGATAACTACTCTCTGGGAACGATTTCCAACCAGTTTTGTACCCACCTTATAGTAGCTCCATCTAGGTTGCATTTCCCTAGCTTGTTTATGAGAAGGTCAGGCGAGACCGTATCGAAAGCTTTACTAAAGTCAAGATATACCACGTCTATTGCTACAGCTGTTTTTGACCAGATAGTTTTGGACTGGTCAAATACCTAACCCTAATTTATAATGCTCCTATATTAATTGATGCTGTGTCTTCACTGTGAATAGCTTGTTCCATTTTGTTCACATCATTCCAAACAAAAGGTATAACAGAAATAGAGAGAGACCGAGAAAATGGTCAGAGGCTTGGAAAGAATTCCACAATACAAGAGAAGGCAACATTTAAAAAAATGTTTTTCATAATATGTAATTAACCCGTGGAACTCATTGTTACAATATATTATTGAGACAAAAGTTTAGGATTCCAAAATGGATTAGATGTTTATAAGAAATTAACCAATAAGTTAATTTTTTTTTAAAAAGGGATATCCCCTCTCATGCTTCAGGTCATACTTATAAGATCTTCCATAGTATTATTTAGGTGTTAAAACTTTTACTTTAATTTTAAATAAACTACTGCATACATAGCCTTGCTTGTGTCCCATACCCTCAGACTAATAGCAGCAGCAGCATTTTAATTTATATTAAAGTGAGGACAAAACTCAGTATTAGACTGAGAGTCTCTCTCACACAAACAGAAGAATCAAAATGAAAAACCCTCTTACAGTAGCCCAAAACAGACCAAGCAGAATGAAGAGAAACAACTTCAGACAGTCACTGCAGCAGCCACCTTTCCTTTAGCTCCAGACCACAGCCCTCAAATTGAGAACAGCCACAATTTCTTGTCAGGCAATCAAACTAGAAGTCTTTGTTACCTATGGACAAGCGAATAGAACCTTTGTCCCCAGCCTGTCTGGCTAGTCTCATAGTCCTGGCTTTCTTCCTTGTTTCCAGCTGCTAAATTGCATTAAAAGAATTCAAAAATACACAATGGTTTCATAATATGACTTTTCCAAGTAAGCAATGGTTTTAGTTGCCACATGGATGTTATGCAGTGGCAAATGGGAGGGGAGAGGGAATGCTGGGTGGCATCCACAGCACAATATCTCTATTAGAGTGTTAGCCACGCTGTGAAAAACGTTGAGACCCCCTGTTTTAGGTGAAGGCCCACAGCTCCCTGTATACATTGGCATGTTTATGGACCAATACATTATAACCTATCAGGACTAGAAACAGGAGGTCAGGAAATCCCCTTTTCCAATGGTTTGAGGCTCCAGCTTCTGACCCTGGTTGAATAGTCTATATCTGCCTTTAAAACCCCCAACATTATGGGCATGCTGTTTTAGATGATCTTTTGGATCTAAAATTAATGAAGTATTCTCTTACTTTTGGATGCCAACGGGTATGAAAAACTGTACCAGGTTTAAAAAATAAACCTTCAAGTATCCTTCTGAAGTAGTTTTTCCTGTACAATGATGTGGTCTGTCCAGTGTCTAATGAAGTGGGGGTGATATAGAGCATTAGTGTTTGCTGGGGGGGTTTTTTTTTGCACAGTGCGTGAGTGTAAAATATGGGGCCTCCAGAAAGTTTTGAACTGAACGACTGGAGAATTTGTGCAATTTGGGGTGATATAGCGCATTAGTAATTGCTGGGGGGGTTTTTTTGCACAGTGCGTGAGTGTAAAATACGGGGCCTCCAGAAAGTTTTGAACTGAACGACTGGAGAATTTGTGCAAGTGCAAGGAATTAAAATGACGTAGTGAAAGTGTATTCTGATGAATGTATGGGTTGTTTGGGGGGAAAAAATTGGCCTCTGAAGAGAAACGAGGAAACACTCTGAAGGTTAATAAACCTAGATGCCATCAGTTAAGACTCTCAACTATTTAAATATACAGAGCAAGATAAGGTAGAATATACTTTCACAAATGGTCCCATATTGAGTCACTTGCATCCCTTGTTTGTCTGGGCACCCTTTTCCAGGGGAAGCCCTTGAGGGTCCTTGAGCTGTTGGAGGGTGATCAGACTTCAGAACAAGACAGTACATCTATCAGTCGTTAGAAGAGGAACATGAAAGAATTTCTGAGCTGATCTATTTATATTGATATCCTCAAAACCATGAAGAATAAAAAGCTTTGGAACTGCTGGGGAATTCAGTTCAAGAATTGTAGATATGCAGTCTGTTCCTTCCTTCCAAAAATAATCCAAGGGAAGGGCAGGGCCAGAGCATGTGAACTGATGTGCTGTCATTAATTGTATCTCCAGCAGCACAGAGCATTCTGTCTGTGGAGTAGGGCTGCCCTGCGTGGGCTGTAGTGTATATAGTATGAAAGAAAAGACTCTCCTTCTTATAAGTCTGGTATATATCTGTGTTTTCCCAGGAGGAGTCAGCCCATTCCATGTCCAGGTCATGTGTCTGCGAGCCTCTGAATTTATCCATCCTACTAGTATCAGATTTATGCAGGAGCCATGTTAAAAGCTGGTTCTGGCTTGTTTGGTTTAAACCCCAGTGTAGTTGGGGTGTAAGTGTGCATGCTAATGTGAAAAAGAGCCATGTTTTAAAACCCTATCTTAAGATGCCCTGAAGAAAATCCAGCTGCACTATTTAAAAATGTTTCATTACTGTATGACCCATTATAAACCAGCGTGCATCCAACAGCTTTTTAAAAGAGAATATCAAGCAGCAACAGCAACCAGTTGTAAAAGTACATTCTAAAATCCCTGACAACTGCTTTGTAGATTAATCTTAAAGCCTATCTGCCTTGACAGTGCCTCTCTTAGTGGTTTACTAATAATACTTGTAGGCTTCCTGGTGCCCTGCCACAGCAATGCTATAGGTTTATGATTGTGCTCTACTCCAGGCAACAAGCCTCTCAAATTTTCATGTCAAAGCTAAATTAGGATGTACTCAGCAATCCAGATTTAGGGCCAAACTCCAAAAAATTGGGCACTTCAATGCAAGTTTCAACAGCACCATCATGGCAGAAATCCTCAGGAACAGAAGTCAAGAATCTAATCTGGATGCACTTAATATAGGAGACTGTACTTTTAAAAACTGTGCTAAACTTGTTTATTTTGGTAGAGTAACTAATTCATTAAATAGTCCACAACCATTATGTCCTAGATATCCTAGGAAAGAGAGACCCTTCTGGACTGCAAAGAAATAAAGTTATTGCATGACAATCAGATGAATTGTGAGAGTTTGATTCCAGCTCCCTAGGTATGCATTTCACAAGGACATGTTTTTGTGCATGTTGGCACAGGAATGAATCTCGTAATCCAGACATACAGCGTTGGATTACATTATTTCTGCAGTACACAGTTTTAAACTTTTTTTTTTTTTTTTGCTCTCTAGTGTGGGTGAAAAAATTACTAGCACAAAAAGTAGCATCAAAGTAGGCCATTTTTAATCTAACGTGAAATAGCAGTCAAAACACCCACTATATACCTTGTGTTCACTTTTTGCCCCAAAGTGTCTTATTTTGTAATCCCAGTTACCCTACCAAAACTGTAGCTGCCTCTGTGATTTGAAATTTGGAATGCTACATATCTATTGGCCATTTGAATAAGCTCCTGTGTTCTAAAAAGAGCCCCATTACGTGAATACTGCAAGCCACATTGCTGCTCTCATCTCTTCAGAGACACGCTAGCTGATATGCCTCTTGCTGCACAATTTCATTGCTTAGCTGGCCATTTCATCTGATCTCTGTATTTTTACTCCGTGTGCATGCGCTATATCTGTCTTTGCTGCAGAGTAATTGTCTGGCTTTTTACCATACATGTAGTGGTTGATCTGGCTTTTCTCTCTTTGGGTCCTTTAGTGCAGCACATTGACAGTTTCAGATTTCAATCTAATGATTTAGCTCTTCAGAACAGGTTAAGGTAAAGACTTTGCAAAAGTAATGGGGGTGCATGTGTGGGCTGGTGAGAAATTTAACAAATCAAACTGAAAAGCAAATGGAAGTGAAGGTCTTGTCTGCCTGCTGTTCATGGAATATTTGAGTGGTCCCTTCCACTTACTGTAAATATCTGAGAGAACAAGTAGATTCAGCCATGCAGAGTAGAAATTCTGCATGTTTAAAAAAAAAAAAAAATTAAGTGAAGTGCAAGGTTGTATTTTATATTTTTAAAAATAGTGAAGTGCTGTATAATAAACATGAACAGAAAATTGTCATGTTCTCCTGCCACCATTTCTCCCTTCTGACCCGCACAGGTTTAACTTCTGTCAGGTTAATAATTACCAGAATGTACTTTCAGGCAGGTTATTTGTTTCCCCTCCTCATGATGTGCAAGAGCGGATAATGAAATTAATTTGCACACTTTGTGAGTTTGTGAAGCTGGCTTCAGCCAAGTTGCCAGGATACTGAACTGGGCCAGGCAGCTTGCAAGGCCTGTGTTTACACAGCCAGCATTGGGGCAGCAGTCTGCTATCAAATGTAAACAGAGCTCCTAGGGGAAATGTAATGTACCAGAATCATGAGAAATGCTCCCTTCAAAGCTAGCAGTTAGTGTGCACAGTGTAAACCTAGTTTCAAATGTGAAGCATTTAACTGTGCTTGCGCCGTCATTTAAGAAAGCAGGCAGCTGACTAGAACCCTGAAGTCCCCATGCTGCTCCCGCAGAGTGGCGCTAATTGGTCCAGCTCAGAGCAGTGCAGCGTGGCTTTAAGCAGTCATGTTCTACCTTTTGATTTCTGTAACAAGGTCCAGATCCTCCAGCAGTTTCATGTCTCTGGTGTCATCGTGGCTGATGCTGCTTTGCCAGTGGAGATCTTGGGCCGTTTTCAGTTGAACTATGCCCTGACTCTCAGCACTGGCAGGCTTGTGTTGACCGTGGCAAGGTCCTGTCATATATGAATGCTCTGATAGTTGCTACAATATTCTAGGGAGGACCTAAAACGTGATGTTTGGCAGAGCTTCCTAAGGGAATTCTCATGTGACGAGAGAGATTTGAGTGCTCATTTGTATTGTTACTTACAGCAGTCTGCCAAGTTCCAGCTATTTCAGACTAGTGCTGGGGTTGGAGTTTGGAAACATACAGAACAATCTAGGTTGTGCTTGTGGGTATAGGGTTGTTTTCTGTATCCTAATCATTATCTTAGGCTTATTAGGCCTGGGTACCCAGCTTTATTTTGGTCTAGTTTGGAATACATACTCCATTTTTAAGACTGTTTCCGGGGATGCAGTGGTTATCTAGTATGGCTTTTATTTTATTTTTTATTCCATTTGAAATTAATAATTAGCTTTATTTTGAGCTCCCTCCTTCCAAATATCACTCTGTAGCTAATAGTCATTCTGCCATTTAGAAGAAATAATACAATCCTGCAAAAAGGTCTCCAAGTAGCTACTTTTTTTATGTTAAAAACCAACCATTGTTTTCTCTCTGTGCTGGTTGTATGAACATTTTGCCCTTTACCCGTCTGTGCTGCCTTTCTGAAGATGCTTTGGCTCTTCGGGAAACCATGAGGCATTGATCTGAAATATTGACAAGGACATCTGCAGAGCTTAAGGTTTCCAGAAAGGGGGGATGTGTGTGGTTTGCAGCTTAGACGCAGTTCTAGTCATTTTTAACCTCAATCATGTGATTTTCAGTGAGCGTTTAAACAGCAGCTTTCTAACAAATCTTCTAGTTCATTAAAGGAGGAAACAGACCTAGCGTGCAACCAGCTTAACGCGGTCCAGAGGCTGAGGTGGGGTTTTAGTTCTTTGCCAAAGGAGCGAGCCTATGTGCTCAAAGGAACATGAGCTGCTAATGTAGGCACTTTTTTTTTTTTTAACCTAGCTTTCCATCTTTCTTTCTCTGACATGTTCAGCAATTGCCTATGTCCAGTAAATCGATTCTCATCTATACAGGAACATACTTCTATAAATGAATTGCTGTTTCATATCTAGTCTAGTTCAGCTTCTTTGGAAGTACTGTGGTTGAGAGGTAGGGTTGGAGAGGAGGGAGGCATAGAGAACGGAGTAGGCTTGGGGAGACCTGTAATTTAAGTATTAACCTGGGCTCAGTTCTTGGCACAGTATATTTATCCTACAGTTTTAGGACGAGGAGCTACCATCCAGGAGAGAATATCCACTGGCTTGTATTTATTTAGTGTTACAGTCATGAACCAGTACAATTCCCAAAGAAATGCTCATGCTTGGTAACACTGATGGTGCTGGCAGGCAGGCAGAGGTAAATGAAAGGCACCATTCACTCTTGCCAAATGGAAAAGAATAAAATCAATAGGGAGAGATGCTGTTCTGCTTCTGCAACAAAATGACCAGCCATGGTAAGTTACAAGGAGGGCCAGGATGTCCCTTTTCGGAGTACCAGTGCAGGACAAGAAGAGAGGATGAGGATTTCCTACAGAAACTAGTGCTTTAGGAAAAATCCCCTCAAATATGTTGGTTGCAATATGCCAAAGCCTGACAGAAGCACCAGCAAGTTTTTGCTGTATCACAGCCTAGTTAAATAGCACGACATTGGGACGCTTCTCTTGCAGGCACATACACTGCTCCAAACAGATCTATATCTCAGACTTAGGGATGAAACAACCTCATTGAAATTCCAAGGTTCCCCTCAGAGCGTTTCAAGGGATATAGAACCATTTTATCTTCTAAAGTAGCGTGAGAGGCAAGGCCTCTTCTTTTTGGGGGGAGAGAGAGAGAGGGCGGTAGCATTAGCTCTGTAAATGTGCAGGGCCGACTTTGAGAGCAGCTGCGTGTGGCTGTCCTGGAGTCCAGAGATCTGCACAGCAGACCTTCTGCAGTGTCTGCTTCCTCCGCCCCCTTCCTATTTGAACAGCAACAGAGAATTATGAAACTGGCAGAAGCATCTTTTTTCTATTTCCCAATTGTTTTCTGGCATTGGCTTCTTGCCATTTTTGTTCCATGATGTGTGGTGTGTTTGTAAAAAGGCTTCCCTGTTTGAGAGCTGTCCCCAGCAAAAAACAAACAAACCTGAATTATGTTGTTGGGATTAGATTTAAAATATTCATAACATGAATATCCTTCATACAGGCATTACAATTTAATGTGAACCACCAACCAATCTCCCCACCACCACATCTGGAAGTACTGAATGCTGGTGAGTGGGTGGGTGGGTGTTTCCAGAGACAGAGGGCTTGCATTAGTCCAGAGGTATGGTCTGTTAAGATGTGTTGCAACTTTGGTGCACCAGGAATTGTCCTTAGCTAGATTTGAGTGGGTATTGTCCCTGATTGTACTTGAACTTGGCTGGTGGATATCATGTGTTTATGTGTGGAAAAGGTGTTTGAGGATGGGGGGAGAGGAGAGAAGCTGTGAAATGGAATATGGTGCTTGTAAAAGATGCCCCTTGAAAACTGAATTCTTCGATTTACTCCAGAAAATGGCACAACGTAACACTGATGGTCATGTGTATCTTTAGCTCCATCCCTGTTAAGTCCTTGCCCTCACTATTTGAGAGCTGCAGACAATGTGGCCGATTGATACCAGTTGTGCTGGGGGAGGGAGGGCACTGGACTCCGACCCGCCAAGCTCATTTAAAATCTGAGGATAACAACTTCTAGTCACTGTGGACCTTGAACAAAACCAAACTGATGAGCTGTGGTAGGAAACAGGGTCCATAGACCCTTTTATTCCCAGTCCTAGACACCTTCCAGGCCCGTACCTTTAGGCTTATGACATTTGTCATTTGTAATGTTGTCTGTTTGTGCTTAAGAAACTGTCACTTATCTACAAGTGAAGTTTCTACATTTTCAAAAGTTGTTCTGTGTACTGCAGTACCCAAGGGAATTTTGAGGGATAGAGGGGGACAACCAATCAGAATAATTGCACAAGAACTAGGGAGAGGGGAAATATTTTTCCAAGATACCAGAGCAAATGACCCCGGCACTTTCATGTCTACGCAGGCGAGAAAACCTTCTTTGGATTGCGGGAGCTTAGTGGTCTCAACATGAGGTTAGAATCCTCCAGACTTCCTGGAACCACTTGTTCCAATCCCATTGGGCTTGACTGAGCTTTTCATCCAGAGGTAGCTGGCTTCCACACAGCTTGCTCTTTGTATGTCTTCTATGCATGGACATGAAAGATCTCCTGGCAGTTGCTCTGGCATCCTTGGCAAAATATGTCCTATCTCCCTAATTTTTGTGCAATTATTCTGACGGGTTGCCTCTCTCCACCTGAAAATGTAGAGCATTTCTAAGTGTGTGTTTAGTTTGTGAAATGCTTTGAGGGTCTTTAGGGATGAGCAGTACTCCATAAATGTCACATACCTTGTTTGTTAAAATACATGTGGATTATATGTATTTTATATAGTTCAAGATACAAGAGACTGGGAAGCTCTAGAGAATAGAACCGGCTTCCTCTTATTTCTGACTTTCAATCTAGATTCTCATATGTGGGTGTAGCAGTCCCTCGCTCTCGAGTGGTGAGGGAGGCCACTCCACCTCACTGCAGGCAAATCAATAGTTAGGGGTAAGATTATGTCACGGAAGTCACAGATTCCGTGACTTCCAGAGACCTCCATGACATTTTCTGCTTCAGCCTCGGGGCAGCAGGTCTGGAGCTGTCAGCCGCCGTAGGGGGACCCCCACACCTCTCAGCCACTGTGGAGGGACCAAGAACTTTGAGCTGCTGGCGACACAGCTCCCAGCAGCTGGTGCCAGAGCTGTGGGCCACCATGATCCGGCGGGGGGACCCCACAGCTCCGAGCCGCCACGGGTGGCAGGTGCTAGACAACCTTCCACCCCCCATTAGGGCTTGGGCTCTCATCCCCCATCAGTCTCATTTTGTCACTGTTATTTTTAGTAAAAGCCAGGGACAGGTCACGGACTTCCCTGAATGTTTGTTTATTGCCTGTAACCTGTCCTTGGCCTTTCCTAAAAATAACCATGATGAAATCTTAACCTTGTCAGTAGTCTGTTGGGGAAGCTCTGGCCCTCTGCGCAGGGCAGAGCACAAACAATCTTTAGCCCACGGCCTCCAGGAATTAACAGTCTGGGAGGGAGCTCTGGCCCTTTGGGAGGGACAGAGCACAGTCTTTAGTGCAGACCTCTTGGCCTAGAATGAGTTTGAAGCCACCCCAGGTGACAGATGTCAGCAGAAGGGATAGGGGGACCCAGTCCCACCCAAGCCCCATCAGTGACAGGTAGTCCTGCCACTGGGTCAGTAGGGAAACCACGGAACCACGCTGCGTCACTTCCCGGCAGCCCAACCGGGTCAAGGTCTGGTTCCCCTTGGCTACTTCCTACCCCACTTAGAGCCCTGCTCGCTGGAGCACCAACAACTGTCTCGTTGCCTCGCAGTTGGGTAATGGACACTTGAGTCCCTCTTCAGGGTCTTCTGTCTCCTCCAACAGCCGGACGCAGCTCCATTCGGGTGCTAGTCCGGGATCCTGTAGAGGTCTCTGCTCCCTGGAAGAGAGGTCTGCTCCCTCCTATGGTCCAGCCCAACTGAGCTTCACAGCTCTCCTTTTATACTTTCTGTTCTGCCCCCGGACTTCCGGTGAGATGGGTCGGGCAGATTTAGCTCCGCTCACCAGGGGGAGTGTATCAATCGCTCATTCTTCAGTTTGGAGGGAGGCCACTCTGCCTCACTATAGTGGGATACCAGTGGAACTCAGGCATGTTCAGTGCACATGGTGAACAAGTGTGTTTTTCTTGAGCAACTTTACTTGATGTAAATGTGGGCACCCTTGTGTTTGCCTCCAGGAGAGTAGAATCTAAACACAAGCTTTTTGTGGTGGAAATACACCAATATAGAGGCCTATAATGTTCAGGTGGCTCAAAATAAGAAGCACAAATCCATAACATTCTGATAGCTCTCAGAGCCTCAGCTTTCCTTAAGGAAAAAAACAGATGGCACTTGTGTAAGCTGACGTAATATCTTTCTATTAAAATCGTGTTCAGCTAGCAAGCCCTGCTTGTGATAAGCAGTTAGTGCCAGGAATGAGGAAAATGAAAAGTGTGCAGATCAGGAGTATAGGAGGAAAGGCAGTGCACCTGCAGGAACACTGGCTCAAGAAAGAAACCACAGTTGCAAAACAAACATCTTTTAGTCAGTCCTTTCTGCCATGATTCTGTAAATGCAACTTGATTTATGGAAATTCTTTTCTTAGGAGATTATAAAACATATGGATGCCCCATGTACGTACAGGTATGTCTGAGAAACTACACGAGGCTGGCCTTGAGCTATCACTTGGCTCGCCAGGGTATACAGAATAGCTGCAACTCAGAGTTCCATGATACACTGTGGGTTGAATCTCTGATATCCCTTCATTCATTCTTATGTATTCCGCACCAGATGGAGGACAAAGAATTCTCATTAACCTCTATGAGTTATCGTGAAGTGTTCTTCCATCTTGAAAACGTGAGTTAACAACCACCCCAAACATCGGAATAACAATGCTACAGTTAATACTCTCAAGAGAAGTCATACAGCTGCTAATAAATGTGTATTTCTGCATCTCAGTGCAAGGATCCTAGTACTGTAGTGTTAGCAGCTGTATGTCTGTGCATCAGCGCACCTCTCCCTCCACCCTTGCTTGTTTCACCCCCTTTCTTCTGATCTTAGCTTGTGTGTAGGAAGTGGCAGTAGGGGAGCTCTACGGCTGGCAGCCTGCCCTATCTTGCTCTCCTGCAAACCAGGAGACTTGCTATTAAAACCACTGAGATTTCAGAAACTGAACCAAACAAAAACCCACTGTTCTACCAATAGGAGTCATCCAAATGAATACAAGGCTGAGTTCATTCTGAGGGCTCTGCTACTCATAAACCACTTGAGCTGCATTTCCTCTGCTTGTTGTCAGCAGAGCCCTCAAGTGAGTTGCAGACTTGGATTCACTCTGGGGACGGTGAGGATCCAGTCCACAGGTCACTGAATTTTATGTTACAAAATAAAGAAAGATGGGTGAAAGCCCCAATGATTATTTTAAATGAACACAGACTCTCCAGTGGCAATCAATCTTAAGAAGTGGATTTCTTATCTGACTGGTTTTCATACCTTGTTCCTTAACTCTAGACTCAGTAACTGAGAAATTATATAATATCATGTTGCATGTATATAGAACCTTTACTCAGAATCATAGAATTGCAGGGCTGGAAGGGACCTTGAGTGGTCTTCTAGTCCAGTCCCCTGGACTCATGGCAGGACTAAGTGTTATCTAGACCATCCCTGACAGGTGTTTGTCTAACCTGCTCTTAGAAACCTCCAATCATGGAGATTCCACAACCTCCGCAGGCAATTTACTCCAGTGCTTAACCACCCTGACAGGAAGTTTTTCCTAATGTCCCACCTAAGCCTCCCTTGCTGCAATTTAAGTCCATTGCTTCTTGTCCTATCCTCAGAGATTAAAGAGAACAATTTTTTCTCTCTCCTCCTTGTAACAACCTTTTTTGTACTTGAAAACTGTTATCATGTCCCCCCTCAGTCTTCTCTTCTCCAAACTAAACAAGCCCAGTTTTTTCAATCTTCCTTCATAGGTCATGTTTTCTAGCCTTTTAATCATTTTTGTTGCTCTTCTCTGGACTTTCTTCAATTTGTCCACATCTTTCCTGAAATGTGGCACCTAGAACTGAACATAGGACTCCAGTTGAGGCCTAATCAGCGCGGATTAGAGCAGAAAAATTACATCTCGTGTCTTACTTACAATACTCCTGCTAATGCAGGGGTGGGCAAACTTTTTGGCCCGAGGGCCACATTGGAGTTGCAAAACTGGATGGAGGGCTGGGTAGGGAAGGCTGTGCCTCCCCAAACAGCGTGGCCGCCGCCCCCTATCCTCCCACTTCCGGCCCTTTGACTGCCCCCCTCAGAACCCCTGACCCATCCAACCCCCCCGCTCCCTGTCCCCTAACTGCCCCCTCCCAGGACCCCCCGCCTCAACCGCCCCCTGGGACCCCATGCCTATCCAACCCCCCCCTTCTCCTGACCGCCCCCGCCCCCCGAACCTCCACCCCATTCAACCACCCTCTGCTCCCTGTCCCCTTACTGCCCCCTGGGGCCCCCCGCCCCTTATACAACGCCCTGGCCCCAGCCCACTTACCATGCAGAGCAGCATGTCTGGCTGCTGCACCGGCCAGAGCCAGACACGCTGCCACTCTGCTCGGCAGGAGCGCGCAGCTCCACCGCCCAGAGCGCTGCCTGCGCGGTGGTGTGGCTCTGCAGGGGAGGGAGGGACAGCGGGGGAGGGGCCGGGGCTAGCCTCCCCTGCCAGGAACTCGGGCCGGGCAGGACGGTCCCTTGGGCCGTAGTTTGCCCACCTCTGTGCTAATGCAACCCAGAATGTTGTTTGCTTTTTTTTGCAACAGTATTACACTGTTGACTCATATTTAGCTTGTGATCCACTATGGCCCCCAGATCCCTTTCCGCAGTACTCCTTCCTAGGCAGTCATTTCCCATTTTGTATGTGTGCAACTGATTGTTCCTTCCTAAGTGAAGTACTTTGCATTTGTCCTCACTGAATTTCATTATTTGGAGGGTCTCAAAGCACTTTACAAGCGCTAAGCTTCAATCTCTCTGAAGAGCGGTAGCATTATCCTTCTTTTGCAGATGAGTGAGCCGAGGTTCAGAGAGATTTCAGAGCCAGGAACAGAGTTCAGTTGTCCCGATTCCCAGTCCTGTGCTTTAACCACTAGGAAGCAGTCCCCTGTTTCTGCTGTTTTTAATAGCTGCTTTTTCTCTTTTTACACAAACATATTAAGGGAGTGAAGGATGCAAGTTAAATGAAATGTGGAGCCTCACATCTAATCTAGGCTACCTTTTAGAATCCACCCCTCGACCTCAGAGCCTCATCCACAGCCTGTTGAAGTCAGCTGAATTCTTTCAATTGATTTCAGTGAGTTTTGTAACAGACTGTGAATTGTTGTCCGTTGTTGCCTTTGTGAAATAAATTGGTGGTCTCAGTCCAGTGTCTATCCCAAAAATCACCTCCACAGTTGATGCTAATATGCACTCTTGCTGAGTTTCAGTAGAGGGGCCAAAACACAGCCAGCGTGGAGAATTCCCCGCTCTCCTAGAGGAGATCCCTCCAGAATGCAGCACATAGGCAGAGCAGCACGCTGCTGAAAGCTTGCCCTGCTCCCTTCCAGGCAGTTCCATGAATAGAGGCCTTCAATCTTCATGGCTGTCCACCAAAGCCAGATTCACCTGTGGGTACATGTGAGAGGAATCACAGTAGCGCTGGCCACTTATTTTTTCTTTTTCTTTAATTGACTATAACTTATTCAGAATATTTACTGTGTGGACTGTTTGAAAATAGTGTTGTTAATGATTATCCACCAGCTGTGTGGCATTGTATGTCTTTCAGTCCATGGAATATACTTTACCAGAGAAGGTTGGTTCTTTTAATTGTTACCCAGTATCAATAGGAATACGCTGGCTGAACCGCAAAACTCTTGTTAGGAAGATCAAGTATCAAACTAGTTCTCTTATACGATTAAAGCATGATTCCATTTTGGAGTATGGAAGAGACCCACACAGTGCTAAAGCCTTGGACTCTTGAAGGCTTTAGTTCAATTTTGTTAACATCCTGGACCGTTCCTTTAACCTTACTGAGGGGGTTGTAATCTGGTCCTCTGGCATGACAAAAGGTGTGGCGCAGATGGACCCCAAGCTGTCCCAGCCTTCCTGTAATAGTCATGCTATGCTGAAGATTTCCTCACAGCAGCTGATTCTGTTCTTGGACCACAAAGCAGAGAACCAACTGTAACAAAAGGGAATTTTGTAACTGGCCAGTCGTGAGCCACTCAGTGATGTCCAAAAATGTAGCAGTATCATCCAGCTGCAACTGCATGTGGATAATTGAGGTGACAGGATTGTGAGAAAACTGGATGCTCAAGAAATCATATGGGCAAAACCGTGGCCAGTAATTTGAAGGGATGCTATCAGGGCTCTTTATTTTAAGCTGTGATGTACACTGTGAGAGTGGTCCTGTCTGGATTTTTCTGGGCGTTGTTGTACATGGTTGGAGGTTTCCAGCTGTGACACTACACTGACGCTCAGTGCACATGTGTTAGGATAGAAAATAACAATCAAACCTTTGTGTGGATTTTTTGTGGTTAAATTTAACTGGTTGTCAAGAATTGCTATTGCAATAAGTTACCATGACAGAGCTATCTAGGAGCCTTATTCTTCTCAATTGATGTAAAGTTTTTAACATAACTTTGATTGTGTTCCTTAAGTCCTTTGTGCATAGCAAGGTACGCAAAGTAGCGTGGCAATCTGAGCTTCTCTCTCTCATTTCAGTGTGTCTCAGTTTTGTAAAATGCCCAATAAATAGGGGTAAGACTTGAACTAAACCTCAACGTGGTGAGGAAATGACTGAAGTACTAATAACCATTTCCACATACTGTACATAATAAGACGTGCACGGTTGATAGGCTCTTTAGAAAGTGCTGTTAAGGTCCTGGACCCTTCCTTTCACTTTGAGGGGATGTCTGTTGTAATCAGGTCTTCATGTAATCGCAAAGATTAAGAATAAGATATTATAGCATAATGGATACTGAAGAAATAGATCTGGGGGGAGGGATAGCTCAGTGGTTTGAGCATTGGCCTGCTAAACCCAGGGTTGTAAGTTCAATCCTTGAGGGGGCCACTTAGGGATCTGGGGCAAAAATCAGTACTTGGTCCTGCTAGTGAAGGCAGGGGGCTGGACTCGATGACCTTTCAGGGTCCCTTCCAGCTCTATGAGATAAGTATATATCTCCATATATCTATACATTGTTAGAGAATAAAGGTGCCTCTAAGTTTCCAGTTGTTCTGAAAGTGGCAATTGGGGGGGCGCCTAAATAACATGGCTGACTTGAGTTTCCATGGGATGTTAATTATAAAAGCATCAGGCAGAGTGTGTGTGTAAGGGGGTAGGAGTGCAAAGAGTGGGAGAGGAAAGGTCACCTTGGAGGGATGGGGATTGATCTGGAGAATAGGAGAAAGGAAGACACATGAGGCCAGAGAGAGGCAGTCTGAGAAGGAATGGGGGAGTCCCTGCCAGGGTTTTGGTCACAGAGCAATTCTCGTATACAATCATTGAAATGTCAGGCTGGAAGGGACCTTGAGAGGCCATCAAGCCCAGCCCCCTGCGCTAGGGCAGGACCAAGTAAACCTTGACTGTAACTGGCAGGTGTCTGTCCAACCTGTTCTTAAAAACCTCCAACAATGGGGATTCCACACCCACCCTGGGAAGCCTGGTCCAGAGCTGAACTACCCTTAGAGTTAGAAAGCTTTTCCTAATATCTAACCTCAATCTCCCTTGCTGCAAATTAAGACCATTATTTCTTGTCGTACCTTCAGTGGCCATGGAGAACAATTGATCACTGTCCTCTTTATAACAGCCATAACTTATTTGGAGACTGTTATCAGAGCCCTTCTCAGGCTTATTTTCTCAAGAATAAACAGGCCCAGTTTTCAACATTTCCTAATAGATCAGGTTTTCGAAACCTTTTATCATTTTTGTTTGTTTTGTTGCTCTCTGGGCTCTCTCCAATTTGTCCACATATTTCCTAAAATGTGGCTCCCTGAATTGGACACAGTACCCCAGCTGAGGCCTCACCAGTGTCGAGTAGAGTGGGACAGTTCCCTCCTGTGTCTTACATACGACACTGATGTTAATACATCCTGGAATGATATTAGCCTTTTTTGCAGTTGCATCACGTTGACTCATATTCAGTTTGTGATCCACTATAATCCCAGATCCTTTTCAGCAGTACTATCACCTAGCCAGTTATTCCCCAGTTTGTAGTTGTGCTTTTACTTTTTCCTTCCTAAGTGTAGTACCTTGCACTATATTGAATGTAATCTTGTTGATTTCAGACCAGTTCTTGAATTTGTTATACATTTAAAAAGAAAACCTAAGGAACCAGGCAAAAATACTTTAAGCTGGAGTTGAAAGCTTGGTAACCTACAGTTAAGGTCACCCAAACAGCCTTAACGGAACCCCCTAACTGTTACTTTCAGAACAACTGGAAACTTAGAGACACCTTTATTCTCTAAAAATGCATAGATTCATTCAATCAGTATCCATTATGCTAGAATATTTTATTCTTAATCTTTGTGATTACATGCTATAATATTATTCAAACCAAACTAAACTGCACCTGTGTTTACATTGCTTAGCTCAGAGCACTCCTGCCTTCCTATACCCTTACACAACTATAGAAAAAGACGGACTTTCCACTTCCTGAATCTAACCAGAGCATAGAAAGGACAATAATTATTCTCCGTTCCCCAAGAATAACTATATAATCAGTTATACATGTACCTTTCGCTAGATCTAGTTCATCCACAGCTACAAACCCTCCTACTCCCAGTTCTTTACATTATGGGATAGACAAGATAAAGTAAAGATGAAGTGTGGGGAGGAAGAATCACGATTGTTATTGGAAACACCTGTATAAAAATCACACTACATGTAATGCACATTTAACACTCCAAGGTTTGGGGTTTGTAAGTAGAACCTCAGGTGTAGTTTTCCAGGCTTTCAAAAATTTAATATTTTTTTTAATTGTTATTTCCGTAAAAGGTTAATGTTGTTTCTGGTCAGCCTTAACTGCAGCTTCACCACACTTTGTGCCTGGAAAGAAATGATTCAAGCTCTGTTTCAAAGTTTAATGTTTAACAAGACATTTGCACAGTTATTCCTATTTGTCTTTAAAAACAATATTTAATAATCAAAACATGTATATAAAATGTTGGCAGCCCATCCTTTCTATGTACAGTATATATTATGCACATGAAAATATCCTAAGACCTCTCTTCATCATATGTATTCACAAGTAACCAGTATAAGAGCCAGCACAGCTGTGTCTGTAAAAGGAAGAGATGTAAAAAATACTGTGGATAAATATGCATTATTGGCAGATGAACTCTAGGTACAAAATAGATTTCCCTTATATAAAAAAGCACATTGTTATCATACCGGGTGGCTGTGAGAAATCAGAGTAGTGCTTTCGGAGAGCCCAGCTGGATACATTTCTGCCAATCCTAAATAAATCTGTCATCGCTGTAGCAGCAAGGATGACAGGGAGCCCAATTTTGTCTTAAGGGAAGCCTTTATAATTCTGAGTGTCTCCAATCCATAACAACAACTGGGCCTCATCAAAGGTAAATGTTGTTTTAAAATGAGGAGGGACAGGGAACACTTGTTTCATAATAGTGCATTTTTGGAAGTACAGTTAATTTTTTCCTTTTTGGCTCCATCCCATTTTGAGGTCACCCATCGAGATGTTGGGATTGATTGTGCAGCTCTGGATTTGACACAGCTTGGGGAAAATAAAAATTCTGTGGGCTGGCTTGTGCCTCCAATAGAGGAGAGACGATGGTGTCTCCCCATGGAAACTAGCCTCATTTTGTAGTGGAGTTCGGATTTGTTAGTGGAGGACTCCATAGGCAAATACCCAGATCTGTTCCTTATAAGGCCACCAAATGTTTCAATTTCTGCAGGGTTCCCTCCAGGTCTGCTGGCTGCAGGATAGCATGACAGTGTACTAGGCGGGGGCAGGGAGAGATGCTTGCCAAACAGTTGGCAACATCTTAACCGTTCTGACCTCCTATAAATCAGGTTGTGTCGTGGAGGAAGGCTCTGCAGTCCTTGGAGCAGATGATGCCAAACAGCAGGCGATGAGAGAAGCGAATGGATACAGAAATGCTGTTTGCTGCTACACGTTTTGTTATTTTAGTGGGTGATGTTAAAAGTTTGAAAAGCATTGTGTTCATTTCTGTGGAGAAAAAGCAGAGGGGACTAAAATAACTGTGCTTATACACAGGGGCCTGAGGGACACTCAGATATTTCTTAGTCTCATAGCCAGCTTTACTGATATCTGTTGCCTGTAATAGGGTTTCATGACCCAGCAGTCAGCTGTAATTTACAGGCTTGCTATGTCTTAGGAAGTTTTACGCCTCCCCCTTACCCTCTTTCCCTGGGGGATGCATTGAAACCTCTATATAAAAATAATTTGCAAATGTCTATGGGAACCAGGTTGAAAAGGCTGGTACGCACTTGTTTGCGCCTGGGTTGGTGGAGTCCAGTAGCTTGGCTGCCTGCCACATGTAAACAGTTTCTTTTGTTGTTCTGGAAATGTGTTAAGGATTTTATTACGTTGTGCTCGCTTGGTCTCCCACTTCCTTATTGTGTGACAGAAGTGTAATCATCTGGTTCAAGGAGCTTAGTTAATTGTTTACAAAATAGAAATGTTGACGGTTGTCTCCTGGTAGGGAAGTAAAGTTTAAAGCAGTGTAGTAGAATGGGTGGTTTGTCCAGTTTTCAGATTAGGAGGGATTGGAGCCAAATTGTATGTAATACTAACATCCCTCCGCTGATCCTGCTTGCATGCATATGTCAGCAACGGCCTTCACTCCTTTTATCTTGGGGGTAGCTCTTACAAATTGGGCATTTGTACCGCCCCTCTGACTTCTATTAACTGTGCTTAAAAATGAAATGAGGATTGCAAGCATTATTGGTAATTGTTGTGCAAATGTAATACTCCCTCCAAGCTGTTAAATAGGCCAGTGCTCTGTTTACATGAAGAGGCAGCCAGCTTTCCAAATGTAATGAGTCAGCTAGATGAACAGAAGGGGTACGGAATTAATCTGGCACCCGTCTAGCCTTTTCTCAGTTAAACAGGTTTTCCAAGCTCCACGTGAATAGGTATATACCCTGGTTACAAACAGACACAATGACAGCCAGTGTGGACAGATTTTTTCAAGAATAAATTGACGGTACACATGACCATAAAACCCAACTTTAGTGAGGCATTTGAAATGGAATCCTAAATTGGACCTGGTTTGTAATTTGACATAGTCTGTGTTACAGGGCACAATGTCACTGCCCTGATCCCATGCATGCCGGTTCATGCATTAATATAACTACAGCAAGTGAAGCTGTTCTGTGTGCCGTGTGGTTTAATATCCCATGTAGACTAAAACTGAATTTCCATCATTGATACCAAGTGCTTTGAATCTCCGTTGCTTAGATGTTCATACTGTTGTTGAAGTGCATATGCTCGAATGACTCCTTGTGACCCCATGCAAGCACTGGAGTGGCGGAGCTCTACTCATGTCTCACTCATCACCCCCAGTGTCCCCATGCCCACAAACACTCATATATGTTTCCTTTGCCTTGTTAGTGGGACTCAGCTCAAGTTCTGGGTTATAACTAGGACTAATGGGATGAGATTAAGAAAGGAATACGTAGGCTGGGCAAAATCAGAGAAAACTCTCCACTGCTGAGATTTGGGAGGTTTGTAAATAATGTACCAGTGGAAGTGGTGAGACAAGGTGGGGGAGGTAATGGCTTTTACTGGACCAGCTTCTGGTGGTGAGAGAGACAAGCTTTCACACTTACACTGAGCTTTGCCTCAGGTGGAAATGGTGGCAACCTTGATACCAGACAGAACACCAGAGAATAGTCTGTAGAGAACAATCCTGCAGTTCAGTGTCCTGGGGATCTAAGAAGTGCCTGAAATCACTGCCGCTGGCCGTGTGTGCATGGTTTGCTCCACTTCACGAAGGCTCAAAAGCTTTTTTTTTTTTTTTTTAAACATTAAAGTTTATATTCTGCCTAATCTGTGTGGACCAAATCAGTAATGCTGGTCTGTCATAGTACCAAGGACGGCTCAGTCTTGACCCTGGGTTTTATGAATCCCAACAGTTACTCTTCCCAACCTATAATGCCCAGTGAAAGCTAGCTCACCTTTTTAAGATGCTGCTTCTAGTCATTTTTTGTGCGCATTTTGATATGAGCTCCCATGTTCACCGTGGGCTTCATGCCCTTGCAGTGCTATGTAGTGGGACTATAGAGACAGCCACGTGTTGGACGGTCATTCTACTCTGAAAATCATGGTGACGTTTTTTGGTGTATTTCACTTTAGTGTTGATAGTAATGTCAGTTTGCCTGTGCTTTGATGTTACCAATCTGCTGGATTCCTCCCCACTCATCCTTTCCAGGGCCAGTGATGAGAGAGGCTTTTCAGCCTCCTTTGCATGTTCTGCTCCCCAGTTTCCCCGCAGAGTGAGGGGTGTCATTCCATCTACCTCCATTTTAGAAAGAAGCGGTGAAATGTCCTTACTGTGCATCTCTGGAATCCGGCATAGCTGAGCTTCCCTACACAACTACCCTCACTTGGGGCTGGGAGCAGGGCCGGCTCCAGGCACCAGCGTAGGAAGCAGGTGCTTGGGGCGGCCAATTGAAAGGGGCGGCAGTCCGTCCGGTATCGGGGCGGCACGTCCGGGTCTTCGGCAGGAATTCGGCGGCAGGTCCCTTATTCCCTCTCTTTCTCTTTGAGCTGCCGCCAAATTGCCGCCGAAGAGAGGGAGGACCCGCCGCCGAAGAAGCGGTGCACTTGAGCTGCCGCCGAAGTGCTGCCACTCGTTGTCTTTTTTTTTTTGGCCGCTTGGGGTGGCAGAAAAGCTGGAGCCAGCCCTGGCTGGGAGCCACAGCTAAGGAGACCTCTGGTGCCCTTTTCCATTTCCTAAATATGGATAATTTCTCCATAGCC
>NW_020698262.1:13274390-13329677 GCF_002925995.2 Terrapene triunguis | reverse complement strand
GCTGGTCTGTCATAGTACCAAGGACGGCTCAGTCTTGACCCTGGGTTTTATGAATCCCAACAGTTACTCTTCCCAACCTATAATGCCCAGTGAAAGCTAGCTCACCTTTTTAAGATGCTGCTTCTAGTCATTTTTTGTGCGCATTTTGATATGAGCTCCCATGTTCACCGTGGGCTTCATGCCCTGGCAGTGCTATGTAGTGGGACTATAGAGACAGCCACGTGTTGGACGGTCATGCTACTCTGAAAATCATGGTGACGTTTTTTGGTGTATTTCACTTTAGTGTTGATAGTAATGTCAGTTTGCCTGTGCTTTGATGTTACCAATCTGCTGGATTCCTCCCCACTCATCCTTTCCAGGGCCAGTGATGAGAGAGGCTTTTCAGCCTCCTTTGCATGTTCTGCTCCCCAGTTTCCCCACAGAGTGAGGGGTGTCATTCCATCTACCTCCATTTTAGAAAGAAGCGGTGAAATGTCCTTACTGTGCATCTCTGGAATCCGGCATAGCTGAGCTTCCCTACACAACTACCCTCACTTGGGGCTGGGAGCAGGGCCGGCTCCAGGCACCAGCGTAGGAAGCAGGTGCTTGGGGCGGCCAATTGAAAGGGGCGGCAGTCCGTCCGGTATCGGGGCGGCACGTCCGGGTCTTCGGCAGGAATTCGGCGGCAGGTCCCTTATTCCCTCTCTTTCTCTTTGAGCTGCCGCCAAATTGCCGCCGAAGAGAGGGAGGACCCGCCGCCGAAGAAGCGGTGCACTTGAGCTGCCGCCGAAGTGCTGCCACTCGTTGTCTTTTTTTTTTTTGGCCGCTTGGGGCGGCAGAAAAGCTGGAGCCGGCCCTGGCTGGGAGCCACAGCTAAGGAGACCGCTGGTGCCCTTTTCCATTTCCTAAATATGGATAATTTCTCCATAGCCACCTGTGTTAAGAGCAGAAACTAACGTGGCTGCTCTGAAGAAAGCCATGTTTTGTTATAACATGTCTGTTAACTGATGTGTCTCAGCATTATCTATGGATAGATAGCATTTGGTTGGTTAACTTCTGCTGTTGTAGGCCTACGAAAGGGGCATGGAGCGTTTTTATAAGTTTGAAAAACAACTCTGAAAAGCCTGGGGTAGGGTTTATAGTTTACAGACATGTTTACAAATGAAGAGCTTTCCATAGAATTTTTCTAAAGTAAATGTCATATTATTGTTTCTATTACAGTAGTACCCAGGACAAGAGCCCCCTGGCGCTAGGCGCTGTACAGACACAGCACAAAAAGACAGCCCCTGCCCCAAAGAGCTTCCAGTCTAAGTATAAGACAAGAGATGGACAAACAGGGGAGTCCCAGGGAACGATGAGACAATCTTGGTCAGCATGACAGGCGGTGGGTGGTCTTCGCACACCACCAGCCTAAATACTGCCAAGTTTTTTGTTGTAGGCTTCTTGGCAGAGGAGAGTTTTAAGGAGAGATTTGGAGGAGGAGGAGGAGTTCGTTTTGCAGATGTTTACCCGGAGCTCTGCCTGAGCATGAGCTGCAGGCAGCATAAGAGAAAGCATGAATGTGATTGTTTGAAAATGTAACAAGGAGGCGATGGAGGCTAGCACCAGGAGCCAGTTAGAGGCAGGCGTCGAACTTTTGATACTGAATGAGATATGATAGGTCGGGTGGGAATAGGTAGTGAAGGGCCTTGAGAGCGAAGACAGGTAGCTTACGTATGATATGATAGAGAAGAGGGAGCCTGTGAACGGATGCAAAGAGTGGAGTGACCTGGTCAAAGCAATGGGCTAGGAAGATGATCTTTGCAGCAGAATATAATGCTGGTCAGAGGTGCTGAATTGGTGGCTCATTGTCCAGACACAAAATAGAACAGAAGCCATGAATCTGATGGGTATTTAGTCTCTGCATGAAGTCAGCTGGTGGGTTTCAGTCCCACTCCTTGGAACTAAACACCCTTCTGATTCAAACCATTTCAAGTTGTGGGCCTTAAAAGCTGTGGCTTTTTAGGCACCCAAAAAATTGGTATGAGGTTTTGCTTTCCCCCGTCTCAGTTCTGTTCTCTCGCCTGTCCCCACCCACAAAATTCCCAGACTGGGGATGGTGTTCTGGAATTACTCTGTTCCTGGACAATTTCCTGCAATTGTACCTTTAAAAAAAATAACAAAAAGTTAATGGGTGCAATGTGTTATGCCATCAGGTGGCAATTAGCCGGTGGAAGATTTTTTAAATGACCCCCATTTGTCGTTTCAGCCTAAGTACAATAAGACTTTTGCTTTCGGACTCGATTTGGGTCGCTAGTCTGAAGTACACAGTTGTGCTGAGGCTTTTTAGCCTCTGACCTCAGGAGAGGAGATATTTTTGTTCCCCGAAAAGGCTTTGCCTGTCCTGGCTCCAGACCATGTTTCTGGTCTTGGTTACAACACATACTTCTGTGTATTTCAGATGTCAGTTGTCTTTTCAGCTCTGTAACCAGGCAACACATGGCACGGGCAACAGAGCTCTTTGTTATTCTCCTGAATTGTGCCTTACCTAGGCCCAGGCACAATGGCAATGCTGAGACTGAAAGGGCTTGGCTCGGGGCGGCTGCTCTGAAAACCTTGCAGGGAACATTCTACCTTGTGTTCGCATCCTCTGGTTTTCTCTAGAGATGAGAAGCAGGCCAATACAAAAGGCACATTTTATAAGTGGACTTTGTAATTCACCACATGTTAATTGCTTTATGTATTAGTCTCTTGAATACCAGAAAAAATCATAGGACTGATGATAGACTCCATAGGCACAAATAGTTACCTAAGTGCCAAAAATACCTATACATAGTGTGACGGGTTGGATCACAGAAACCCCCTTGGGAGCTGCCACCTGATGTGCAAAGACTACCTCTGCTCCTGTTTTCCCTGCCAGCTCAGGACTCCAGCACCCTGTCTTGTTGAGCCAGACACTCCCGTCTGCTCCAACACAGACCCAGGGTCTGAATCACTTGCCCCAAAGCTGCAAGTTTACCTGAAAACAGCTCACAGAAGTGTGCTTGTCTTTAGCACTCAGATGCCCAACTCCCAATGGGGTCTAAACCCAAATAAATCCGTTTTACCCTGCATAAAGCTTATGCAGGGCAAACTCATAAATTGTTCTCCCGCTATAACACTGATAGAGAGATATGCACAGCTGTTTGCTCCCCCAGGTATTAATACATACTCTGAGTTAATTACTAAATAAAAAGTGATTTTATTAAATACAGACAGTAGGATTTAAGTGGTTCCAAGTAGTAACAGACAGAACAAAGTAAGTCACCAAGCAAAATAAAATAAAATGCGCAAATCTATGCCTAATCAAACTCAATACAGATAATCTCACCCTCAGAGATGCTTCAGTAAGTTTTTTCTCAGACTGGACACCTTCCAGGCCTGGGCACAATTCTTTCCCCTGGTACAGCTCTTGTTCCAGCTCAGGTGATAGCTAGGGGATTCTTCATGATGGCTCCTCTCCCCCTTTGTTTTCTTCCACCCCTTTATATATCTTTTGCATAAGGCGGGAACCCTTTGTCCCTCTGGGTTTCCACCCCCCCTCACTGGAAAAGCACCAGGTTAAAGATGGATTCCAGTTCAGGTGACATGATCACATGTCACTGCAAGACTTCATTGCCCACTTGCCAGCACACACACATCCAGGAAGACTAACAGGTAAGCACAGCCGTCTGCAGACAATGGTCCTGGTTAATGGGAGTCATCAAGATTCCAAACCATCATTAATGGCCCACACTTTACATAATTACAATAGGCCCTCAGAGTTATGTTTTATATTTCTAGTTTGATACAAGAGTGGTACATTTCTACAAATAGGATGATCACACTCAGTAGATTATGAGCTTTGTAATGATACCTTACAAGAGACCTTTTGCACGAAGCATATCCCAGTTACATTATATTCACTTATGTTTTTATAAAACCATATAGACTGCACAATGTCACACATAGGACCCACCTTTACAAGCCCTGGGGCATTAATTTACTGTGGTGGAGGCTACTGTTGCTGAGAGAAGCCCCACTTGGGAATTAAGATCAGTTCTGTAGACAAAAAGTAAGGGTATCACTTTCCATTTGAGTCTAGCCCATCACGATTCATAGATTCATAGAATTTATGATTTATCATAGAATCACGATGACTATCCCTGGTGCCTTCAAGATAAATTACATTAAGCAGTCTCTCAGAAGCAGCCCAGTACTTAGAATGCAGGTGGCACTTTGCTTCCTTACGAATT
This sequence comes from Terrapene triunguis, assembly GCF_002925995.2. Lineage (NCBI taxonomy): Eukaryota > Metazoa > Chordata > Testudines > Emydidae > Terrapene > Terrapene triunguis. The sequence goes on along the minus strand of NW_020698262.1, from coordinate 13,325,445 downwards.
GCATCTGGGGCCCATGGCAGATTGGCCCCACTTTGAGTGGGATGCGTGGATGCTTGTACCTGTTTTGGCAGCGCAGCAGTTATCCTGTATTTTCTGTTTTGTAATGATCTTTATAAAATCTTTGATTCTTCTCTCTAAACAGACGGTTGATGACGAGGCGATGGCAGCATAAATGAAGATCAAGTAAGGAAGGCAGAACGATGCCCAAGGGTGGGTGTTCTAGAACACCACAGTCAGACGATTTCTCTCTCCGCAACGACATGGTGGAGAAACAAACGGGGAAAAAGGTAGCATGCTGTTTTTTTCATATTCACCTGACTTTAGAGAGGGCAGGTTCACCATGAGAGGCCAGGACTGGGCAGCGTCCAGCCATTTATAAGCCACTCCAGTATTTGCTGTGCTAAGAGATTGCCCAACACCCTGTATCAGCAAATGATGTTGAATCTGAATCAGACAATATTTGTACAGTGGTGACATGCCAACTGATAAGGACTCAGCTTACAATGTGCTTCCCTTTGGCCCATTGTTCCCAGAGTCTGTAATACCCATTGCGAGGTCCTGGAGCTGAATGGTAGTGACTTGAGACAGTGCTGTAGGTGACACTTTGGACGGGTGTTCAGTAAAATAATTGTGAATTTTAAAGTTTTCTATCTTAAAGAACCATTGCAGAGACAAATAACTGCCGTGAAATCAGAAGTACTGTCTGAATGTCTGTAAGGGAGGAACTTATCTCTTTGTGCATACTGTTCTTGTGCCCCCAAATGCAGTATCCATGTAAGAATCTCAGCTGTGCTGAGCACACATGGAAGTCTGATACGCTCTAATTAATGGTTGACCAGGTGTGAGTATTTCAGTAGCTCTGCTGAAAATATTGCTGTTTGGATTTTAATTAAGGCTTCTGAGGTTTGATCTGTGCTAAGAATTGCAGATGAGGTTACTGAAATGAAATGGGAGTTTAAGGATGCTTTTTCTTTTCTATTACACCCCCAACATAAATTCTGCTCATTTTGCCCCATACCTGAGCTCCATCCCCTGCCCTCCAGTTTTTTGATGGTCCTTAGCAGTGTCCCACTGGATTACAATAAAGTCTATAGGCAGCTTCTATTGTTGAGAAATTGTGTATAGAAAGCCGTTTTTAATTAAAATTAAAAACCTATGTGTATTGAAAACTGTTACTCCGCTATAGACACAGATATTTCCCAGTCTCCTTCTATCCCCTGGCCCAGTTTGTCCCAGCATTTCCTACCTCTGAAGCTGTTTGAACTTCTCCTGCCTGATATGTGAATCAGAGTTTCATTAGCAAACCAAGATGTTGCCTCTTGTTCTCCCATCCTCTGTTTTTCCTTTTCTCACTAACTTTCCCTCCACATTTCCATGTTGCTGGTCTTCTTTCTTCACGTTATTTCCTCTCCCTTCCCTGATCCCTCTCCCTCGTTGGGGCTTCCATAGTATTGTTTCTGATGCATTTATAAGAGTGACTTGCACTTTCCAGCAGCGTGCTCTCCCTTCCATAGTAACTGCAGCGTTTGGAGCAGTGCTAATGCTATTTAATCTATCTAGACTGTGATTATCACTGTAGTGTCTGAACACCAGCTATCCTCTTCCCACTCAATATTAGAACACGGGCTGCAGGATTGCAGGGGGAGCTGCAGAATGGGATCTAGCAAAGACACTGCTCAATTGCAGAAGTTTTGCAGCATTCCAGTAGCAAGGAGATACTGCCCTCTGCCAACTTCTGTTCTACCTCCAGATGACTGCTTGCTGGGAGTTCATAGATTCTCCAGGGCTGATCATTACCTTGGTTCCTAGCACAGCCTTACTCTGTTGGCTTCTTTACAATTGACAACATGCCCTGGAATTTTGTGAATGTTGAATAGTTATATTGACCATTCAGCCCAGAAAGGATTTTGGGGTTGTCACCTGCAGTGGCAAGAGGAGAAAGGCAGAGAAGATGACCAACTACAGCATTTTTAGGTGGGAGTCAAATATCAGATGGATTGGTAGCATCTGCCCAGTTCCCTTTCTCTTGCTCTGCATGTGCATAGTTGAATCTGTTTGCATGCAGGGCACCTTCTAGGACACGACAAGGTGCTTATGTGGAAGACTGCAAAAATTGGGCACAGTAGTCTTGAATGTGGAGAAATGGCTGCAAAGTGCTACTGTGGGGTGTCCAGTGAATATATCAGAATTCACCCTGACTTCTTCCTGGCAAATGAGGCTGGAAGCCAGTAGCGCTGATTACACTGGAATATGAAGCTGAGGTTTTGTCAGGGCCGTGTATGGAGTAGGTGCATCAAAGGGCACAGGGAACAGTTATAATACGATTCAGCCTCCATTTTATTGCACCCGGAAGCTTAAAGAAAAGGCTGCAGTTCAGTTACCTGCTGTGGAGTCATTTGACTGATATTACGAATAGGAATGCTGGGAACTGTAGCTTAGTTTCCTGTGGCTGAGTAACGAGGACATTGTTTCTACACTGCCCACCAAAAGCCTCAATGCAGGCCTTGTGGGACAACATTATTTAGTGGGGACAGAGAGTACAGTCTCTCGGCTTGCTTAATTCTGGTCTTCTCAACCTGTGAAGAAATTTGAAGACTATTGTCCACTAGGGACAGAGCTGAGGTCCAAGTTAAGCAAATCATCACTTTCTAGTTAACTCTGTAAGGGTACGTCTTCACTTACATCCGGGTCCGGATGTAAGCAATCCGTTTTCTGAGTTCGATTTATCGCGTCTGGTTAAGACGCGATAAATCGATCCCGGAAGTGCCCCGGATCGATCCCAGAAGTGCTCGCCGTCGACGCTGGTACTCCAGCTCGGTGAGCGGAGTACGCAGCATCGACGGGGGAGCCTTCCTGCCGCGTCTGGACCGCGGTAACTTCGGACTAAGGTACTTCGAATTCAGCTACGTTATTAACGTAGCTGAATTTGCGTACCTTAGTCCGAAGTGGGGGGGTTAGTGTAGACCAGGCCTAAGGGTGGAACATCAACTTAGGGTACAAGCAGTTGGGGGTTAGACTTTCTGCTTCCAGAGATTGTTGTGGGTATACTTCAGGGAGGTGGCAACTTCTAATTTATCTTGTATTTGTCAACAATTTCAAATGCCTCAGCCTAGAACTCCTCCTGCTCTGTCTAGGAGGGTAGCTGAGGTGTCTTGAGGTGCCTTCATTGGTCAGTGCCTCCTGGATAAACTAAGTCACATGAAGGGACTGGCTGGGCACTAGATACACTTTATAATTAATTGAAATATAATTTCAATATAATCATGATTGAAATATAAGATGGCAAAACAGTAACTTTATTACCATTTAAAATCTTTTCTCCTCAGTGTGACCTTAACATGAACAGTTGTTTTACCATTAAACTAACAGCCTTTAAATTGTTACATTTTGAGACACCAATGCTAAACAAAATGTAGCGTGCATAGTGTGTTCAGACATTTATTACTGGCTAGACTATCCCATGGGCTGAATGCCTCAGTAACTAGCTACAGGTTCTGTGCTGCAGGATGTTAGAGCCTGACTCCAGCTGCCCTCTTTACATCAGGCTGTTGCTATGTTGAAGCCGCATAAACCTGTTCCCTTTTAGTTGCAATGCTAATTGAGAAGTGGAAGAGCTAGGCCCCCCCAGCTCTCACCTCTATCCTTCAGCCCGGACCATTTAGTAGCTTCTGATATCTCTGTTGTTCTGCTGCAGCCAGGGGAGTGAGTTAGCTTAAAGACCAGTTCTCTAACTGGAAGATGAGGGTCATCAAACCAGAGGCGATGCCTAGAGGGGCATGGGGTGGGGGTCAAGTGTCCCCCGCCCCCCAAGATTTCTGCGAGTGCCCTTGCAGGGATTGGTGTGCTCGGCCTGCTGGGTGGGTGCGTATGTGTCTCTCATCTCCCTGGCAACCGGGTCTGGGTGGGACAGAAACGCTTCTCACACCGGGTGAAGATGGCCGCTCTGGGTCACGCTCTCTGTGCAGCACAGCGGCTGTCAGCACAAGAGCCTGGCTGGGGAGGCAGCAGTGGCCTGCCCCCTCCACTCCCTGCCCAGGCCTGGCTGCTGGGGACAGGGCCAAGTAAGCCAGAAACGTGCTGGGGGGGAAGCACAGCAGGAGAAGGACAGAGGGTCCCCTCCCTCCGCCCGGTAACTCTGGCGGAAGAGCGCGATGGCCCTGGGCTGAGTGTGGGGGAGGGGGTGTCGCTGGGAAAGGCTCCAGGAGCAGGTTCCCTGGCCTCTGCTCAGCCAGAGGTAGGGGCATTGCCCGCGCCCCTTCGCTGAGGTGTCTGTGAGAGCATGAGTCTCCCTGGGCCCGGTCCAGAGGCACATGCTCCCCATTTCTGTTGCCCCAGCCTTCCAGGAGCCAGTGGGATGGGCTGCCCTAGCCCAGGAGGTGGGGCTGGAAGGTTCCTCCCAGAGGCAACACGTGGGGTGATGACATGCCCCTACTTAAATTGTTCTCCCTCCCCCTGTCAGCAGGCATGAGTCGTCTCTGCGTCAAAGCCTGGTGGTCAGGATGTATTTGAAAACTTTGCCCCCTCTGTTGTCTTCCTCTGTGATGGAAGAATGTAAGGGAACTAGGAGACATGTTAACATGACAGCCTGTGCTCTTAGTACACCCCAGCCAATCATTGCCCAGGTTTTTGTAGGCTTCCTGGCAAAGAAAAGTTTTAAGGAGAGATTTGAAGGCGGATGAGTTAGTTTTGCAGACATTTGCGGAGAGCTCCTCCCAAGCATGCAGTGTAGCATGGGAGAGAGCGTGAAGGTGGTTGTTTGAAAATGTAATAAGTGGGTGATGGAGGCTGCTATCATGGGCTTGATTGGAGGCAGGAGTCAACCTTTCGATACTGGATGAGAGGTGATAAAGTGAGGATAGGCCATGAAAGTGAAAACAGGCAGTTTCTGTTTGATACCATAGAGAAGAGGGAGCCAGTGGAGGGATGCAAGAGAGGAATTACATGGTCAAAGCAATCAGATAGGAAGATGATCTTTGCAGCAGCATTATACATGGATATGAGCAGTAGAAGATTGTGTTTGTCAAGGTCAGAGAGAAGGATGTTCTAGTAATGAAGGTGCAAGATGATGAGCCTGGATGAGCATTTTACCTGTGTGGATAGGAAAAGCTATATCTTAGAGATGTTATTGAGAAAGAATCTGCAAGACATAGGCTTTGTTTACACTGCAGGTGCTACAATGGTATTTCTGTTGTTGTAAATTCACCCCCTTGAGAGGCAGTAGCTAGGTCAATAGAATTGTTCCATCAATCTGGCAGTGACTGTGGGGCACTGGTTGGCTTAACTACATCTCTCGAGGTGTGAAGTTGTCACGTCCCTGAGTGCCATTGCTAGACTGACCTAAGTTTTAGGTGTAGACCAGACCTTAGACACAGCCTGGATGTGACATTTCCTCACGTAGTCTGTACAGATCCCCATTCCAGACTTCCTTCTTCAAAGCGGGGTAGATCAAAGTGCATTAGGGAACTTTCAGTGCACAACTGCAGGATCCACACAGGCAGTTAGGGCGAGTTAGATTTACACCCCAGCTTCCTGGGCACTAACAATTTGTATAGATTAAGGTCTGAGGCTGCATTAGAGGAACGGCCATGTTTTCCATAGATTTATAGATTTTAAGACTAGAAGAGACCGTTGCGATCGTCTGGTTTGACTTCCTGCATAACACAGGCTATAGGACTTCCCTTGATTAATTCCTGCTTCGAGTCCAATAGCTGAGCATGAAGTAGAGCCTCTTTTTTAAGAAAAACATCCAATCTCAATTTAAAAATTGCCAGTGATGGGGAATTCTACCACAACCGCTCCATTCCACAGGCCATGGTGAGAGTGCACCAGTTTGCTCCACAGTGACCTTCACAACCAATTTAGGCCACAGCAGAGATGGCCTTTGAAAGGAGTCTCATCAGACTTAACTGGAAGAAAGATCACTGTCACCCAGCCACAAGTGGGTAAGGACTGGAAAGCAGTGGTTGGAGGAGAGAAACTGGGGACATGTGAGACTAACTAAGTGATCTCCTCTTAGCTGTGAGGTAAAGTTTTCTAAGTCTCTTCGGTGCTCTTGAAGCCTCAGTCCCATTTTCAAAAGAGACTTTGCCTCCTATATGACAAAGTCCCATTGACGTTTAATGAGACATTGATACCTAAGCAGCTATGTCACTTTTAACAATGTGACTTGGGCTTCTAAGTTTCTTAGATGCTTTTGAAAATTTTACTTGTGTTCACTAGCGCTGCAGCAAATAGCATGTTTTTTTAAAAAACAGCCATTCTGTTTCCACATGTGCTTTTGTGTTTGTATTTTGGCCCTGGAAAAGAAAGAAGCATGGTCTTATTGTTACTGCTTTCGACTGGGACTCGGGAGCTAGACTCAGTTCTCAGCTATGCCAGTATATTCCGTGTGTCCTTGGGCAAGTCACCTACTCCCTCTGTCCCTTGGTTCCCCATTTGTAAAAGGTTCCCCCTTCCTCCCACCATTTGCCTTGCTTGTCTATTTAGATTGTAGACAGGGACTGTCTTGCTACATGTGAGTAGAGTGCCTTGCGCAATGGGCCCCAATCTTGGTTGGGGCCTCTAGGCACTACCACAATACAAATAACAACTATCCTGATATGAATTGGATTGAGTATTGTCATTCCAAACATGTGGCTAAACATCCTTTGTCAAGGCATTTGCTCTTTATGGTTTTATTTTTTGTGATACAGGAGACACCTTTCCCTCCCTGAATTGATGCGTTGGTGCAGTTCAGAAAAGACTTGGTGTGGCCAGTCCAGTTTGTAAATGTTGTTTTTGTTCATCATTGCTTATTTGTCTTTAGTGTTGCAATCTGAAATGCTATCAATCCAGTTTGGAGCACAAATGGCTTTGGGGATTTCCATCGTCTGGTAATGCAAATCTTTGCATAAGAGATTGGAAAGTGGATCAGTTTTGTGAACTATACAGTGAAAGTGCAACTTTAGTGCAGTTCTAAGTAGTGCATGAGTGGTGGTGTCAATAGTTCAGGGTGTGCTTGTACCCAAATCCAAGAACTCACTTTCATCTACCAGAAGTCTATATTCCTTTGCATCGGTTTGCACTTCGGTCATGCCTTCAGGGTCATTTTTGCAACTATAAGAGCTAAAGAATTTTTTCCCCATGAAAACTTAGATTTTTGGAGCACAAGGTGGTAACCTCAAACTGCAGCAAGTTGACCCAATTTGAGCCCTGAGTGAAAAAATAACTGCTACTGAGCCACGTCATACATGTGCAGATGGGTGTTCAAAATGGCTGCTCCCAGACTTTCGATGTTATCTGTGCTCGAATTTAATCTGCCTTCTGTAATTTAACCCCTTCTCTTTACTACATGTATGTGACAGACCCTTATTGTACAGCCAGTCAGGAGTATATATTTGCTTGTCTAATTTAAGCAGACTTATATCACCGTCAGTACTGTGTCAGTGGGTAGAAGTATTTGCAGTAGAGTGAAATTAGCTTGTTCTAGAGAGAACTGTGGCTTTGCCACCCAAAAAGAGGACCTAAGAAATCCCTGGTAATGCCCTTATAATACACTTAATTTTGTAGTAGAATACCATATGGGGACAGTTCTTCTAGGTCCCAGCTAATGATCGGACTGTGCCCAAAGATGTGAGGATTTGTAACATTGATATTTTTAACTCTAACTAGAGCGACTGGAGAGAGGTTTTTTACTAGACATGCAGTAAATCTTACCAATATCCCACAGCACTGAGTTCCACAAGTTTGATATGTTAAAATGTTACTTTTTACACATTGTATTTAAACTGCCAAAGTGAACATATTTTGTAGGCTTCAGTTCCTTAAACTCTGACAGATTTCTTAGTCTGTGACATGTTCTGGCTACAGGGGAGCTTTTTCACCTTCCTCTTACTCAGTTGTTATCCTTCATTTGACAGTGTTATCAGTGTACTGTATTAATTTGTAAGCGAGGCATCATTGACTAGTTTAGACCATAAATTTTGAATAGGGGAATGTTTTGAATCTTTTCACAAGAGTAATTTTCAGATTAATTTGCCATGTTGTCGTTTGAAAATGTGAGTATGAAATTAGGTTTCTAAAGTATCAATTTAAAATGGTTATTTATTTAAACTAACATAAGGGCAACAACGGAGCTTTGAAGTGATGATGCAAGTCCAGCAACACTGTCAGCTTGCATTTTCTACTAGGTTTCACTGGCAGGAAGAGTACTTTCCCGGCAACGGAGAGCACTATGGGTTTTCTCCCACTGAAATCTATTTTAAGATTTCAGACAATGAAAGAATCCTATATTTTGTATGAAGTTCAGTTGGCCCCTTGTTGCTAGCATTCTGAAGTTCTCAACAGGGAACTCTAATGCCTTTTGCATAAGTGCTTTGTATGTAGGAAATCTCAACTTCCAGTGTCAAGGCCCATAACTCAAGGTGTAGGAAAAGGTTGTTTGTAGCCTCTTTATGCATAAAGGAAAATTATCTTCATTTCCCTGCCCAGTCTGTGAAAGTATGAAATGTACAAACTGCTGCTGCCCAAGAGTGAGTGAGCCACAAAGGTATCATCTTAAAAATGTCAGTTACAAGTGGTGTTTCTTGTCCCTCCCGCAGCAGGTATACATCTTACTGAGAAGTGATACCACTCCAAACTGGCAGCTTGGGACCCTGACTAGGGGACTAGAAACCAGCTTCCAACCTGCTTTCAGAGAAGTCAGAAGTGCTGCGGGTTTCTGATTTGTGCTAAGAAAAGAAATTGAACTCACTTGGCTTGCGCCATCATTTCTACATTGAGCAGTTGCGACGCAACACTCAAGTTGTGCCTTAAGAATTAAGCAGTAGGAGAAGAGAAACTTGCATACAGCCTTTTCTATTTTTATGAGATTGTCCTGAACCCTAGCAAATGAGGGCATGTGGATGTCTGAAATGGTTGGGCCGAAGTATGAATATAAATGTTTCTAAATAGTGTTTTCCAGGGGATGTCAGCAGGCCTTCATTCTGAGACTCACTTACATGTAAAGAAGATGCCCGGTTAGCCCATTATAGCACTGCTGTGTTAGTATTTGAGCTGCCGTGTCAACGTGGGTGTCTCTGGAGAGTGAAAAGGGCAAACTGCCCTCATTGTAATAAGACTGCAGACCTGGGGTTGCTCACTGTGCTTTTGGATTGTTGATTTGAATGGATTACTAAGGAATAATCTAGTAGCTCTGGTTGTGACCTGGTGCTTGCCAGTCATCCCTGGCTGTATCTTTCCCTCCCTCCCCCCCATGACAGATGAACTAATACCTGTCCCTGACCGTGTGAGGCTCCTGATCTGTTCAGCATAGTAGCTGGCACAAAATGTGGCATCATTTGTTGTTACAAACTATTTTTATCCACGAGTCAGAAAATAAGACAAAAGTATTTTCCAAGCCGAACATTTAAACAAAATGGTCATGTATTTATTTTGGCTGCTCTGAATTTTTTTCTGGCACCCTGATAACTTGTGCAATGAGGAAAAGCTCTCTCTTTCTTATCTTGAACAAGACTCTCCTTTTTCTAGTTCCAAATGTTAAGTAATACACTCCCTCTTCTGAAGGTTTGTTACTGGCTCCATCTAACCACAAAAGCAGAGGCAGTCTTTGGTACAGCAAGAGATCATGCTGGAGAGCTGTTAGATGTGGGTCATGGAGCTTAATTTACAAAAAAAAATCCTTGGCTCCTAAATCCATTTTGTAAGGTCCTAATATTGTGGTTGGAACATATATCACAGAGGCCTAGCATTTTTAATGCAGCTTTAATATTGCATGCCACTAGGATGGTCAAACTGGCGACAACTTAAGGAACAAGTAAATAAAATGAGCTGATGGGAGTAAACCGTTTTTCTAAGCTGCATGTTGAGCCTGTGCCCGATAAAACTAAAACTAAGAAGGAGGAAGGAGCAATGTACACACAGTGACGACATAGTCTTATGACTGTGCTGGCACAATAAGCTATTTGCCAGGATCTTACAAGTCTGATACAAACAGCATGACTGGTGGTGGGGGGAGGGGGTTAACAAGGGAATTTCTGTTAGTCATTTGTCTGGGTTTCTTGCAATTATCTTGCATTAATTAAAATATTAAGACTATTTTAGTTAGTAGATTCTTAAAAGTAAGGCTAAACAAGATTTAAGGTCTAGCTTTTGATAACATCTAGAAACATAAGTTTGTTAATAAATTGACAATTTGGCTTTGCTTTGACAGCAATGCTGCAGATTTAAAATGTATTACACTAGATTTGAATAAACCAGTTTCTCAAATACAAAGGAAAGGAAAGGTCATTTACACATAGATCTTAAACATCCCTATGTTTCCCTTCATACTGAAGTACCGACATATAGCCTTGTACCAGCTTGGGGTATGTTTACCCAGCAGCTGAGGGTGCTTCGCACTGCGGGTGAACAGACATGCACTTACAATAGTTATGTGGCATGGTACCACAGGCAGCGGTTTGGGCTAGCTGCCTGAATCCAATCCTGCCTGACCCTTTGGGTACATACTGGGGCAGCTAGTATGAGCCACTACCCGTGCTACTGTGGCCCCACTGCTATTTGTTGTGCACTCACTCGAGCAGAACTTGCATGCATCCATCTATCCGCACGGACACGCCAAGCTGCTGTGTAGACATATGCTTAAATCCTTCCTCAAACCTATTTTCTTCTGACTGCTCCACTATTAATTGCTACTCCAGTGTCATCTGCTCCCACCTGACAGCTTAAAAAAAGCCCCAAGCCCCGTAATATCTCAACACCACAACAAATAAGCAAGGAATACACAAGGCAATCATTGGTTTGCTTCCCTTGGAAACCAGTGCTTCCCCCAGCAGCTGTCTTCCCTTCCCTGCATGTGTGAGAGATATAATCCCCTAACAAAAACGTTGTACACTTTGAGTTAAGATTGCTGGATTACAGGACCCAAGAAGCCAGGAATTAAGAAGTTAAATCATTCAACCACTCATCTATACTCCACTCCACTCAGTTCTTCTTGATGTCATCTACACCACAGCACAACCCACATAACCACACCCTCATCCTGATCAGCAAGCAGCCACCCTTGAACTCCGACTGTCTTTATTCGTGTGTGTAGTTCAATGATTAATATAGGGTTGGTACGTTGTATGTAGTTCTGTGTGTGGTTTTGAAATGGCACGTGTAAGTAAATGAGGAATGTTGGCGGACTGCACATGGTGGCTGAGACCCCAGAGAGCCGGGCTGGTCAAATGGGAATATGGGGGAGGGATGCGGGTGGCAAGCTGGGATGTGGTGAGTGAACAGGGCTTTCAAGGGGTGGCGTGAGGAGAGCTGCGCTGAGCTTTGGGAGATGACGTTTCATAGCAGAAATGTGCAGACACCTGGGGGAGAAGAGGCAGTCTGAGGTCTCAGCTCGGAGGGGTCAGCGCATGAACTGCTCACCCAGTGCTGCTGCCTCTGCTCCCTGGCACGCAGAAGCAGCAGCACAATGGGGAGCCATTGGTGCACAGTGCAGATGCTTGTCTGTCCCTGTGTGTGAGATCAGTTGTGATTGTGAGAAAGAAGTTTGCAGGAACTGTGGTTATTTAGCTGGAGGAACGCAAAGAAATGGGAGGAAAAGCAGGAATTCTCCCTGGAATGCCATACACCAACAGTTGTTTCTGGTGTGTGTGTTCTTTTTTTGTTTTGTTTTTAAATTCAGCTTATTTCTGTGCTCATTAGTGAATATAGTCCTGGGAGGGAAAAACACCAATGTATTTTTAACTGGCTGGCTTATCCATGTGACTTGAGCCTCCTATCCTCATTCTTGGTAGCTGCAGGGCAGAGGTTGTTATCTGCAGGCTCCCAAGTTACTGAACTTGGCCAACTAGCTGCTTATGATTCGAGCAGATGTTTCAAGCTGTTCAGACTGAGACGTGCATTGACCTCTTTCTTTAGAGGAGAGCTGAAATAGAAAACCCCTCCCCCCATCCTCTTTCCCCACGCAAACACCAAGCCAGAAACATAGTTTGTTGTTGTGCATTATTAACTAGGATTCCACTGGTTATAATGGAGAATCTGAGATAACTAGGGGAGGTGGGAAATTTAGATGTGAGATCTACAGCAGACAGGACACATGGGCTGTTTTGCTTTATGATGGAGAGCACATCTCCCAAAGGGCTGTGCTGGGGCATTGCAGTATGATTTTTGATGCTGATATGTACAGAACAGACCGTTTAAGTGCGTTTTGTCTGGCTGGAGTACTGATCCCTTAAACAGTCAGTAACTTTAGCTGGCTTATCAACTGCCAGAATATTCTACAGACTTGTTTTGGAAACATTGCACGCGACAGGGGAAAGCCCTCAGCTCAGTATGGAGAAGGAAGGGCTTTAATATGGTTTTTGTTTCTTAGTGGGAAGGTTTTCACCCCACCCATGGTGTGCTCTGTGCACTGTCCGCAAACACGGTCACTCTCATGAGGGTTAGAAAACCCTAACTACTACAGCTCAAAAACTCCCCCCAAAAAACCTAACTTGCCACTAGCACTTCCTGTTTTTCTCTCTCACTCAGATCCTCTAGCCCCACAACAGAAAGCGCTAATGTAATAACTCCATCTTGACTGTAAATGGGGCTGCTAATTTCACACCACAGCATGCTGTCCATTTGCCAGCTAGGTCTGCCTTGCTCTCCTGCAATGGCATTTTGGCGTTTGAGTCTGGTAGAATACCAGGACTTGTTGGCAAAGTGACTGAACTCTGCCTTCCTGTGTACTGTAATGCACAGGTAGGCTTGGCAGAATTCGATTTTTATTTGTTGATAATTTTGAGGAACATCAATGTTTATTTTTAAGCATTTTTAAAATGTATTATCAATTTAAATGTTCAGTTGTGGAAAAATATGGGTTTTAAGCATTTTTTCAATGTTTATCTTTTACATTTTTATAGTTGCAGGAAATTCTGGGGTGGGGGGGGCAGATAATTATTTAATGACCTTGAGATTCAAAATGTTAAAGCTGTATAAGTGTTAAAACACAAATTGTCCACATCACATGTCAAAATAGCCAAAGGAAATATCCTTAAATCAAACTCTAATAATTTCTCACGCAGCATTTTTCTTTCTTGGCCTATCTGTAAATTTTGATGATCATCGATGGAAATATTTTTTCTTTGGTTTGTGTGTACAGTAAAATCGTTCATCGACATTTACTAATAAAAATCAAATCCTTCCAAGCCTATCTATGAGAGTGAGAGCACGTTGTTACATTCACTGCACAAACATAGTGACATTGATCTTTTGTTATTGTGTTTACTTCCATGTTTTAACAATGGTGGCTGATTCCTCAAGCTTAATTAAGAAACGTAAATAGGTTATTGCTGGGCTGATGGTCTGGTAGCAGTGCAACTTGCTGCCCTGCAGGAAGGTGAGGTAGGAGTGAATCTCAATGCGTCTCCCAGGATCAATGCCTCTCTCTCTGTGGGGCTGTATGTGGTTCAGAGGCAGCTTGCTCAGCCCCAGGGAAGAGACTTCCTATCTAGTGCCCCCATCTAGCCGTTGCACAGAGCAGCACTGAGTAGTTTGGAGATCCGGCCTTCAGCCAGAAGAGAGGTTGCTGTGATGCAGGTAGTTTGGGGACAGAGAGAGGTGGGAGGCTACTTCTGCCACCAAAACATGTATTTATTCCTTCCTCTCTACAAAAAGATCTAGACATGTGCCCTTGTGAAGCAACCAGCAGAAGGAATGGCACCAAAGACTCAATACATACCATTCTAGCCACTTCATCAGCAACATATTCTTCAAGAAAACATGACAAGTGAGGCCTGTTTGATCTGTTGTAGGAAAAGGAAAACCCCTCTGTAACAGAAGATCGTTTTTTCTGGGTAATTGCAGTGGCTCAGTCTAAATATTGTAAAAACCTGAACTCAGGCACAAAAAGTCCGTGGAGACAGAAGCCTTGGGAGAGACTCTTGAGAAATCTTTTCTTCTTCCTTTCTAGGATAAAGATAAAGTTTCCCTAACCAAGACTCCAAAGTTGGACCGGAGTGATGGCGGCAAAGAGGTGAAAGAGAGAGCTACGAAACGGAAGTTGCCTTTCACTGTTGGAACAAATGGAGATCAAAAAGACTCGGATACAGGTAAGGGAATATGAGCACACCACACCACACCACTTCAGTGTGGACTCTGGGGCTGGGGAAAGGGGGAGTGCATTTTACCCTAGCAAAAACTGTCCTTAGGTGACTGTATGGTTTTTTTCTGTATTATTTAAACCTCCATGGGAACATTGTGCTGTGTTCAGTCTTATATCAAGGGTGGAATGGAGTAAGATCAGGTCTGATCTTAGTAATAAATTTAATTTAATAAAACAAAAGGATTATAAAAGATACACATCTTCCTGTGGCTGGTTAGTGATCAATTCTATTCAGCTACTAGTTAAACCAGTTCATCAACTGAGACTTAGACTGGTGAGGAAGAAGTACTGAGTCTCACAGTTGGAATTTGTTAAATACTGGGACAAATCTAAGTCATCCTAAAAATCTATTTGATAATAACATTGATGTGTGTCTATATAATAAATCTGAAGGATAATATGTATATGTGCGCATGTCTACACACACTCTACTGTAGTTTGACTTTAACACTTTTGATACAGGACCAACCTGTCTTAAAGCTGAAAAGGTAATTCAGATTGCCTTGAATATTTGTACTGTCAAATGTAAAACTGGTTGAAAGAGCATAAATAAATGACAGTAGATAGAGTTGGGGGTGGAGAAGTGATTCCTTCAGCTGGGCAATTTTCGCCCCAGTTTTATGTAACATCTTTATTAATGGTCTAGAAGAAGAGATTAGCTTGCTACTTTATTTGCAAGTAATACAAAATTGGGAGATGTGTCAAGAACCATTGGGGATGGAGAAAATAGTACAAAGGGATCAAAAGAACTTAGAAATATGAGCAGGAAATAAAATGATTCAGTCTGTAAAAATGCCTGTTAGTGCATTTGGGGACAATAACCTAAAAGCTGCATGGGAGTGTGGGCAAGTAGTCAGACTAGCAGGGGGATCACAGATTGGCTATGAGGGTGCAATGTATAGTGGAAAGCAAGGCCAATATAGCTTTTGGCTGCCCATGCATAAGCCATGCGATCACAGATCATACAGCACTGATGAAACATTGTGTACAGTCTGCACTTGAAATGCTATGTACAGTTCTTGTCACTTCAGCATCAGCAATCACTACAGACTGTGGAAGGAGATCAGAGAAAAGCAGCAAAAATGATTAACATTACAAACTAAACCAGTATAATTCAGATGGATGACTAAGAAGTCTGAGGTGAGGCAAGTCGGCAAGTGACTGAAAGGCAAAATCACCCGAGAGGGAGAGGAGATTAAGATAGTCCAATGGTCAGTATAGTGTTAAGAAGATGAAACGGGTAAAGGGAGTAGCAGGGAAACTTCCTTGACAGTGACGTCTGCTAGACTGTGGGTTAAACTCCAAGGAAAGGATGAAAAGCCCTGTTGTCTGAGTTAAGACCAGATTGCACAAGGCCCCTGCTTGTACCGTAACAGGTACTAGGAGGGGTTTTCCATTTTCATTTTCTCTTAACCCCTCACATGTAATTGAACTGTGGGACTAGTCTTACATATCACAAGGTTCTGGGGATCTAATAAGCAGGAGGATACAACTCCACCTCTGTACAATGTGATTAGGGCCTTTTGCATTTATTTTCCCCAAGTTAAATATAAGGGTCAGAGTCCGATATGACAGGTATAGTCTGAGTCACATGGTCAGTATACTGAGCTATTGACTGATTTTGTTTGGATTAAAAGTTTGTAAGGCTGGTTTTAAAAGATATCCAAGGGTTATCTGAGCCAAATTGCTAGCACAGTTTTGTCAATTGGTTAATAAATAATGTTTGGTTTGCTTGGGGATAGAGTCGAATTTCTGTGAGTTTCATTGTGCTGAATGGCAGGTTTCTTCAGTTGCAGAACTCCCTGTCCTGAGAGAGAGTTTTGAAAAGTTAGTTTATCTTGTTAAAGTGTAACTCAAATTGATTGCCATTTCTAGATATGAATCGTCATTTCTGCATTCTTGGCATATTGATGAGTAAATACATCACAGAATGAATATGTGATAGAGGTCACAGTACATTGGAAGAGAGAGAGCAGCCCCTGGTCACTTGAGAACAGATAGTGTTACTGCTCTGAAAAGGTGTGATCTTGACTCATTTTCAAAACTAAGCAGTTTGGGGTCTGGAAAGTACTTGGCTGGGTGACCATCTGATTATTCCCCGTGTCCTAGGCTATGTCCGACTTGAATGAGTTTAGGAGTCTGTGACCAGCGTGGCCAGGGCTACTGAGGGGAAGAGAGTTAAGTCTGGTGTTGGAACCTTCACTGCTGCCTTTGAACATTTACATTCTCAAACAAACAGTGTATTTGCGGGGAAAGGGGAGTCATATGTTCATTGTAGCTATTTCAAGGATAATGGAACCATAACAATTACTATTCAAATGTCACTGTGGAGCTCTGCATTAATTTTCCAATGGTGTCGAGAAGTAATTGTCTCAGTTTACAAGACAAGGCTATTTTTTGGAGTGCTCCAAACTCCTCTTGGGATGTGAAAAAGAAGCTTGGCTCTTTCTGTCTCGTCCATCAACATCCTGCCTAGGTTCTGCAGCCAGCCTGTAATCTGAGCAGAGGACAAGCAGATGAGGGGGTCTGATGGCCCTGCTGTTAGCAGCATCTGCACACAAGAGTCTTCCCTAGCCCCATTTTCTTGCTGCCTTCAGAATGCTATTGAGCAGCAGCGGCCAGGGCTGCCTGGAGGCCGCTTGCCCACCCTGTCTTGCAGCTCCTCCCCGTTGCCAGCAACCTTTGACTCCACCCCTTTGCAGTCATGAGACTGACGCCTCCTCAGGATACACCTTCCCCCTTCTCCTGCAGAGCTGGTCCTTGGCAAAGAGGATGGGAAATGTCAAGTTTCGCTCCTAGTCATGTCTCATCTGAGTAGCTGGGGCGCTGCTGAACGGCCACTGACACAGACAGCAAAATGGCCACCCTGTGTCAGTCAGGAAGTGGAGCAGGGGCTGCAAAATGGTAATTCAGTCTCACAACAGTGCATTTAAATGACACCCTTCATGTACTGAGAAAGTGTGGGTGAGTTTCTAACAACCTGTCTGAGAGACAAGGAGAGGAAGTGACTCAGTCATTGGCTGGGGGCAGGGAGTTTCAGGTAGATAGTGCAGTGCGAGTAAGATTCTTAGCAAGAACATGCTGTGTTTTTTCTTTACTCATAGAATCAGACATTTGAAATGGAAAAGGCTTGTTGTCTTGTCATTCTCCTTCCCCCGCCACCTCTGCCATCGGGGAATTGCATTCTGCTGCACGGTTTGAGTCTTGTCCCATTTTAGGGTCTGACTTTCAGTAGATTAGTAGCAACATATTTGTTTGTGTACCATGTTGCCCACTTAGCTTATGCATTCTCAGATGAGTGCCCCCAAATCCCCAATTTATACACACGCGTGGCCAGGTAGACACTTATCTAATCACACACATCTGCAATGCACACTCAAATGCTGGCTAGCAAGCCACTGAAAGTCTTTGATGTCTCAAACAGTGGGTCTTCCACCACACACACTCAATCAACATCCATGAGCCATCCTCACTGTTTCTCTCTGGAAGGATTCTGCTTGTCTGAATACTGGGGGCGGGGGGAGAAGGAAGGGGTTTTTCCCAACTTTGATTTCAGCTGTTGTGAGAAGTAGGATTGCAACATCTCAGGTAACAAAGCCAGTCACACAGTTGACCTCAGTTCATTTGCATAATGCAGCCCAATTTGTTGGAGTGCAGTACCTATTGTTCTGGGTGTTTATGAGGATGTTTTTGTCTGTGTGTGAAATTCAGTCCTAAATATGCGGGAACTGAAATTGAGGACAGGTCTTTCTCTCCTCCTGCTGCTGGAGGGGCATTTCTCTCTCTCAAAGTTGAAACAGAAAATGGTGACTCTGTTGCATGGATTTGTAGTGATATTTACTCTTTGAGCTCTAGACTTGTCTTTTTTGCCACCGTGTGTCTGATGGTATCTTCTCAAAGACTTCTATTCCAGCTTTGCTGTGAAAAGTAACTACTGTGCATTTTGTTTGGCAGTAGGTGTGAATACTCTTTGCAATACCCATTGTTTGTTCAGATCTCTGTTTTATCTTCTAAATTGAAGGTGCCTTTGAACTACAGTTGGGTGCCTCAGTGCTGGTTGGTAGCAGCCATTATTCAGTATTGTTGAATAGGTGTTTTCTGTGTGTGCCTGCCCTTGTGTGCCTGTACAGGGTGAGAGCTACTTAGGTGGTTGTTTGTCTTTTAGGAGTGGCACTTAGGCTATATCTACACTGCACTTTTGTTGGTAAAACTTTAGTCGGTCAAGGGTGTGAAAAACACACCTGTGACCAACAAAACTTTTATCGACAAAAAGCTCGAGTGTGGACAGTGCTTTGTCTGCGGGAGATGCTCTCCCGCTGTCAAAGCTGTCGCCCCTCGTAGGGGATGGGTTTATTTTGTCGGCAGGCTCTCTCCTGCCAACAAAGAACAGCTACACTGTGCACCTTACAGCGGCCACACAGCTGTGTGTTGTAAGGTGCACAGTGTAGACACAGCCTAAGTGAAGACCTATTCTTTTCCTTTCCGCTGTTTCTTTTCTCTGTGTCCATGTCCTCCTCCCTTCAGCCCTGATCTTGCTACCTCTGCCCGTTCCCCAGTCAATTTCCAAACCACCTATTCTCTGTCCACTAGTGCATTAAATTGCAACATCCTTTTTAGCTACCACCAGAGCAACTTCCCTAATTTTCAGCAAGAGAGTGCATTTGCTGGGGAGACATCTGTGGTGATCCCTGAATCATATTGCAGTGGGTGCTGTTGAAGCGGATCAGATCACATGCACTTCCTCCTACCCTCCTCCTTGCAGCCTACTCCTTGAGTTTGTTTGGATGCATGTAATGCGTGTAGAGTGCTGATGTATTCAGAAAGAGAGCAAATAATCCGTTTCATTCTTGACCTGTCTTATTTGCAGCCCACCCCGCACTCCTCCAGTGTGACATTACTCTGCCTTGATTCAGAACCAAGCACTCAGAATACCACACAGAGGGGTTTGTTCACTTACTTAAACATTCTTGGCAGGGTGTGTGGAAGATATTACTTGCAAACATTGTTTTCAAATGTACAGTTTGGGTACAGTAGGGTCAGTGTTAAACCTTTCTAAATTATCTGTTTCAAAATGTCTCCTAGAGCAAAAATCCTGGTTCCAGGGTCCCGTGCAGTTAATCAAGTATATTGCCTTTATGTATGTTTTAAAACAACAACAGAACAAACTTAGCCATGAGCCTAAAGCTCCTGAAACGTGTATGTTACAGCCTCTACACTGGGGGGAGCAGCCTCAGCCTGAGCCTCTTGTCTAAACTGCTCCCACACTCAAAAGTTATCTAAAGAACCTACGCTTTCAATGTATATGCAAATATATCTAGTATACGATATTGCGTGCTACATCCAAGGCAGCGTGGAAAGAGGCCAAGAGAATAAAACCAACCTTTCACCCACTAATGCCAAATCTTGCAGTCTGGAGCACCTCTTCATTGTGCTGAAAACAGAGGTTTGACGTTTTCCAAACAAATTTGCTAACTTTAACTTTATAAAGCATAAGAGGGTCTCGGAGAGGCTACGAAAGTTAGGGCCGGAGAGGAAGGCCGTATATTGAAGGCCAAAATAGCCGTAATGTGAAACCAGCTGAGTGGTGAGGTTGGGAGAGGTGGGGGCAGCAATTGAGACTTACAGAAGTGCAATTCTTGGCTGTACTCTTCCTGAGGCCCAGGTGCGGTTTTGAAATAAACTGCTACCTGAGTCATGGAGCTGACTCAAAGGCACCAGCCTCTTAATGACTGAGTTGTATTCCTGTGTGTTCATATTGTGTATGTAGCAAAGCAAGTAAGAAGCGCAGTGTATTATCACCACTCTACAAATGCTGGGTACTGGAATGTTATTGCTGTGAACAGTTGCTTTGAAATGCACAGTTCAGAGTGGAAAACTCCTTAAATTAAGTTTTACTGGAAACGGTTTGATTTAACTTGCAGATTTAAGGCTGTTGCACTTGAGACCATGGCTTCTGGCAGTTGGAAGGTGCAGCTGTAGTTTCCAGATCCTGGATCATCAGGGGGTATATTTTAATAAAACCTTCAGAATACTCTGGTTTCATTCCAGCCCCCAGAGCAACCTAGGTCAGAACACAGCATAGAAGCTCTGATGAAAATTGGCAGTGTCTGAAGTAACGTTAGGTATCCAGAGCTACCTACTGGTGTAGGCAATAAGCCCCATTCTTGAAATCCACAAGGGTGAGGTGGGGATTATACTAAGTCTAAAAATTTTTCATGTTTAACCTCCTGTGCAATTGAGCATTTTCTCTCGGTCTGAGGTTTTGTTGGGTTTGAGGACAATTGCTCAGGGCAAGTCTAAACTTTTTTCCTACCCCCATTTAGTTTCGCCGCTCTCCTCTGTCTTGTTCAGAATCTGTAGAAGCAAGGTTCTTTTATACATGTTCGAGATGCTGACCAAGTCATAGTAGTAAGAATAGAAGATCAAAGTGCACTTTGCAAGCTTTGTTCAGCCCGTTTACAGACTCTACTGTTGCTGAAAGACAGCTGGAGCTTGGTAACCAAGTATAAACTAAAAATACAGAGACAATACAGCATACACACAGTGTGGTCTTATGCCTACTACATATCCCTTTGATTTTATTGTAATGTGTATTGCTGCTTCACTGTTGAAAACAGTAACAGACTA
This sequence comes from Terrapene triunguis, assembly GCF_002925995.2. NCBI lineage: Eukaryota > Metazoa > Chordata > Testudines > Emydidae > Terrapene > Terrapene triunguis. The sequence continues at coordinate 13,304,699 of NW_020698262.1, read as the reverse complement.
AACTAATGTAAAATCACACCTCCAACAGTATTTTAACAGCAGCTTCGTGTAGTAAAAAGTCCCCAAAACACTTAAGAAATTCCATTGTAAAGAGAAAAATAGCAGTTTCGGTTTTTAGAAAATGCATTTAATAATGTAGATTTTCACTTCTTTGGCATCTATAACACAGGGAATTCAGAATGCTTCACCAATATTAACTAGCCTCACAACACCCCCGAGGTAAATTATGGGACGTATGGATGGATCCAGCCAGTTCTGAGATGCAATGTAGTGCAGAGCAACGCTTCACAGCTGCTTGAGATGGGAAGGAAAGAAGAATCCCACATTGAATGGAAACTGCAGAGGGAATCTTCAGCAGGCAGAATGTAATTTAAAACCAGTGTGTGGTAATCTGAAAACTGCTGCCCTTAGATCCATCAGTCCAGAATTGATCATTAACCTGCCTCTTCACCTGTCAGTCTAGCAGCAGCAGCTAATGACAGAGCAGTATCTGCTGGTGCCTTTTAAACCTCCGTTTTTCTATTTCAACCCCAGTCTGTGCTCTGCCTCAAACACAAGCTTCACTTGGTCTGGAAAAGGGAATGAATGATGCATGGTTTAGTAGCAATGAGGCTTCAGTCATGAGGCCCCTCAGCATTGCTTAATCATTGCAGTAGAAGCAGAGTTAACACTAATATAACTGCACACACAGGTTCAGCACTGCTGTTACGACTGCGTCTGTGTGATGGAGGTGGTGGTAATTAAATCACAGAAGCACCTGGAGCCCTCCACCAAATTAAAACCCTATGGTGTGTACCCAGGAAAAAAGACAGTCTCTGCCGTAAAGAGCTAGCATTCTAAAGACAGGCCAGACACAGACATTAAACAAACAAGAAATAAGCATTTTGTCAAAAGTAAAGAACTTGTAAGTTACAGTTGTTCCCAACTCCCACAATATTTGGCGGTGGTGTTCTTACAGCCCCCGCTCCTGGAGTCAGGTGATCATGTGAGAATATGGAGAGAAGTTTGAAAATGTGACCCAAGAGGACCCTAAAGATTCAGAACCAAGAAGGCAAACCACAAAAATCCCATTTTTCTGTTTTGTTTTGTTTTTTAATTGGATGATTTTGAGGCCTTGAATCATGATTTTTAAGCTCTTGGGGTTGGCGATGCTGCATTCCCTCACGCACCTCCCCTCCCCTCTGTCCAGCTATCCTAGTCAACCTCCTTCACTGACCCCCCTCCCACCCTGCACTTCCCTACCGTCACAGGGAAACACTCAGCTTCACTAAGGGAAGACAGGCAAAGTGTCTGACCTTGACTGTCGGCCATTTCATAGAACCATAGAATATCAGGGTTGGAAGGGACCTCAGGAGGTCATCTAGTCCAACGCCCTGCTCAAAATTTCTCAGATCCCAAAGGAGAGGTTGCCCTATGCTCATCCCCCACCCCAGTGTCTGACACGGGCAGCAGCTCCCAGCCAATTCCCCCCTCCCTGGTGGATTTTTGGGGAGGGGCGTGAACATCCCATGCTTATTCTTGGGGCCCCTGATAATTTCTTTTTCCCCCTCCCCTTACAAAGGAATGGGGTTCCCAGTGCTGGGGGCTACATTCCCAGCCGTGGTGAATAATTCCTTCAGCATGTTTGTTAGGAAGCCGCCTTATCGCCTAAGAGCCCCTCTGCGTGTCAGTTCTTCTGCTCAAAGCACTACAAAGCAACACTAGACCGCAGAACCTCCTCCCTGGGGTGCTTGGGGGCTCTGGAGTCTAGTGCTGCTTTGCCTGTGGTCGCAAAGAATTCGGGGTGAATTTAAACACCCAGCTCTTTTAGATTTTGAAGGCCTGTCTGAGAGAAGAGTCAAATCCAGTCAGCTTTACCCACGTGAGGAGTCTTGCTGTAGGGCATGGGGTTAGCATGAGTAAAGTCAGCAGGCGTTGGCCTCGGAGCTTTAAAAGGTGCTACTGTTTTCCAGCCTCATTCATATTACTCCTTAAACATGTTGTGTGAAGCTAATTACTGGGTTGGAAATACTGGATGAATCAGATGACCCAAACCATCTACTTTTCCCCCCTCCTGGAATATGTGCACTGTTGAGTTGCCTAACTGGCTGCTGATGTTTAGAAATACCTCCCATGGGAACGGCCTTGTTAGTCACAAGTGGCTAAGCTGGCTAGGGAATCCGTGAGAAGCAAATTGCTGGCTCATTCAGAAATGCATCTGTGTATGAAACTGTTACTTGTCCGCATTGCTGCTGCTGGCTTCAGTGTGATACATGCAGCTGGGGGACTGAGGGGCTGTGCTGCATAGGCCCTTTCTTAACCAAAATAGTCCAGAAACTGTCCTCACCTAGCAACCAGTGAGAGAGCGAATGTCAGAGCTTCTTCATTTCTAGCTGGGCCCCATAATGGTAGCACAGTGTAGTTAGACTGGCAAACACCACTGCTCAGATCCCATTTAAATGCCTATTTAAATATATATAGCTGGTGAGAGGGTGCGGTGAGCATCTGTGAACCAAAAATCTGTCCATGATGGCTCGCCTCTTGATGTAAGAACTCTCATCAGCTGTATCCACAGGCTATCCTGCCTCTAGCTTCCCAGGTAGGGAGAAGGACCGTGGGCTGTCAGTCATGTTGAGCTTCCGCCCAGTGTTTCCTCCCCCATCCATTTCTCCTCACTGTTCTTCAGAATAAACAAGAAGTCTGGAAGCTGGAATATCGGTAACTTTCAATTATTACTGTTTAACATCAAGGGCTGTGTTTTTACATTAGCTGCTTACTCAGGGGACCAGCAAATGGCCACTTTTGCTGAGATGCCTTTTCACACTTCTGGTTGAAGGGTGTCTCCTTTGTTTAAACCAGACCTGCGGATTATCCTGATATTTGAACTGTGTCTAGTCTAGGAGGTAGCGTTAAACCCTCTTAGCTGAGTTATTCCTTTTAAAGATAACTAAAATACTGGGGCCTGGCCCTGTAGCTCCATTGACATCCATGGGCCTGACAGAAAGCATAATGATTTGCAGGTCAGCCTTTTGGTTTGGAAGGTCATTTGACTTTGTAACGTATCAGGGTTCATTTGGTGCTCTTTAGACAGTAGTTCTCAAAGCCTGTCCACTGCTTGTTCAGGGAAAGCCCCGGGTGGGCCGTGCCGGTTTGTCTACCTGCCGCGTCCGCAGGTTCGGCCGATCACGGCTCCCAGTGGCCGCGGTTTGCCGCTTCAGGCCAATGGGGGCTGCAGGAAGCGGCGCTGGCCGAGGGATGTGCTGGCCGCCCTTCCCGCAGCCCCTATTGGCCTGGAGCGGCGAACCGCGGCCAGTAGGAGCCGCGATCGGCTGAACCTGCGGACGTGGTTGGTAAACAAACCGACCCGGCCCGCCAGGCGCTTTCCCTGAACAAGCGGCGGACCGACTCTGAGAACCACTGCTGTAGAGCAATTATTTACTGTACTCCACTTTCTCGCAGCACAGTTTAAGTCTAGGACAGCTTTCAGTTTAGCTTGTGTGGAAATGAATTTCCATTGATGGCCCCTCTCTCTCTTGAAGGTTGGGAAGTAATCCCAGATCTCCCCTGTTTATTTTCTAGAGGCAGAGAGGAGTGACCTCTCTGTGTGTCATTCTGTTGGAACAGGTTGCTGCATATTTTTTCTCTCTCGTTTTCTTCCACTGTTTCCTTTTTGGCATAAGCTTACTCGGCTGATAAGCCAGGCGTCCATCTCCATTTGCGGTATCCTGTAATCCATTTGCATCGCTGGCTATGCAGCTTATGCATAAAATTCCATGCAACCAAAATCAGCCTCTTCCTCGTTGTAGACCCCCTCGGTAATGTGACTTTCTCCATTTTGGTCCCACTCCTATTCCTTCTGCTGTACTTGTCCTGCATTCACGTCTGTCCTACCTGCTCAGTTTTTCCCACTCTTTCATTGGAACAACACATTCTTCTGGCTTCCAGCCCACTCTCCTTGTGCTGCCCCTTGTCTGCTGTATGTTTGTGCTGCTTCCCCCTTTGAGCTGCCAAGATACTTAACCTGCTGGTGTCCTCCCCACTCTGAAATCTCTTGCCATGTCCTTAGATTCTGACCCTGTCCTGTCCACAGACGGGTGGGTTCATCTGTGTACTGCTGCCCCTTCTTCTGCTCACTGGCCATGCTCTACCATTTGAACTGACACTCCAAAGCACTACAGCATTTCATGTGCTGCAGCCTCCCTGGTGAAAACGAGTCACTTCATGCATGCTGTGCTGTGGACAAGAAAAGCAAAGACTTGTGCTTTCTTTCAGGGGCATAATACATTCTCCATTGCTGTCTGTGCCATTCTGATTTATTCTTATTGATCCTTTCTTTGGCTGCATGTTTGGGGAATACACTGTTGAAAATCCTGAGCTTTAACAGAGCCAACAGTCAGTTTCCCACACAGTGCTGAAAAGTTCATCTTATGCATTACTTGTTGGGCAATGGTATTTTTCCTCAGGGGTACCACCTTGTATGCTTGTGTTGTCATGTCTAAGCAGTTCAAACAGACGCTTGTGTGTTACAGGGAGCCACATGTTTCTAGGGAATGGGGCGCTGTGCTGCTAAACTGAAGCAGTCTGCCAGTGCAGCTCTGGGTTGGAGTTCTCTTAACCACAAACTGTCAGGCTTCTCAGAATATACTAAAAAAATGTGTACAAGATTTTTCGCTGGCGTTGCCTTTCTTCCTTCTCCCACTCCTCCTTTCTCCCTCCCACCTCGGCTAAGGCCTGTGCTTCAACCCAGGGCCGGCTCCAGGGTTTTGGCTGCCCCAAGCAGCCAAAAAAAAAGCCGCGATCGCGATCTGCGGCGACAATTCGGCGGAAGGTCCTTCGCTCCGAGCGGGAGTGAGGGACCGTCCACCGAATAGCTGGACGTGCCACCCTTCTCCTGAGCGGCCGCCCCAAGCACCTGTTTGCCAAGCTGGTACCTGGAGCCGGCCCTGCTTCAACCCGTATTGTGCTAAGCCTACATGCAGAGCTAAACTGACAGCTGAATCCTGAATACCTCCACATGAAACAGCCTGTGCTGTGGGACCTCTGGATAGCCACCTACAGCCTTCCAACAGGAAAGGATGTGTACTCTAAATTAATGCAGTGTGTGTGTGTGTGTTGTATGACCTGGAATCTAACCTGGGCACAAGAACCACCTGTGGGCAAATGGGCAAATCCTTTTGTTGTCCTAGAAATGCACTCATGCTCTAGTCTTTCACCTACAGCTCTCAGATTCACATTTTTAGTTTTGCTGAAGAAATTAGAGTAATTCCCTAGCTATATTCTGCAGGCATAGCTGTATTCAGGTTCTGAATTCTTCCTGTTTCTGGGTTTAGCTCCCATTTATGTCAGTGAGTTCAGCGTCTGCATCAGGAGAACAGAATCCTTGAATTGAATAAAATAGCATGAAAGGATCAAGGTTTTGTTCTATAGACTCATAGAAAGTTAAAGCAAGGAGCAAATGAGCTTCTTCAAACATAGGTGAATGGAAGGTGGGATTTGGCTAAATATGCTTCGCTATTAGTGGGGTAGCAATTTCAATTACAAACGTCTTTCTCTCTCTCTTAGTGGTGGGTTTTTAAGTTGGTCGTATTGCAGTTCCTCTGTAAATTAGATTTTGTGTTAATGATAAGCATTAGGATTCTCAGTGCCACCACTTCCTTTCTTGTTTTCTGCACTCCACTGTACACGCTCTGCGTCAGCTCATGCCTCCTTCACATCTGGAAAACAAACTGAAACACGTCTGGATCTTTGTTAAGGTTGTGAAAGAGGATGGTAGTATTGGTGCAATCACATCGAAAAGGACTTACTTTCCGAGCACTCCCTTGCTAAGGCATGTTAGTGTAACGTAATCTTCCTCCTTGTTTACTGCAATAGATGCCAAGTGCAAGTCTTGCTCTTCATTCACTGACATTACTGTAAAGATTTACAAACTAGCATTTCACCAAGTGATAGAGGCATTTGCAGAAACTACTGTAGAGTGAAATTATGCAAACCTTGAGTAAAGGTTTTCTGTATCTGGAGCAGTTAAATAAAAACCACAGTTGTAGTAGCCCTGTTATGTCTAGGCAGGTCTGGAGCAGGAAGGCCAGTGCAAAGCCTTTGTCCGTTGCTTCATTTATCACTATGGTAAACTGAACTTTTTTGAAGTTAAACTTTCTTGCTTAGATTCAGAATTTGAAACCAAACTGCAAGAGGGTAGCAGCACATCCTGTATCCTTTCTAATCAGCTTTCCCCTCCTCCATTTCTGTTCTTCCTGTTTACATATTTGGTTTCAGGCCACCCTATGGGTCTCACTTCTGCACTTAGTTCAGTTTGCCAAATCTCTTCTGGGCAGCAGCAAACAGACTTAACCCTTTGACTCAACGCAATGGGAATGTCTGATGAGAGAGGCTGATGTGTATTGTGCATTGTTTTCCGTGGCAGTAGCTTCTGGCTGGGAAGAACTTTAATGTGTGTAATGGTTTTTATGTTGGCACTTTCATTTTGCTTGTCAGTTGAAGTCAGTGTGTTTGAGCAATGTGAGGATTTAGTTCTGCATTTACGTTAGATTTCAGTGTATTTAAATTCTTAATAATTTGCATTTCAGATAAGCAATCCAAGCAGCTAGTTAAAAACCTGTATCTTGTAGAACTGTGTTTCTGAACAGTGCTTTCTTCTGACAACCACATTTACGATCTCATTCCAGGTTAGTCTAGCTGTCTTGGGAGAGGTACCTTTGAAGTCTTCTGTGCTGTATTCATTCTTGCTTCATGGTACGTTTGCCTTGGTTGGGCACAGCAACCAGAGAGATTGTAAACTGCCGTCTTGCCTACACTGTGAACGCGTGTCAGCATGATTCTTCAGTGGCAGTAAGAGTGAAAGCTGTATTGTAGCCAGGACACAAGTGTTTTTGCTGCATCATCTAACCCTGATCACAGCTACTATAACGGGGCCAAACTGTGGCTCCCGAGCCACATGGGGCTCTTTTACAGTAAAAATGCGGCTTGCAAAGCCCTCCATATTCCCCCCATTCTCCGCCTACAAGACTGGGGGGAAGGGGCTTGGTGCTTTTGCCCTGCAGTGGGGTGGTGGAGCTAGAGGCTTCTGCCCAGCAGGGAAGGAAGTCTAATGGCTTCTACTCCGTGGGAAGCCCCACCACCTGCCGCAGGGCAGAAGCTCCAAGCCCTGGCAGGTGCACCCGGCTCTCTAACTTTTGAAGATTATCGTATGCGGCTCGGAGGGTCAGTACATTTGGCCACCCCGCGTGTCCACAATTGTAGCCCTGCTTGTGCCTGGGATCCAGCTCACAGCTCTCAGACCTGAATGGCATTAACCCTAGCAAAAGCTCCCCCCTTCTCCTTGCGCAGTCAGCACAGGAAATGCAACCTCTGGCCTATTTCCTATACTTCCTCTCAAATGCGTAAAAAGCTCCGATGAACCTCTGTGCTGCAGCAATCAGCAGCTGACCATCTGATCATAATACTGTGCATTTCTCTACCACCTTTCCTCATCTTGAGGAGGTTGTGCCACTACAGACATTAACGAATAAGCCTGAATGCATTGGGATGGGGTTTGCTCCTTTAACAGTTGGGGAAACTGAGGCATGGGCAGTGAAGTGATTTTGCCATGGTCACACAGCAGGTGAGTGACAGATCTGGTGATAAATCCTAGGTCCCCCAACTCCCAGGCTTGTGCTTTAATCACAAGATGATTTCCTTCCTGTGAAGGATGTAAGCACAGCATCCACAAGTAATGCAGTTAGCTACATCAAATCCGTCTGTCTTACTGCAGCAAGTGAAAGCAAGAGCGCAGCAGTCGTTTTTAGGTTTATTTTTATCCTTGTCAATCGCACGCTTTTAATGTTAAGTGTTCTGTGGAGGAGGAGATTTCTGCCATTGCAGAATTAGTAAGAATTTAGCATTTTCAGTCAAACTTTGCAAGCATTTTTGCAAATTGCATGCTCATTCTGACAGCCTAGAAACAGCCGAGTAATATTAATGAAAGCGTTCCTGTTCTAATTATAAACTCCTTCTGCATGCACACCTACAAAATAGCCCTTGAAGACCCACAGCCCTTCTACATTGCTTTGGTTGTATTTTATAGCTGTGACACAGAGCTGTTGGGTGAGATGTCACTCAACATGACCACATCAGTGCCCTCTATTATGTCTGTGGCAACAAAGCTGGACCATGGTTATGGTACCTAAGGGATATAGATGTGGCTTTCCTTGCACAACAGAGCATGCTGAGTAGACAAACCCTGAATTTTACAGTGCTGATGTTTCCAGGTGAAATGCGATTTGCCGAGTCTGCATTTGAATTACGGCTGTGAAGGCCAATGAGGAACAAAACGCAGAGCTTGCGAGTCATGAAAAAGACTTGCCTGCTGCGGTGGCTCTATGAGCCACGTGGCCTGATGATATATGGTTGGCCATGCTGCAGTGGGTTCTGTTAATCTTGGAGGCCAAGGGCTTGTGTGAAAATATCGACCGGTTGAGAAAGGCAGCTGCCGCAGGGCACCTGAGCAGTGGGAATGGGAAGCCCTGTAATGTGTTCACACTAGGAAGGATAAACTGCTTAGTAGCCTTAGCTCATGGCACTATCTAGGCCAAATCATTGGTGTAAGTTTATTTTTAATTTTACTTCAAGCCATAGAGAAACCATCCACTTTTCAATGATCTGATTTGATCCTTCAGCTTTGTCACTACTGTCAGGGAGAATGACATGTGTTTTTAGTCTAATTAAAGTGGAATTCTCCTTCAGCACATAAATTTCCTGAGTTTGTACATAAAATGCAGGGTTTATTGTAAGGGGAGAGACTCCTTGATATGGAACAGCCATTTTTGAAACATAATACTTTTGTCAGGGAATCAAGATGCATGCGGTCAGTGATAGCAGAATAATCATCAAGCACAGATGTTTCACCACGTGTGGACAGCATGGGTGCAAAGAATGGTGCCCTTCTCTGGTGGATGGTGTGAAGATAGATGTTTCCAGCGAAGGATTGGAAGAGGAAGCTGCACAACTACCCCTCATCCATGCCAAAAGGCTAAGTCTTGCCATGTAGATAAGAGGTGAAAGAGTAGAAGAAAATGCCCAGTAAAGGTTGTTAGTAGTGCACCCTAGTGGTGAGTACTAGGAGCAGCATTCAATATATTTAACAGTGACTTAGAAGACAGGATGAATAGAAAAAGTTGTGCTGACAACACGAACTATTTAGTTAAATCAAGGCTAAGAACCGGACAGAGCTAGGTAATTGGGCAACATGGTAGCAAACGAATACAAACCGATTGTGCAGGAACACTGAATGGAAAGAGCTCTGTACAGTCTTTGCACATGCTGGGTTCTGAAATGGTGGTAACGTCTCAAGGAAAGACTGAGGTGTTGTTTGTTGGGTCAGCTCAGACATTTTCTCAGTGCAGAGTCATGGCCAAACAATGCATCTGTCTCTCCCAACTGGTAGCTTTTTTGTGAAAGCAGATCTGTCTTGTCACTCACACAGCAGCGTTGAGGTTTGAACTGAAGGACAAGCTCCAACTCTGCCCTTGTGTTTGATGCATGCTCTTTTGTTTTACATTTTGCCAAGGCTATCTAATTTATTTGGCTCTTTTGGGGATATGTAAGGCCTTGAACTGCACCAAATGGCCTCTGTGTTTTGCGCACTTACAGAATTTGTGAATCCACTTTGATAAAAATTAAACTTTTCAATGAAAAAGCAAAATTGAATAAACTGATTTATCCGGTTTAGCCCCTCCAAAAAGATCTACCAAAAGTAGAAAAAAATGCAGATGAGGGTAATACATGAATAGAGACATCAGGAGTGAGGCTCCCCATACCAGGAGAGTGTAAAAGATTGAGACTGTTCATTTCGAAAAGGAAAATGGGAGGATAGGACAGAGGTGTATGCCCTGACTGGCAGAGAAGCCAGTACCCCAGTCAATGCCCCGGATACCCTTTGCCGTAATGCAAGGACCAAGGGACAATGAAATAAATAGACAACAAACTTAAAACTGATATAAGGAAATACTTTCTTATATAATGTATAACCAACCTGTTGCGCTAGTTACCACAGGCTATAATTGAAGTAAACAGCTCATGATTCATAAGAGGGCAATACAGTAAGAACAGGAATGGTATCTGCAGTTACACACTAACTACGATAACATGAGGCCTGTTAACCCGTGTGTTTCAGGGCATAATCCGACAGCAGGAGTCAAGAAAAATTAAGTGCACTTAGAGAGAGCTTATGCCTTACTCTGAGGCTCCAAGTGTCGTCCAGCCTCAAGCAAAAGGGCTGTTGGTCAGTTGCAGTATGGCAGATCCTGTGTTCCTAGAATACAGAAACACTTCCTAGCTACAATGAAACTGGGCAATCGTCTTTGTTTGTCCAAGCCCCTTTACTTTGCAGTGCAAGCTGAATGAAAAGATAATACAGTAAGAGCAAAGAATGAATCTCTATCAGGAACATTTTACTTAATTAAAATGATGGAGTGAGGAAAGTCCTGCGTGGCCTGTCTCATACCAGCTGGAGTCATTAGGAAATTCAGTGAATCCGACCCAGAACCACTTCAACCTTTTGTGTCATATTTGATGCAATACCAACTTTGCATGTAAAAACTATAATTTCAACCAGATAGGTGACCCTGTAGTCCATGCTCAAGGAGGGGCTGGCTCAGTTCCCAGGCCTGGTCTCTTGTTCCCTGGGCCAGCAGAAACCAGGGGCATCATGAAGGTATCAGTGCCTGCTGCTGAGCAGTTTGTGTGAAATGAGTGGTTGGTTTCAGGTGTCCCTCTCACAAAAAGTGCTATACAAGTTAGCACCATTGTTGCATTCAGCAGAGTCTGCAGGGTTAGGAGGATGGTCACTTCTGGGAGTTTATCCTTCTTGGTCAAGGTTGAGGGACGTTGGCACAGAGGAAGCTTACGCCACTGATGCTCATGGTTTTTCTCCTATTCCGAGGATAGAATGGAAGACTCATTTCTAGGGCTGTCAGATCAGCATTCTCCACTAAAAAACCCAAACAAAAACACTTGAAAACTTTGTCTGAAGGAGTAAAGATTTAGAAATCTCTCTGCTGTTGTGTCCGATATGCATACGTGACATAGAACAACTCCTTTATAACATAGCCAGGACAGAAATCTCTAGGTACAGAAACTGCAGACATAGAGAAATCTCTAGCTCCTATTGCATCTTTAAAGAATTCCATCACAGTATTTCTCATCATCTAAGCAACTTTATAATGTCCCCTTAAAAACTAGAAGCAGGTGTGTTTTTACCAAATCTTCTGATATATAGATGGCCACACGAGCTTGTCAAACACTCCTGGCTGTTGCTTCCTCCTCACCAGCTCACTGCGCCGTCCCAGCTTGGAGACTGTCTTCTCAGGAACTGCTCTTGAGAGCTGAAAACCATCTTGCATCTTCCTAGGAACTCCTAAATAGTCTGTTATCATAGAAGAGAATCACTCACTCATGCCCGTCACCCCAATCGGGGTATGGGCCGCCAACCATAGATCTCCAGAGTCCTTTATCCTGGGCCATTTGCTCTAGCTGGTTCCAGGTATAGCCCATTTTTATGCTATCAGCCTGAAGGTTGCGTCGCCAGGTGTTTCTTGGACGGCCTCTTTTCCGCTGCGACCTGCGACGTCTTTCTTGACTCATACATGGTCCTCACGTTCCATGTACCAATGGTAATCCTCCTGGTTGCAAGAAGGGTAATCGGCTTAGTGGCTTCCTCACGACTTTCACCACCCAGCGTCATGCGTCTTCGAGTTGAAGACCTTTCTTTTTCCAGGCTAAAAGTCTCTGTTATCTCTATTGTTGGCATTTCTGTAGCAAGTTGATTTTTTACGGGGTGGAGTTGCTAGCCCCACGCCCAACCCTCCTCCTTTATCCTGACTTGGGACAGGCAGATGGCCCCAAAGGACCTCTCTGGTGGAGTTATAGAAGAGAATAGCTGTCTGTAATGACAGAGAGTGGGTCTGGTTTACTTTGCTTCTTCAGTTGTGTCTAGGTAGTTTGTTCCATAAGGAAGTGATAGTTGAATGGACAGTTACGACATTTTACCACTTGCAACTCATCTTACTGGTTAAGCTGTCACTCCGAAGACGCCATGCTGAGAAAACATGTTCCTTACATATGTGTTCAGACTCTTTTCTGAGACTTCTCCTTCCAGTCAATGTGGGCTCTGCTTTCACCATTACTATTGGGAAGAGTATTAGACTGGTTGGACATATTTAATAATGAGCAGCACTTAAACTACAAACTTCATCCATTTGCTAATTGCCATGCAATGTGCATCATCCAAAAGAGCATATGTGTTGTGATGTGTAGACCCGGTGGGATGGGTTAGATAGATACGACAGTCTTAATAATTGTTTTGCTTTGTGGATTGGTCTCAATGCTTTAGTATGGCCTGATGGTCAGAATCCAAACAGGCTGGAAATGATTGCATTGGTTTGACATTTATAGCTGTTTCCAGGGTGGTGTGAAAAGCCTAACCTCTTATCTCCTAGTTATTGCTTGCAGTAGAATTCTAATGTTAATCATTTTTGCACCAAAGGTTTCCAGTGCATCCCCTGCTAGTAGCAGACTTTGCACCTGGAACATGCCAAGCCCTGGGTAATTTTAGTAATAATTTATAATCTAAAAACCTTTCAGTTTTTCAACAGTTTTCCATTTCCAGAATCCCTTGGAACCCTCCAGATAAACAATCTAATTTGTCTTAGGATACGTTACAGGGAATCATGTTATGTAACATAGGTTATTCTTGGATCACCACCGCTAGAAGTACACTGGCATACACAGCATGAGTGATGCAACGGTCTCCTCTGTGTTTGAGTGGATCAGAATGTCGTTGAGCTACAGAGGGAGAAATCAGTAGTTAGTCAGTATCTGAACATAGCCCGGTTAGAAAGTGGAGAAACTTAAACAGATGATTTTGTATTTAAATCTGAACTTGTAAACTCTGTGATGAACGCAAGACAGGTGATCCATTCCTCCAGCCACTACAAACGCTTCATATTGATTTGCTGGGAACCCCAGTTTATTCATTACCCTTTTGTTGGACATTCAGTGATTGTGGGTTGGTGTTACACTGGGTCAGACAGCAAAGTTAAAAAATAAGAGAAACGGCTCAATTTCTAATTGATTCATAACTCTCAACACAGCGTGAGTGAGGAACATATGGTTGTGTTTGAGTCTGTCAAAGATGTGCCCGTTTGGTTCAGGTACTATGTGGCAACTTTTTAATTTAAAGGGACATGCCAACATACAAATCACATTTTTTCACCTACTGTTGTTGTAAGGGACACTTAATATAGCTGTAACTGAAAAAAAGATTAGAAAATATTTCTGTATTTTTCCAGTTTATTTGCTTTTGCCTTGTTATTTTCACTCATTCCCCTGTACAGGTTAGCTGGCCAATCAGTTTCCCTTTTTGTTTTTGTGACTGGTTTATATAGCAACAGAGGAGAGAGAATGAGACTTTACAGGCTGGAAAATGTGATTGTAAAACCACAAAAATCAGCAAAGGGACTTGGGGCAGTGTCCCAAGAAAAACTACTTGTAACTTGCTTTTGGAAGTTGCCTAGTTTAAGTTGACAGTATCCTTTTAAATCTAAACAAGACAAACAGATCTCGGGCAACATGATGGGTTAGAGAACTAGCATTTCATCTGCACTAGAGGCCTGAGTTCACACTGATGGATAATTTTGGGGATCTCACTCTAGTCTGATGTGGCCATTATTCCTATCCAAAAGTCACAGAATAGTTAGGAAGAATTAAATATGGTGGTCTGCTCAGGTTAGGAGGGAAGTGCATTGGCAAAGCTGTGCAGGGAAGGCTGCATAGTCTCACGAGAGCTTACGCAAAAAGCTTGACACTGCACTCTCTGGGCATATTGGAAGGCTGGCCTAGGCTCTCACTAATGATAATGCTACTCGAATTATACAAATCTAATGCCATAGAAAATATTTGATACAGATATTACAAACCGCTATGTGTAAGTCTCTCATCTATTCCACTGGAAACTCACTTTGACTCCCACTTCCTGCTTTTGACTCTCTGCTTCAAGAGTCTGCATCTCCAACTCCGTCCCTGTGGCCAAAGAGGACTGGGCAGGACACTGTAATATCCCCATTCTTTTCTGGCCTGTTGAGTAACCACCTGGACCCAGGTTTCTTACACGAAATTGCAGACCACTTAATGGTTTTAGCAACCCTCATAAAGCTTGTTGGGTGGGAGGGAAATCTCATAATAAACTACAATGCTAAGATCCTTGCGGGGGGTCAGCTGGCAGAGAGCTGGACATGGGTGAAGTCTCAAAGTATTTTAAAACTATTACATTTAAATAAAGGTGCTGAGGTAGATCTGTAGGGGGAACAGGATACTTCCCGACTTGCTATGTTAGACACCCGCCACCCCGCTCAGATTCCACTAAAACTTCTGCAAGGTTATCCCCTACTGGCTAGCACTGCCTCCCGGGGTATTGCTGTCCAGCCAACTGCAAGAGTTAAGAAGGGTATTTCCGTACTTAAAAAGACCCCCTCTTCTCCCCCTCCCCCCCTCGCTTGCTCCTTTGAGAAGTGAATACGATCAGTTAAATAGTGCAGGTTCTATTTAGCCAGCAAAGCTGTGGGCAATTCATCAGGGGCTTTACATTTTTATTTCAAGACTACAGTGCAACTAAGCACTTTTTCGATGCTCAGATTTCTGAAGCAGAATCTCACTAGCAGGAATTCAACATAAAATTATAGGATGGTTTGTGAGGATACAGCTGTGGGAACCATTCGTCCGCATCTACCAGTTATTTGATAGGTGTTATCTGCTTTTTCTATAAATGGCCCTTTATTGGTCTTTCAGAATTCAGCTTAGATCATACATGTACAGCACTTCTTAGAATTCGTTTTACATCACTGCAGTACGTTAATGTTTGGCTTGTTTATAGGGATGTGTGGAGAGTCTCTGTCTTCTCCTCTCTCCCCTTTACCTTGTGGTTTTGTTCTTGCACTGTGCATCTAGGACAGTGCTGGAGTTTGGTTGGGTTTGTGGGAGTTTATTTTAGTATTTCTCGCAGTGGAATTGGTGTCTCTTTCTGTTGCTGTCTATTTTACTCTTTTTTGACAGAAATTAAATAAAATCAGCTGGGACATCTCGGCCAGACAAACCGAATTTTTATTTCTTAAGCTGTCACATGGAGATTATAAAGCCAACCTCCCCCACCCCCCTGTCTGAGGGACTTGCAGTGCCTTGCATGCTGCTCTGCAGACGCAACAGAGAGCACACCGTCAGACTTGTGCCATCTCAGAGTTCTGCTGACAGGAGTGTCAGTACAGGCCGGGGAAGTGAACAGGAGTAAGGGTTAATTCTGGGTGTATGGGGAAAAGATCAGTGTTTCCTAAGGGGAAATCAGAAAACGGCTGATGAGAAGCTGTATATTCAGGAAGGTGCAGTACATATGAGCTGAAAGAAGCAAGAGTGAGGTAGCAAATCCCATCGTGCTTTTAGGGTCTAGTTCTCACTGGCTATCTCTAGGATGTAACGCTTGCTGGTGAGAGCAGTGATG
Source organism: Terrapene triunguis (assembly GCF_002925995.2). Classification (NCBI taxonomy): domain Eukaryota; kingdom Metazoa; phylum Chordata; order Testudines; family Emydidae; genus Terrapene; species Terrapene triunguis. Next base: position 13,289,179 of record NW_020698262.1, on the reverse strand, counting down.
GGCGATGTGGGAAGAGGCCTGGGTTTAGCGTTGTTCCTGCACACATTGTAGGTCACAAACAAACTTGGGCTCTGGGCAGCACCCTCATTCCTCCCAGCAGGAGTTGTCTGCAGCTAGACCAGTTAGTTACTGGGAGCAAAACACTGTTCTGCAGAGTTTCTTCCCTCCCTATTCGTTGGTTCCACAGAGGTAGGTGGGGGAAGGGACCCAGCTGAATAAGCACTTCAGCACAAGAATGTACCTGAGGTGATGTAGGAACATGCTGTAAATGGGAAGTCACCCAGGGAGACTGACAGTAACATTGGCAGGAGGACATCCGCCGGGCAGTGTCTTACCCACGCTGTATCATGGGGATTGACAGGATATTTTGTAACGGTTCCGGTGATGAGTACAGGACCTACCCTAGCTGAAGGGGATGAGATGGCGACATTTCAGAGCTGTTACAATGTATCTTGTTAGCACTTTCTGTTGCTGCTTTTAGATGCCTCCAGTTCAGTCCATGCTGTGGTGGTATAAGGCTGGTACGCTCCTCGAAGCACCATGGCATGAAATGGAGGTTCCTAGAAGCAAGATGGAAGGTACAGTACTGACAGTTGGCCTCTGTGTGCGTTCATTCTCTCCCCCTCCTGTGCTGCTGTTTAGGGAGGGTGGGGGAAAAGAGAATCTAAACAACAACAAAACGGTTAGGAAACGGCCAAACTGCCAGCAAAGTGACCTACGGCAGGCAATGCTGAGGTAAGGTTCCCCACTCGGCAATATTCCACTGTACGGAGGTGTTGCAGGGCTCTCCGGCAGCCAGTGAGGTGTGTGCTTCAGTGCCATGGCTTTTAACGGTTCTGAATGAGGGTATCTGTCCAAGAGCATCAGTGCTGGCAAAGGCCAGTGCTTCTAACCCAGGTTTTTTCACCAGTGGTTTCATTATACTCTGTAAGACACTGACATGAGTTATCAGACGCAATGATCCGGCTTAACCATCTCAATGTAAAATGATAGTTGTTGCTCTACATTTACATCCGCCACACGAAGAAGACGACTGACATGAATGGGGAAACCTATTATTAGCACTTGTCTGAAAAATGGTTGTGAATTTCAGTTGTGGAAATGTCCGTAGCGTGAAACCTTCCCCTTCCCTTTCTGTCTCTGATTGCATCACAGAAAAGCAGGGTCCAGAACGGAAGAGGATTAAAAAGGAGCCTGCCACTAGGAAGCCTGGCTTGCTGTTTGGAATGGGGCTGTCAGGAATCAGGGCTGGTTACCCACTCTCTGAGCGCCAGCAAGTCGCCCTTCTTATGCAGATGACAGCAGAAGAATCTGCAAATAGCCCAGGTGAGAGCTGAAAGTGAGGCGTGGGTGGATGAGTCTGAGCTCATATTTAATGGGCCTTGGTATGCTTCTGCTTATTCGTAAACAACAACCATGGTTACAAAATAGACACGGGTGAGCATGTGGACCAGTGTTGTTTACCTGGCACCCAGGACATGTTTTATAATGTTGGTAGCATAATTCTTCTGCCTCCAGACTACAGTACGAGAGTCTGGAAATGAATTTAAGGGATGCAAATGCTTCACTCCTGCCAAATATTCCATCTTCACCTAATATCACTTAATGCAAGCGCCAGCTCCCTACCCCAATTTAGGCAAATGTCCCTTTATTGCATTCTGAAATGATAATATAATGTTGGACAGATAGGTGTAGAAGACATTAGATGCTGTTTAGTTAGCACTAAAGATCTCAGAACTAATTTAGTTACCGGGAGCATTAGCATATGTCAGAGCTCCAAGTTTTCTGCTAGGTTAATATGTTGATTGAGTAATAAGATGTTTTTGTGAGTAAAAGGAAGAACGTGATTATCTCTGGGATTCTTAAATGCTCCTTCTTATGTAAAAGAACTAGACTCTGCTAACCATGGTGTATTGTAATTTTAGATATAATGTAGTAAATGTTTTTAACATGGAATTAATATTTCAATATACTGTAGTAAGTATCTGTTGCCAATATGGTCTCCTGTGGGGTTTTATATGTGTTTTATGATCTGTCTATGTATCCTTCTGTCTTATATACAGAACGGTGGAGTATCTAGGGACCTTATTTTTGTTGCTGTCATTCTTAATGTGAATCTAGTTTCAAGTCACTCTCACTTGATAGTAAGTGAATTTCCGAATATTCAGGGCTTCTCCCAAGAAGTGTGTGCACTATCCTTCCAGGCAGTTAGCCCCTCACATGCACATGGGGAAGGTTATTTTGTCACTTCCTTTGGAAGTAAGACTTTTGGGTACGAGGAGACACTTTGCCCTCTCTGAAATCATAGGGTTGTCTATAATCTGTACAAGGGTTACTACACCCTTCTCCAGTCTGTGCTTCAGCGCAGCCTACAATTTATATCTGTATTATACATACGCAGGCTTTCCTCTGTCTCCACATCTGGTTCAGAGGATCAGTTACCTCTGAGTGCCTTGCAGCCAGTGCTTCAGTGCAGCTGCTGGATTAAAAGTATTGCAACAGCTCCCTCTGAGGGCTCTGGTTTGCCTTCGAATTGCAGTTCTTCACTGTATTTCTCTTCTCCATGCAGTAGATACAACACCAAAGCATCCCTCTCAGTCTACAGTGTGTCAGAAGGGAACTCCTAACTCTGCCTCCAAAACCAAAGATAAAGTAAATAAGAGAAATGAGCGTGGAGAGACTCGGCTGCATAGAGCTGCCATCCGAGGAGATGCCCGGCGCATCAAGGAACTCATCATTGAGGGCGCAGATGTCAACGTTAAAGACTTTGCAGGTAGCAAGTCCAGCTGCAGTTCAGTGATCTGTATTCATAAGCCAGGAGCAAGTGCGGTCAGCGGTTTTGGTTGTGCCCAGTATCTCACCTTGCCTTTAATAAATATAGGAATAGCCAGGCCAATGAGACCAAGAGTCATCCCAGTATTTCATCTCGAGACTGACAGCGGCCAGTCCCAGACACTGTCATGGCCGCTAATGGACAGTTATAGAATGACCTGTGCATAGGACATTTTTCTAACCCCAGGCACTTACGCCTTTGGCATGAACCAAGAGCTTAGGGCGGTGCAATGGAATGGAGAGTCTCAGCATGAGGTGCTTCATTTTGGTCTGAGCAATATCCATCCAGACGAGGATGGAGCACTGCAGACTGGGATCTGTAGTTCTTGCAAGTCTTAGATCCTCATGAAAGATGAGGGCAGGTGCAGTGATTTGCTTCACTTATAATCATTCAGTGTGACCCAGCAAAGCCCTCAGACAGGTGACGTGTGGTGCCCCTGGGATGATAGGTAGAGCTTGTAAGAACGCCTGTAGTTAAGCTTGCCCAACACTTTCTATTATAAGATCCTGTTTTCAGTTACTTCTTATAACTTAGTCAAATTAGAACCATTTGTGCTGAAGTTTTCCATGTCAGGTGTTTGCCTTAGGCTGGGTTTTGTTTTTTGTTTTGTTTTTATTTTAAGTTCAGCTGTTTTTAAGAATGAGATTTGGGAAAATACATTATTTTGCACATGCTGAAAAACGTTTTGCTACCCCGGTGTAAAACTGCCCAAGTTAGGCCATGTTATAAGTCTGAAAAATCTCAATTTGCACATGCTCAGTAGAGACTGATTAGAGTTTGGCCGCTGAATTCTGAGACCATTCCATCTGTACTGAGCATGCTCCATCCCAGGATTGCAGAGGTGAAGCAGGACTTTTCCTGCAATTGCTCCTTCAAGCTTTTGGGAGTCAACTGTGGCACCAGAACGGAGAACAGGGAGCCTGTTTCTCCGTGCTCTCAGTATTCCCTCTGCTGGTGCCCAGGCAGCGTGGAGAAGGAACCTGTCTGTCTCAAGTGCAATAAACAGAAATTCACGGAAGCCCGTGACCTATCCCTGACTTTTACTAAAAATAACTGTGACAAAATGGTGCTGACGGTGGGGAGGGCTGAAGCCTGAGTGAGGGGGAGAGGAGTAAGAGAGCTTGAGCCCCACTGCGGAAGGGAGAGGTCCAACACTCCTCACCCCTGGAGGCTTGGAGTTCCAGGGTCCGTCACTGCGGCGGCCGCCTGCGGCATCTGGGAGCTCTGGCCCACCACACCAGGGCTGGAAAATGTCACAAGGTCTCTGAAGGTCACAGAATCAATGACATTCTTGACCTCCATGACACAATCTTACCCTTAATCATAATTATACACACAGGAGGGCTGAATTAAAGTTGCACGGACGACCTTAATTCTGGCATTTCCTAGCTTTTGAGCGCTTGACTTTGTGACCATAACATTCTTTTAAAGTAGCTTTTGGATGTACTAAATAGATATGCTTAGTCTTGATCTCTATATGTTTAACATCAGTGTTCTACTGACGTGCATTTTCGTTGTGAGTAATTTCATTCACAGATACCCCTTTTTAATAGTACAAATGGAGGGTTCTGAGTGGCCCACCCAGTGCTATCAGCAGAATACCCCAGGGGTAGTACACACCTGCTGGGAAACTTCCAAACAGATTCTGCTTAGAAATCAATCTGCTGCCCATGTATGACAGAAATTTTTCCATTTCTTTCCCTCATTCTTCAGAGGTTTGTTTGCGAATAGGAGCTTTTGTTCCTGCAGAGTTCATCTGCTTCCACACTTAGTCCCTTCCAGAAGTCATGGCCCTGTTTGTGATGTTACAATTGCTTGCTGTGGAAATGTTGCAGACAACCTGTAGGCTGTGAGTTCAGCTAGGGGCTACACTGTATGAACAGATGAATTCTAAACCCCAGTCCTGACTGAGTGACAGTGTTCCTCCTATCAAAGAGTTAGAGGAGAGAGAAACAATTGAATCTAATGAGAGCAGCGCACCATGAGGTATCAGCCGCCCTTTGATTTCATTCACGAAACGTTCTCTGCTTTTGGAGTTCACAGAGCGGAGTGAAAGTTCTACAGGACAATGGGCTGTAGCACCTTATGTTGTCAAACAGAAAAGCTAGATGGACTCAAGTACCAGATGTTGAGCTGGCAAAAAAAAGTTGCTTTCCAAAGCAGAGCTGCTGGTGTCTTGGGCAGGCGGTCTTGGCCACGCAGGTCCTGCTGTGCCGTGTGCTGGCTGGGTAGAAGAGCTCCGTGTCAGCAGGCAGAGCGCAGGCAAGCTGCCATATTAGCAGCCAGCAGCATCTATTTTGGTTACTGTGATACTGTTCATAATTATCGACAGTAAAAATGAGTTGCCACGTCATGAGTGTTTGTGTGCTTGCAGGCTGGACAGCATTGCACGAGGCATGTAACCGGGGTTACTATGATGTTGCAAAGCAGTTGCTTGCTGCCGGTGCGGAAGTCAACACAAAGGGGTTGGATGACGACACCCCGCTGCATGATGCAGCTAATAATGGGCATTTCAAGGTTGGTTCTTGCTGGATTTAGTAGCCCTTTTTTAGTGATTCGTTACAAATAAATGAGTTTGATTTTCCTATGCTTCAAGTAGTATCTGTATAGGCAATTGCTATTTCATTTCATTTCACCGACAGGCATGTTGCATCTTCCCAGGTGAGAATCTTTCTCCAGCCCCTGTGCTATTAAATGTTGTGCTACCTTGGAATTGTAGGATGGAGCTTGCTACCAGAATATAGGTTTGCATTTCCCCCCATAAATCTGTCCTGCCATTTTCTCTGTCCCTCATTTCAATCACTGTGCCCATGTCACTGGGTGACAGGGCAGGATGACCAGCCAGCTCTGACCTCAAACTAACCTCTTTCCTGCTTGTCTGTCTGAACAGCCCACAAAAGTGATGGGGACTGAAACACCTTCCTTCGAAACTGAACCGTACTGAGATTTTGAAGTTTTTCTCATTTTTAGGTGGTAAAATTGTTGTTACATTACGGAGGGAACCCTCATCAAAGCAACAGGAAGGGAGAGACACCTTTAAAAGTCGCTAATTCCCCCACCATGGTGAATCTACTCCTGGGAAAGACCACCTATCCATCTAGTGAAGAGAGCTCAACAGGTGAGGTGCTGACCTGTGTGGGTGTTGGGATCATGGGCTATCGCCATAGTGGCAGCCTGCTACCACAAAAGCAGTAAAATGCACAGAAGTTATAATAGCCCCAAAACGCCTACATGCTACTGCAATAGCCAAGTCAGTCCACAGTCAAGATGTTCAGATGCTTAGAAACCCCACCCTTTGCTCAGAGAGCTCTGCCGCTCATCCTGGAGAGTTCAGTCGTAGGAGCCTACAGCTAAAAGCATCCTAGAGGTTTCCACCTACCACAACTGGGGATCTAGGAGGAGAGGCCAGGCCTCAGGTAACTGGGTCCCATATCATTCAGGGTTCAAAGACTGTCACCAGCATTTTGACTTGCACCTGGAAGCAAGTGTAGAAATTCTCGCACGCCTGTTGTGTGTTCATTACAGCCTACCCCTGGGAAAGCAAGGTGCTGTTTTCTGCATGTATGGAAGCTTCCAGACAGTGCTCCACTCAATGGCTGTAGTCTAGCTTGGAGGCAATAAAGTTATGACTAATAGCTGCAATGCTTGCACTGGATGGGCAGCTTCTTAGTGGTAGTTCAAGAGATGCACTGCATGCCACTGCTCCTCCCTGAGCATCCTGGGGTTAGGTCCAGGGTTAGAACTGTGCTCACTCCGAGTGTTCCCAAAGGGTTATGTTCAATTGCATCCTACATAGTTTTGAAACTCCTTGGGTAGTCTTTCCAAAGGAATGTTAAGCTCACTCTAGGCTCAGCCAAGATGTCTGCTGTGTTCAATGGGTGGGAAAGGAGACTGCTAGCTTGGGATTTCAGAGGCGGCCTGAAGAATGCATATTTCTCCTGAAAACAACCTACAGGACTAATGCTTTGTGCTTTTTTTTCCTCACAGAGAGCTCGGAGGAGGAGGACGCCCCTTCATTTGCACCTTCCAGCTCCGTCGATGGCAATAACACAGACTCTGAGTTTGAAAAAGGCTTGAAACATAAGACCAAGAGTCAAGAGCCCCCCAAAACAATCACGCCGGTAAAGGATGAATATGAATTTGATGAGGATGATGAGCAGGACAGAGTCCCGCCTGTCGATGACAAGCATTTGCTGAAGAAGGATTACAGGAAAGAGACTAAAGCAAACAGTTTTATTTCCATACCCAAAATGGAAGTAAAAACCTATACTAAAAATAACACAATTACACCAAAGAAAGCTGCCCATCGCATCCTGTCAGACACGTCGGACGAAGAGGATGCCAGTGTAGCTGTGGGGACGGGCGAGAAGCTGAGACTATCGACTCACTCGATACTGCCCAGCAGCAAGACTCGAGAGCCCTCCAATACCAAGCAACAGAAGGAGAAGAATAAAGTGAAAAAGAAGCGGAAAAAGGAGACAAAGAGCAAAGAGGTTCGGTTTGGCAAAAAAAATGACAAATTTTGTTCCTCTGAATCAGAGAGTGAAAATTTGGAGAGTGAGGAGGATGATAGAGACTCTGTGCAAAGCTCTAGCTGTGTAAAGGACTCTAGGCTAGTGCTAAAGGAATCGTCCTTGTTCAACTCTCTGTCTGCCTCTTCCACCTCTTCTCATGGGAGTTTAGCTTCACAGAAACATAACCCTAATCTTACAGACCAGCACTCCAAGCACTGGAGGACAGACAATTGGAAAACCATATCTTCTCCGGCATGGTCAGATGTCAGTTCCTTATCGGACTCCACAAGGACGAGACTGACAAGTGAGTCAGACTATACGTCGGAGGATTCGAGCTTACAGTCATTAAAGCCAGTGAGAAAGAAGCAGGAGCACAAAAAGAAAAATAACTCTCACAATACTGTCTCTGAGAAGAAGAATTCATTCCATGCCAATGTGGACGGAGCAATTCCAAAGCTGGATAAGGAGGGGAAGATTGTTAAAAAGCATAAAACGAAACATAAACACAAAAACAAAGAGAAGGGACAATGCCCGGTCAACCAAGACATTAAAATAATCAAAACTTTTTCTTTTGAATATGAGGACTCTAAGCAAAAGCCTGACAAGGGTTTGATAGAGACTGAAAGTCCAAGTGAAAATAAATTAAAAGTGTTAAAACATGAGAGAGAACACTGTAAGAAGGAAGAAAAGCTACTGAAAAGTAAATCGGAGGAGAAGGAGTGGTTGTTTAAAGATGAGACTGGAAAAGCCTCCAAAGAAGAGAAATCATTAAAAAAAGTCAAAGAGGGGAATAAAGACATCAGCAAATTTTTCAGAGAGGAGAAGTCGAGTAAAGAGAAACCCATAAAGGAGAAGTCTCCCAAAGAGGAGAAACCTAGAATACACAAGGAGGAGAGAAAGAAAAAATCAAAGGACAAGCCATCAAAATCTGAAAAGAAGAATGATCTGAAGGAGGAGAAAATTACTAAATCGGAGAAAGAAAAAACCTTCAAAGAGGAGAAAGAAAAATGTAAAAAAGAAAAAGTTTACAAAGAAGAGCCTGGATTTGATGAGTTTAGTAACAAAAGCCAATTGCTGGAAAGTGAGGACACAAAATTCAGCCTTTCTGATGATCAGCAAGAGAGATGGTTTTCTGATTTGTCATCTGATTCGTCCTTTGATTTCAAAGGCGAGGATAGCTGGGATTCTCCAGTAACAGACTTCAGGGAGATTAAAAATGACGGCATGGCAAAACTTATCATAGACATTAAAGACAAGAAAAAGGAGAATAAAACAAAGGAAAAGAAAGAATACAATGAAAAACGCAATGAAAAGGATACATTCTTAAAAAAGAGAGAGAGAGAAAGCATCGACAAAAATCCTGAGAAGAAAAAGGACCAAACTGAAAAGCATAAAGTCACTCCTAGTTATCTGCCTGAAAAGGACAAGAAAAGGAAAGATTCTGCAGAAAGCATTAAAGAGAGAAAGGAAAAAGATCCAGGTGAAATCAACAAAGAGAGAAAAGAGTCCTCTGATAGCTGTAAAGACCGAAAGGACATAAAAATTAAACAAGAGGAGCCCTATCGAGATGAGTTTAAAGAATATGGTTGTGAAACATTATTCAAGGAGAAATCTGACCCTGAATTCAGTGGAAAAAATGTGGAGAGTGGGGAAAGGCACCATTCAGGGAAAGATAAGGAGAAGAAAGATGCTCCTGATAAGGACAAGAAAGAGAAACTGAAACCAGAAAAATATAAGGAGAAATCCAAAGAAGCAGATAAAGAGAAAAACGAAAAAGTTGTTGCTGAGAAAAACCAGAAAGACAAAGAACTGGATAAAAGCTTTAAAGAGAAAAAAGATACTAAGGAGAAATACAAGGATCTGCATAACAAAGACAAAGAAAGGAAGACTTCTTTTGACTATATCAAAGAGAAGAAAGAGAAAAACTTCTCTGGAGATAGAGAGGACTTCTCTGAGAAAAGAGATGAGAAAAAAGGAAAAGAGAAAAGCTGGTACAGCATTGCAGATATCTTCACAGATGAAAGCGAAGATGAGAAGGATGACTACAGCTTAAGCGGATTCAAAATTGGTGAGGCCATTGGGAGTGAATTGCATCGAATGGACAGTCTACAAGAAAAAGATGATAGCATGGCTGCTGAAAAGGAACTTTATCTTGCCGACAAGCACAGAAAGTACTCTTCTGACAGGCAACATTCAGGAGAGAAACAGAAAGATAAAGACTCTAAAGAGAAGAAAAAGGATAAAGGATTAGCAGAAGGTGGGAAGGAGAAAAAAGAGAAGAGTTTCTTTGAAAAACACAAAGAGAAGAAGGATAAAGATTCTGCTGAGAAGTATAAAGACAGGAAAGACAGAACCTCAGTAGACTCCACCCAAGAAAAGAAAAACAAGCAAAAGCTCCCTGAAAAGGCCGAAAAGAAGCATGCTGCCGAGGAGAAGGTAAAAAACAAGCATAAGGAAAAGATGGATAAAGAACATTCCAAAGAAAAGAAGTCTTCAAAAGGAGGAGAGACAGAGAAGAGCCTGTTGGAAAAATTGGAGGAGGAGGCCCTCAATGAATATAGAGATGACTCCAATGATAAAATAAGTGAGATTTCTTCTGATAGCTTCACAGACAGAGGACAAGATCCAGGACTAACCAACCTCTTTGAGTCTTCTAACCTTTCTCTTATGGATGCCTCTGAGGAAAAGTATAAAGATTCTCTTCCTTTGCCCTGCTTGCAAGACAAACTCAAGGAGAAGGAGAGGCACAGGCATTCCTCATCTTCATCAAAGAAAAGTCACGAGAAAGAGAAAGCAAAGAAGGAAAAAACAGAGAAAAAAGAGAAAATGGATGAATTTAAAGACTCCAGCAACAGAAAAGATTCCAGTCAGTATGAAAAAGAATTCTCTGTGGATGGGGAGACTTTTGGCATTTCCTACAGCATGAAAGCAGAGGTTGAGGAAGAACTGGACAAAAGCATTGACTATTTGTTTTCTGAAAAGAAAGATAAAAATGATCCTGAGAGAGAGCTCTCAAAGAAGGCAGAAAAGGAAAAGACTTATGGTTCCAGTACCATCAGCACAGTCAAAGAGAAGAAGAAGAGAGAAAAACACAAGGAAAAATGGAAGGATGAAAAGGAAAAGCATAGAGACAAACATACAGATGGATTCTTTAAACATCACAAAGATGAGACGAAGTCTGTGGTTAAAGACAAGGATAGCCCTCAAGTTATCACATTCAAAGATAAATCAAAGGAGGAGAACCTCAAATTTAGTGAAACCAAACTGAAGGAGAAACTCAAGGAAAACCAAGAGAAAGACAAAACAGAGTCTCTAAAGATCAGCAATGGAAATGATAAAATAACATTGTCCAAAGATGGTAGCAAGAAAGATAACAGGCCTAGAGAGAAGCTTCTGGGTGATGGTGATCTAATGATGACCAGCTTTGAGAGGATGCTGAGCCAAAAAGACCTGGAAATTGAGGAGCGCCACAAAAGACACAAAGAGAGAATGAAGCAAATGGAGAAGATGAGGCACAGATCTGGAGATCCCAAATTAAAAGATAAAATTAAAACCTCTGAAGAGATGCGTAAGAGGAGTCTGGATTTGACCACAAAGAAACCACTAGCGCTAGATACTCAGCTAAAGGACAAAAAGCTCAAAGAACTAGGTCCACTGACTCCCATATTGTCACCAGATAATAAGCCACAGCCTTCTGTGGGGACAGATTCAAAAGACTGGATAACTGGCCCTCAGCTGAAAGAAATTTTACCTGCTTCTCCCAGGCCAGATCAGAACAGGCCGACAGGTGTTCCAGCTCCAGCTTCTGTAGTTTCTTGTCCAAGCTATGAAGAAGTGATGCAGACACCAAGAACTCCTTCGTGCAGCAATGAAGATTACACAGATTTGATGTTTGATTGTGCTGACTCTCAGCACTCTCTGCCCATATCCACAATGTCCATGAATGCATGTTCTCCATCCTTTTTTGACAGATATGCAAATGCTTCGAGTGGACTCCCTGACAATCCAAGTCAGACTCCAACAAGGACGATACCCTCCACAAACCTTTATCGTTCAGTCTCTGTAGATATAAGAAGGGTCCCTGAAGATGAGTTCAGTGCTGGAGACAAGTTTTTCAGGCAGCAAAGTGTCCCAGCAACATCAAATTATGATTCTCCAGTGCAGCATTTGATGGAGGAAAAAGTCCCTCTTCCTTCTGTTCCTCCAGAAAAGTTTCAGTGTATGTCTCCAGGGTATTATTCATCTGACTATGGAATTCCATCACCTAAAGTAGAAACTTTGCATTGTGCTCCTGTTGGCAATGTTGTCCAATCATCTGAAAGCATCTTTTCTGGTTTACAAGCAAAATCCTCCCCCTCTCATAGAGATGAGCTGCTTGCACCTTCTGTAGAAAGTGCTCTTCCCCCTGATCTTGGCTTGCCTTTGGATACCACAGAAGAGCAGCAAGCTACTGCTTCTATTTTGCCACCAGAGTCTACCTTTTTACAACCTATTGAAGAAAACCATTTTAGTTCAGGTATTTCAGAGCAGAACAATATGGACTGGGATAACCCTCCTTCCAGAAACCCTGATCCTCCCATGCCTCCTAGCTTAATTTGTAATCCATCTGACCACCCTGTCAGCTGGTCAGTGGGATCAGAACTTCTAATGAAATCTCCCCAGAGGTTCCCTGAATCCCCTAAGCCATTCTGTTCACTGGACCCAATGCATCCTGCACCCGTGCCCTTTATTTCTACAGATTCTCCATACCCAGTTTCTCCTATTTCATATCCATTGTCAGTATCTGAACCGGGGCTGGATGAAGTAAAGGAAGATGCTGAAGAAGCAGTTCCAGGAGAAATGGCAACTGCAGAAGAGCAAGCTCCTTACATGTCCCCTACTAGACTAGACACTTTCTTCAATAACTGCAAGCCTCTTCCAGAAGAAACTCCCGAGATGCCTTCAGAACCCCCTTGCATGCCAACAGAAACTCAGGCAGAGGCTGTTAACACTCTGGAAAACAGTTACTTGGAAAACAGTAGCGTTGCACCTGTAAACCTGGAAGAGCCAGTAACGTGGCCTGATCCATTCACAAACTCAGAAGATGACTTAGACCTTGGTCCCTTCTCGTTGCCAGAATTGCCGCTCCAAGCTAAAGATGTTCCGGATGCGGAAATGACTGAAGTGGCACCGATTGAAGAAAGCTCAGTAGCTGCCCCAGAAGTCATAAATACTGGGGTCATAAACGTGAGTGTGTCTGTCGCAGCTTCCAGTGAGCAGGAGGAGCTACCGCTTAATCAGCCAAGTAACTTACTGGCTGTGGAACCAGAGCCACAGTCTGAGGAACACAAATCGGAAGTGATTGCACCAGAAGCTACCTCGGAAGCATTGAATGTACCAGAAGAGAAAAGATTAGACGAGTCCGAGGCACAGAGTTTTCAACAGACTGTATCAATAGAGCTTGCTCAGCCAGAGAAACAAGAGACAGAAACAAACCATGAAGAATTGCCCTCATCAAACTGTGCAGCGGAGAGTGGATCTCAAAGCAACTTGGCACAAGCGAACACTGCTGAGAGTGGGATCGTGCAAGACAGTGCTGCAGTACGAAGTGGGAGCCAAGTCTCTTCCACCCAGACAGACACACCCCAAGGGACTACTCCAGTAGACACCATAGAGCCAGTACAAAAACCAGTAGCAGAAGTTTCCAAACCACCCAAAATAGAAGAGATCCCACAACGAATTACCAGGAACCGGGCTCAAATGCTGGCCAATCAAAATAAACAGAACACTGCGCCTTCTGAGAAAGAGTTTCCTCCAGTTTCTGCACCTTCCACACGTGCAAAAGGGCGAGTGACCGAGGAAGACGATGCTCAAGCCCAACATCCACGTAAACGCAGGTTCCAGCGTTCCAGCCAGCAGCTACAGCAGCAGATTAACACGTCCACCCAGCAGACGAGAGAGATGATACAGCAAACACTGGCAGCGATTGTAGATGCCATAAAACTGGACGACATTGAGCCCTATCACAGTGACAGATCAAACCCGTACTTTGAGTATCTTCAGATCAGGAAAAAGATTGAAGAGAAGCGGAAAATCCTCTGCTACATCACTCCCCAAGCTCCCCAGTGTTACGCTGAATATGTCACCTATACAGGGTCCTACCTGCTGGATGGCAAGCCGCTAAGCAAGCTTCACATTCCAGTGGTGAGTTACCCTCACTATTTCTTCTGGCTCCATTCTCTTTATGAAACAATAAAACGGAAATGCTACAGATATAGCCAAGTCAAGCCTGGGTGTCCTCCAACATAGTCAAAGCACAGTTCTGTGTTATAGTCAAGATGGGACCCCAGCTGTGTACCTGGCTTTAGAATGCCTTTGGAACACGTTTAAGATTACAAAATTGAGCCTTGCTGTAGGGACAACTATATTATAAATGGGTTTTGCTGTATTTGTGTAGACCAGACTTTTAAACGGTGCTTAGGAACTCAAGATTTGGAACCTTAGACTGTGGTCATATGAAGCCAATGGATTTGAAAGCCAGAAAGCAAAACTGCTTTTATAAGTACCGGCTCTCTGTGAGCTGAGGGGTGAAAACATTATCTACTACTTAGGTATTGCAACTGTAAGACCATAAGCAGGAGCAGGGCCGTCCCTGCGAGTGGGCGGTACGGGCGGCGGCCTGACAAAGGGGGCGCCCTGTGCAGGGTTTGCCTGAATCCTACCTGACCTGCTGAGAGCCAGCTGGGCTGGTGGAGCAGCAGCATCTGGAGTGGGGGCGGAGGGACCCGAGCTGCAGGGGGGCAGATGGATGAAAAGCCGAACCAGGTGACTTCTCCAGAGCAGGGGTGTCCTGCCCAGCCACACACACACCCCGCCCCCGCTCCATGGCCTTGTGCAGCCGCTGCTGCTCTTGTTTTCCCCCTGCCCCATTTCTCCCTGGAGCCCCTGGCCACTCCGGACTGGGAGCATCCTCCTGTCTGCTGTGTGAGGGGTGGGGGCTGATATTGGGGTGTCCCCCTCCCCCCGCCTGTGTACCCGGTCTCCCCTGAGCTGGGGTGACGGGACAGGGGGAATCTGTGTGTGCTGCTGCCTCTCTGGGTCCAGCAGCAGCTGCTTATGTCTGAACAAGCCTGCAGATGCCTGATCCTGAGTGCTTTCTTAAAGAGACAGTGCACTACACACACACACACACACACACACACACACACACACACACACACACACGGGAGGGAGCCCTGGCCTCGCTCCCCCTGACAGCTCCCTAAGGGTGCCTGGGGCAAAGGAGCAGCAGTCCAGTGGGGGAATGGAGCGAGCAGCAATGCCAGCTGCTCCGTCACTGCATCCAGGTCAGTTTTCCCATGCGGGTGCAGGAGGGGGATGCAGGGGTTAGGGGCGCAGGAGGAGGGGCAGAGGTTGGGGTGAAGGGGGCACAGGGCAGGGGTTAGGTGCGCAGGAGGGAGGTG
>NW_020698262.1:13261419-13274380 GCF_002925995.2 Terrapene triunguis | reverse complement strand
GGTTGGGGTGAAGGGGGCACAGGGCAGGGGTTAGGGGCTCAGGAGGGGGCAGGGGTTGGGGCGCAGGAGGCACAGTGTAGGGGTTAGGGGGCAGGGGTTGGGGATGAGGGGAGGGTGGAGAGCCCATGGAGGCCAGTGGCATCAAAATGCAAGTTCTCCCAGAGTGCCATTTTCCCTCCGGCCGGCCCTGAGCAGAAGATAGCTACTCTTTACTTCTGCCTTTTCTTTTACCAAGGCTCCGATGTGTGGCTGGCCAATGGGGTGACCCTTGGCAATGGGAACAGCTATTTCTCTGACAGCTCCACTGATGGAGTTTGCCACTGCAAATGCACCAACAGACTGACACTTCCAGTGAGGAAATATTGGCTCCTAGCCTCCAGGGGAGCTCGTTCTGGATTTGACTAACGAGTGAAATTCCACGTCCTGCTGCAGCTAATGGAGAATGCCGCAGTTGGTGGAACCTTCCTTTTCTACCCGGAGCACTGCTGGATTCTGTACAAGTGCCTGCGTTGGGAGGCTTTCACTTCGTTAGAATAAGCTTTATTGAAATAACATATTACACTGGGCCTCCCTTTGGGGAGTGTAAACCGTTTCCCTGCCTGAAACACAACACTCCAAGGATGTTGTTGGGAAGTGGTCCCACATTCTTACCATGTGACAGTGGTTCTAGTAGTAAGTGAACTGGCAGGAGACGTCTGGCAGTGCTCTGCCTGGTTCATGGGAAATTGAATTCTCTCCTCCAGCGTATTCCACAAGGAACGTGAGGAATGAGAACCAAGGGCCTGCTCCTGCAATGAGCTGCCTGGCACCCCGTTGAAATCACTGGGGCTCAGCACAAAAGTTTGTCGGCATCCCTCTTATGCAGGATCAGGGCCTGAATTGATGCACATCTTATCTGCTGTGAAATCATGCGCATTATGGGTGGCGAGTACACCTGTTTGTCCCAAAGAACAGCCGCCACCTAGCTTTCTACTCTACAAGGCCCCCTGTTCTCTGTGTGTGATTGGGCCCATAGCGTGAACCGGAAAAGACTCTAGGATTGCAGCCCAAACTCTGCTCTACATCGGTGTTGTCCCGTGCACACTGCAAACCCAAAGTTGTGTTGAAATATGGACACGCCTCACTGTGTGCTGCCCACCATGAGCAGGGACTCTGCTGCCCAACATGCTTCACATGTGCTCATGCCGTTCGTTCATCAGATGACCTCAAAGCGCTTCACAAAGTGTCTTTGTGACGCCCTGAAGGCGTGGGTGGGTGGGTTAAAGCATGTGGCGATGGAAGCCCCAGCCGCAAGAGCCGTGCACACCTCTGCATACAGAACCTCTTACCCTGTTTTGCATTCCCACACGCTGCCTGGTCACAGCTAGCCGTTGGGGATTGTCCTTTGCCTCCCACCTGCATGAGAAGGCTTCCTCCACAAGTACACTGGTACAGCTGTACATTGGGTGGCGTGAGCTCCGTCTCCCTGGCAACTGAATGATTTGGCAACACATCATCAGCCTAAGGGCGATAATTGTATAGTTGCACTCAAAGCCTGGGCCCCGGTGTAGCAGCTGAGAGCGCTGGCCCCGCTCCTAAAGGGACAGCAAGCTCCAAAGCAATTTCAGAGGGTGAGCAGCAGCATTAGGAACACAGCTCCATGCTGCTCAGAGCGAATCCAGCAGGTGTCCCCATTTGTAACGGTTTGTGCATTTCTGTGTGTCTGTAGATTGCCCCCCCTCCATCGCTCGCGGAACCCCTGAAGGAACTCTTCAAGCAGCAGGAAGCAGTGAGGGGGAAGCTGCGACTCCAGCACAGCATAGAGCGGGTAACGGAGAGCCGTTGGGGGATTCCTTCGGGGGCGAATGGTGCTTAACTTCCTTCACCTGAGAAACGAAGGGCACGCCTCACTCACTGAGTTACTTTCTCCTTTTTCCTCAGGAGAAGCTGATTGTTTCATGCGAACAGGAGATCTTAAGAGTTCACTGTCGGGCAGCAAGAACCATTGCTAACCAGGCAGTGCCCTTCAGTGCTTGCACCATGCTGCTGGACTCCGAGGTCTATAACATGCCTCTAGAAAATCAGGTCAGTGGCCATCTTAAGAGTGGCTAAATCTGTCTCGAAGGTCCGTTTGTGCAGCGGCCCACGTGGGACGTGCTTTTCAGAGTGGTGGGTGTAGGGAGGCCTTAATGTGCTTCCCACCCAGGTACCTACAACTCCCTTCCCCCACGCACTGGTGTGATGTGGGAGATCTCACAGCATGTGCTGCTGTTGACTAATCTGACTCGTTTGCCAGAGGGTCCAAGTCACAAGTTCAGCTGTCCAGTGTGTGGGGGGGGGGGCAAAGAAATGTGTCTGTGAATGACATACGGGAGCCAGCATTATATGCCTATTTAAAGCTAACAAAGGCCCCTGATCTATCTGCAGGCTGCAAAGCCCCCTCTGCCTCTCCTTGTGAGCAGAACCATCTGCACGTGAGAGAGGTTTATTTCGGTACGTTCTGTGCAGCTGTTCCGCGATCCCCAGTTGTGTTGCACAGAGAACAGAAATCTATGAAATGACTTTCTTAGAGAAGACTGGCTTTGAAAAGCAAAACTGCACTGCACAGCCCACAGAGATGGGCTTTTTTCCTTTGATTCCACGTAGTGTGGAGCTGGAGAAAGCTGAGAAGAACTAGCATAGAAAATGAGTCAGACTTCAGCAGCCTGTATCGTTGTTCAGCTTCATAAGAATTTAAAATTAGCTGAAGTGGGATAGAGCGATTACATTAGCACCTCCTGCTGGCCAGAAGCTTTGTAGCTGCACCACTAACCTGCCAGAAAGCTGTCATCTCTGTAGAAAGCACACTGCTGCATTGCAGAAGCTGATTCCTGTGCTGCAGACAGTATAGTGGGATTCATTAGTGATCCAGCATATTGATCCATGCATCTGATTTACCTCTCAGCATTTCCCAGGACAAAAAGGAAAAAACATTATGGAAATCTCCATGTAGAAGACATTATGATCTGGGGCACAAGTTCAAGGACTCGGTGAGCTGCAGGTGTTCCGTTCGCAAAGGAAGAACTGAATGAGTTTAGTATGAACAGATTCTCAGCTCCAGCTCCATGTGGGGAAGGCAAGGAGGGGGCTTGTGTGTATAGCATCCACCACTCAGGCTGAAACCTCTAGCAACGTGCTGTGAAAGCAGCGCAGAGCTGCATAGCCCATTATTCCTCCCTGCTGGTGCACTTCTGGCTACTTCAGAGCCACCACTCTTCTTTCTTCCAGGAGTGTGGTGGGTTTGTGTGTGTGTGGGGAGTGGAGGGGTTTGCACCTGTCCGATAGGGTATTTATTTTATTGATACGTTTTAACGGTGTAATTCCCCTTTGTGCTCTTCCCTGTGCAGGGAGATGAAAACAAATCCGTCAGAGATCGTTTCAATGCTCGCCAGTTTATTTCCTGGTTACAAGATGTGGATGACAAATATGATCGAATGAAGGTGAGAGCTGCGTGACCCTGCTGTCCCTTGGGGATTCCAGTGCACTGGGTTTGCAGCATTTCCAGGAGTCCGGAGCGGATGTTGCTAATCTGTCACCTGCTTGGGATATTTGGTTTGGCGTTTGAAAGGTGAAATGGGGGGAGGGTTCCAGTCTCTCCCGTGACAGTGGCTGCTGCTCCAGTCAGTCAGTCTGCAATTCCTACAGTGAGCCAGAGGCAGCTGTCCCAGTGCAAAGGCCCTAAACCCTGCTCTCCTGCGTGAGTCACTGCTGCTGGGCCCCTGGGGGGTTGTGCTTTCCAGAA
Source organism: Terrapene triunguis (assembly GCF_002925995.2). Classification (NCBI taxonomy): domain Eukaryota; kingdom Metazoa; phylum Chordata; order Testudines; family Emydidae; genus Terrapene; species Terrapene triunguis. The sequence goes on along the minus strand of NW_020698262.1, from coordinate 13,270,620 downwards.
ATCTCTGCTACGGGCAAGGAGCCCCTGGGAGACAGCGTTGTGAGCAGTTCTAAATGCCACAGCTTGCAGTACACTCACCCATTCCCAGTGCCCTGCAGAGCGCAGTCCCTGCTGCGAGCTAGGCAAGGACAGGCAGATGGGGAAAACGAGGCAGACGGAACTGGCAGAGTAAGGCTGCAGCAGAATTCCTGACTCCGCCCTGTGCTCCTTCCTTCAGGCCACACAGTTTCCTCTTTTCCGTGCTGTTTGGGCTGCCAAGCAATAGCCAGCTTCTGCGTGCTGTCTGTCTGTCCCTTAGAGAGATTTTCTGTCTAAGATATTTCCATGGCCCCCACACAATCTGTAATGTATTCATCCTCACAGCACGGCTTGCTGCAGAGCAATGCTATTGCCCCATTTCACAGATGGGAACTGAGGCACAGACACTTACCCTAGGTCACAGAGACAGAGCAGGGACTTGAACCCGGGTCCCAGGCTAGTGCCCTAACCAGTGAGCCCCCTTCCTCTCTTGCTTCCTTCATCTTTCCCGCAGAGGTGGAGACTGCAGGTCGCAGTGCTGCACATTGGTTGGGCCTGTATTACCATGTAAAGGTGACAGCCACTAGCCGAGCTGCAGCACTCAACCAGCACTTCACACTGGCTACCTCCAGGGCTAAAAATGGTTCTGATCTGGCCTGTTGTTCTGAGGTCTTACACCACCTCTGGAGGAGTGGGGCCCTCTCAAAATCCTGTTCGACAGACTGTTTTCCTTCCACCAAGGACACCCAGTGTCTGCTGTGGAGTCTGTCCCTGGCTGGGAATGTCTGTCCAGCTCCGTTGCCTTGCCGCCAGAGGGCAGCTGTTCAGTCCAGTCAAGTGATTGTTGTCTTGTCTCTTCTCTCCCATGAACCCCCGTCTCCGCTGGGCGTTCGGCTCTGGTGCAGACGTGCCTGCTAATGCGACAGCAGCATGAAGCCGCTGCCTTGAACGCGGTGCAGCGAATGGAGTGGCAGCTGAAGGTTCAGGAGCTGGATCCAGCTGGGCATAAATCCCTCTGCGTGAACGAGGTTCCCTCGTTCTATGTGCCGATGGTTGACGTCAACGATGACTTTGTGCTCTTGCCGGCATGACAATACAAAACCAGGAGACATTCTCCCTGAAAACTGGCAAGGGCGGGAGCCCTCCGAGGACGGATGCTCGAGCTCACGTTCATCCTTACCACTTGCTGATGAATCCCTGGTCAGAGGAGGAGGAAGCATCTATCGGCAGAAAACAAAACAGTAAGAAAAATAATTGCACTTTCTTCACGACGTCTCCCTCACTTCTGGACTGATCACAGCTACGCCAGGCAGCGGGAGTGGGGGAACGCATCTCCTTTCAAACCGGTTGCTGCAGCAGAGGGCAGCCAGCCTGCACACAGCAGTGAGCGTCTGAACGGACAAGGGGGAGAGAGACTGACGGAGGCAGGGAGGAGAAAAGGTTCAAGGACACGTGTATTGCAGAAGCTGCTGAGCAGGGCCAGCACCCATGCAGTTCATGTACGTGTGAACATGGCGATTTCAAGCTCTTTGTTTTCCGTTTGTCCGCAGAGCTCCTCTCGGAGAAGCTGCAGAGGAGACGGTGGGTTTTTTATATTTCTCGTTCCATCCTGGTTACGGCACAAATTAAAAGCAAAACTAAAAGGAAGCATCCAGCTTTCCCAGCTGCGGTTCTGGAGTCGCAAACGGCTGCAGCTCCGGACCCCGGACGCCTTCCGAGTCGTCCCCACGTTGGGATGAGTGAGGAGGCCCCTGGCACGTTATGCGCACGTGACTAGTACGGTGAGTGTCTACCGCGAAAAGGGGGCCGGAGAGCAAGGACTTTGCCGATCATGTTTTTAATGGAGTAAAATCCATGTGGTTTATATATATTTTTTTCCTTTAATCTTGGGCATTTCGTTTCTCTTTCTGAGAACATAACTTGAAAACACTACAGAGCCAATACTCATATAAAGAAAATTGTATCCCATAAATGCTGTACAGTTTTTATATACATTAACAATGTACTTTTGCTGCCTTCTAGATAATTTATTTTGCAACACATTACTGCACAGTTGTAAATAACTTATGTACTGTAACATCACTTTCAGTTATGTGTAAAGAAATAAATAAATTAATTAAAATTATCTTTGTATGTATAGTTCACCCTAGGCAGCACTTTCCCTCTCAAGGAAAAAAATAAGGGCCAAAATGGTGTGCAGTGTTCAGTATTTCAAACCTGTCTCCTGAGATTCAGGCCTTGCAAACTCACTCAGTCTGCAATCCGTGTTGTGGAGATCTCCAAGCGTTGACTTCTTCTTTTAACACAGTCTAGTTTTTTTCCTTTTCCCCCTGCCCTTTTGAGTTTAGTGGAGTATGAGACCACCTGCACAGATTCGGAAGCTGTGTGTCAGATTTAACGAGGATTACTTGGGGGGTGGGGACAGGGGAGGAAGAAGGGGGGATCCCACCCTGACACATGCTAGCTTGGGGCCTAGAGGAATTTAGAAGATGTTACTTGCACGTTTGGGCTGAGAGAGAGACAATTTACCCATTTTCTCAGCCTGAGCTGCTGTAATCTGGGGAGCCAGTGATTCAGAGCCACATGGCCTAGGGAAGACGAGGCAGCCTAGCAGTCAGGTGGCGCTTGTAGCCATTTCTTCATTGTGACCAGCCATTCTAGTGCGCTGTTAGTATTGTGACTTCTGGATAAAGAAGCCAGTTGCTCTATAAGTTGTATGGAAATAAACCACCACAGCTGGGAAGGTAACCGTGAGGGTGAGCTGGGGCCGAAAGATGCTCTGGGGCCCCTGCAAGGCTGCAGCCATTGGGCACCCAGCACCACTTCGCTTGTGGGATCCTTTCTGCCTCAGTTTTCAGGGTGTGCTGAATACCCTGGCAGGTGTCTGAGGCATTAATACGCATGCTGGGGCCTAGCTGTGATTGAATCCAGTTCCATTGGCCCAGCGCTGCAGCAGTGTCCAGTCGTCCAGGGGTGCTGTGTGGATCTGTTAGCCCTTGCTCTGAGGATTCAGTTAGATGTGGTCAGCAGGGGACGTACTGTGCAGGGCGATGCACACCTCCTCCTTGAGCGTTTTCTTACGGTGTTGGCAGGCAGGGCTTCAGGGCACTTCTGAGAGAGAGACGGATTTGGCCATTTGTCACGTGGCAGTCGGAATGAACTGCTGTTCCAGGTTAGTCAGGACTAAAGTGTGCTTGATGCAGACTAGCTGATCAGGTGGGGGGAGAGAAGGGACACACCCCTGCGTCCCACCACCTGTCTGGAGGCCACCTTCACCACGGCACTGGGAACGCAGATTCCAGCCCGTCCTGTTCTGCGGCTTGTTCCTGGTGTTTGGGGTGTTGCACCCTCGCAGAAGCCAGCTGTCTGTCTCTGGTCTTGAGAGAGCAAAAGCTCTTCGTTGAGGAGCCCGAGCCTGGCAGGAGGCGTTCCTCGCTTGTGTGCTCAAAAACCACCTTTGGTACCACTCAGCCAGCCACAGCGAGGAGGGGTTGTCCCTGGAAAGGCTGGGGGGAGATTGCTCAGAATTAAGCCCTCTGGGGCATGGGGGTGTTTCTAGTTGTGTATTATTTAAGGAAAGATTGTCCTCTGGCTCCAGCTCAGCTGGGGTGCGCACTGCATTGTCTGGTTTGGACAGCCCCGGTCAGTAGGGAGCCGAGTGAAATTGTAACTTATGCTGGGTGGTGGCACCACGGACGGTTCCAGAGAGGATGGTATTTGTTGAATGTGTGGCTGTCAGTGGAGTAATAATGGAAACTGGACTTAATGCAGCTGGCGATGTTTGTACCCAAGCACAGACATACAGGACATGGCTGGAGGCAGATGCAAAGTGCCTCTTCCATGCCCTCTGGTCCTTGCTCACACCCATGGGCCAGCTCACTCCATCCTGTCTGGGCATGTCAGTCAGCCAGCCAGCCCTGCTCCCTTTGCAACTGCAACAACTGGACTCTTTCCGTCTGCAGTGTGAAAGTGACCCAGGCAGGATACTGCTAAAACACACTGGCTCGCACAGTCCTGCGTGAAATGAACAGGAAACATGGGCACTAGCACAGCGGGGGGCTGGAGTGTCAAAATATAGGTACCCTGAGTGTGCTGCACCTCGTGCCCTGACAGGGGGTCCTGGACAGACACCCATGCACCTGGTGGCCTGTCACTTGGTTACGTTGAGGCGGTTTTTAAATGTTGCCAGGTGCATGTGCTAGGTAAAGTCCAATTCAGACACCATTTAAATTCCTGTTCAGCTTCCCCTCCTCTCCTGGTGCCTGAGCTGCTGTGGGAGCAGGGGAGGAGCCCTGAGTAATTCAATGTGAGGGCTGCCTCCAGTCTTGGCTTCACCTTGCTGCTCCGCTCCCCCGTCCTTTTCCCCCTACTGTGCATTTTGGGGTGAGCAGCCGAGATGGCAAAGCTGTGGAGTCTGAAGCCAAGGCTCGCCCGGTGCTTTGGGACCTGGGCTGCTCACCCAGGTAACACAGCAGGGTAGGGCCGAGAGCAGCAGGAGGGGGAAGAGACAGGGCTGGAGCAGGGGGAAGTCCGCAGTGGAATCAGTCTCACGTTTAGCTAGTGGAGAAGCCAAAGCCGTGCTTGATCCCAGTGGAGGAGGGGCAGCAGTGGCAGCAGTTCTGGCACCTAGGGAGTCAGAGAAGCTGCCAAATTGGGCATTTCCCCTTGCTCAGCACTCTCCATTCAAATTCTCACTCTGTCACCCACTGGCTTTTTAAACAGCTGCTGTTATGGAGTGACCTGATTACTTGAGCTGGGAACCACACAGCCTTGCAGCCTGCCGGATCACTGCTTTCCTCCAGGCTGCTTCAGAAAAGCCAGTTGAAGCACATTCCTGTAAGGTGATTTTCCCCACTAACTTGTTGAATTAGCACCCTCGGCCTGTTGGGGGCTGGGATTCCAATTCACGGCGTCACATCACACGCTGGGATTGTTTTGGAGAGTTGGAAAGACTTACAGGGCCAGATTCTTGGCTGGTGTAACCACACTGGCTTCTCTAGGCTTACCCCAGTGAGGAGTGAGGCTTATTGCATGCAAAGCTAATGAGGCGAGTGATCGGTCACAGCAACTAGTTTCTTCTGACTACATTGAGTTGGTGACTTAAGAAATAAAATCCCTAGCTCCCTTCCTAAGGCTGTACGGTGACATGGACAGGCTGTTCCTGGCCGTGTACAGCGTGGGTGCTCAGCGCCATCTCGCCATGCTGCTGTGGTGTGTCAACGGGAGCTTTCTCTCTGCCTGTGCTGGGCACAAACCTGTCGGGGGGTATTCCCGGTGACTGGTACAATGCAGGAGGCGGCTGCTCTGTGCTGGGGAATGTATCGATGGCCTACAGAGGGTCAGGATTTGTAGCACCCCTGGATGTATTCGGAATGTGTTTTTTATTTAAACATTGAGTCCTTTGTTTCCAGCGTTTGAGCCCTTCTGCTGCTTTTCTCTTCCTGTCAGGGCTAGGCTCTGCCTGATGCAGTGGCTGGTTTTCTCCACTGGTATTGCCAGCTAAATTGCAGCACACGCTTTCCAAGCAAGTGGAGGGGAATTGCTGGCCAGCCAATTCTCCTGCTCTGTGGGGAGGGTACAGGAATGGTTTTCGTTCTCTAGAACACAGGAATATGGCCACAAATAACACTTCTTTTTTTTATTAATTTCAAGCCCAGTTCTTTCTTTTGTTAAATAACCATCAGTTAATCTGTATAAGCATGGAGAGACCTTTAATCAGCAATTTAAAGCAACAATAGCAAAAGCATTGTATTATCTTTGACACCTGTGCTCCGTGGATTCAAGTCTCAACCGTGTAAATTTCCCTCCTTGTAATGCTTCTATGAGACTGTATATAAATGTAAATATCTCACAGGTCAATTCACACCCTTCTATTTGTACTAGTCCAACTTGCGTAGTATGTGGGGTCAAACAGCGGCAAGATTGCGTTGTCTGTAATGTAACAATGTCATTTTTTTTTACAATGTAGTTTGTGTACATATTGTTTGGCAGTGCTGGTGCTGCCGATGCCAGCGCTCTGCCGTGACACTGCTGTCCTTTCGCTGTACAACTTCCTGCAGACAGAGACAAAGTGATACAAATGTTATTTTCTACAGTTGCATGTACAGAGATGAGCGCCAGAGAGATGCTGTTGTCCCTCAAAGATAATGTTCGTAAATAAATTAAAAAAAAAAAAAAAAAAAAAGGAAGGCTTGTTTGTGAATTTCTGCCAGTTCATCTTCCCGAGGCCAGGTTTTCAGTTACTGTTTCACACCCCTTCAGCTTCACTGTTCCAGGAGTACCCAGTGGCTTCAGCTCCTGGCAACCATTCAGTGTCTGGGGCAGGGACACCATCTGTTTGTACAGCTCCCAGCACAATAGGTCCTCTGGGTACTACTGGAATACAAACAATCATCCCTCCACAGGGAACTTGCCTGGGGGAAAGTCCAGGCCATCACAAGGGTATGCTGGATTACTGTACCTACAGCCTGTATCTCCTCAGATAACCTCCCAACTACAGTCTCTATAAACACAGGGCCAAAAGCAGCCCCACTCAGTGGAGTTGCACCAGTTTAGGCCAGCGCTGAATCTGGCCCATAGTGACGATTCTGATCAGAGGTCTAAAAGGAGCTAGCTTAGTCACTGCTGTCCTGATCAGCAGCTCTGCCTCTTCCTCCCCTTCCCAAAACAGGTTTTCAGAAGGTCTTCTATGCAGTCAGCCCACTACAGGGAAAGAAACCAAGCCTGGGATTAAGACCCATGTGGTCCCTCCTGCTGGTGCAGTGTCCTATTGGAGTTCCTTGAGCACAGCCACCTCTTCAAGAAGCTGCAGCTGAAACAGTCGGTGATTGCTGGACACACACAATTGAACCACACACCAAGTCAGTGTTGCACAGTTCCAACTGACCTCACTAGGCCACTAGGTGTCACCAGTGCTCCACACGAGCCCCCTGAACCTCCTGCTCTACAACACCGTACCCAGCTGGAAGCACGTTACCAGGCCACGCATCTTGCTGGACATTGACACTATGAATTTCTAAATGTCTCCCAGTCTGTAGCTATGGATCTTGAGGGGGCGGGTAGCCAGAAACAGAAGGTTTCTTACCTTATGGGAACTGTGGTGCTTTTAAAATGTTTTGTCCATGTGGATCCCACTTATGGTCTGTATGTGACTCGTACACATCACTTATGGACCATCCACACGGACAAAGCCTTGAAGAACTAGGTAGAGCCTTCCCAAGTGTTCTGTGCAGTGGGATGGAGCAGCTGCAGTAAGAGACACGCCCCAGCCCACCTGGACCATAATCCCATTTCCTGCAGCTTTTTTAATGGATACAGAATGTTGAGATTTCACAACCCGGACATCTGTGGCAAGCCTTTTGTTACCAGTGCCCTGTTCTAATCCTGGCAATGCAAAGGGGAATCCTTCACCTCCCCTGCTCCTGAGACATCTCAGCGCAGGGGTTCTCAAACTGGGGGTGGGACCCCTCGAGGGGTCGCGAGCTGTCAGCCTCCACCTCAAACCCCGCTTTGCCTCCAGCATTGATAATGGTGTTAGATAAACAAGTGTTTTTACTTTATCGGGGGGTGGCACTCAGAGACTTGCTGTGTGAAAGGGGTCACCAGTACAACAGTTTGAGAATCACTGTCCTAGAGCATGAAACCCCTTGGCAATTATTAGATTAAAATGGTCTATAATGTAAATTTGTATTTTCCCCCTTCTTGGCACCCCCAGCCTTCAAATTGAGCCAGGGTTACAGCTCCCCACCCCCACGAGCTGCCTGGCTTTCCTGTTCTTGGGCCATTCCGAACTCCACCTAGTTAGCAGTAAAGGTTTTCATTAAAGCGTGTGCTTCCGTTAAAGGCTTTTTACTCCTCTGTGCAGGGCCGCAGCATTGTCCCAGGAGAGATGACTACGTGCCGCTCTCCTAGTATTTTAGTGCCACTGCAAGAGAGGCTGGCAGGGTGCATAATCATGACCAAGCCTTTCCCCTCTATCATGCTCCCAGCCCCCCACGAGCTCTGGGAGAGAGAGAACCTTTCCCTGAACCAGGTAGACTTGCATTGCATTGTGGGAGGACAAACAGCGTCATGGGAAGGAACTCGGAGGAAAGGCAAACGCAGCAGGGAGGAGATAAGGCAGAACGGGAAGGGAAGGGCGGATGGATGTAAATATTAGTCAAGGTGTTCAGCAGCTTAGACCCGGTGAATGGTGCCAGGCTGCATTTTTATTGCAAAGTCCCATTGGATCTATTTAAACCTCTCCGAATCAATCTAGCTGTAGCACCCAATGAATTGTCCCCAGAGCCAAGCCTTAGGCTGAAGGCCTGTGTATGCTGATTGACCCAGCCTCTGCAAGGTGGGGCTTGGGCACCCCACACACCCCTCAACCTGCTGAGACCCACCCACCTGTGAACAGAACGCTTCGAAGGCTGGGAAAGGAGGAATTCAGCTGCTCAGCCTGCAGACTTTCACTTAGCACAAAGCTTCTCCCCGGGACAGCAAAGCTCGGTGCCCGGCCCAGGGCTGCCCTCTGCCCAAAGGAGCCACGCACAAGGGCCCCCTGGGCTTTTCCTTCCTCATCCATGAGCGCTCACTGCCCTTCCGGGAGCGGCAAGACCTCGGCAGCAGCACTGCGCTGATCCTGGGCTCTCGGAGGCACCCACCTTAAAGCTCTTACCTGGTGCCACCTGTCCAACGCCTGTTTGCAGCCCAGAAATTCAGGGCCACAATTGGTGCCAGCAGATTCTGCACATAACGGCCAGTGTGCAGTGCCCAAGCTGGCCCAACCAGTCCCTTCCGGTAGGTCCTACTCCTGCCAACGTATGTTGCCGTGAAGGCAGCCCCGCTCACCCGAGTACCAAGCAAGCTCCCCAAGGAAGCCTATTTAGATGGCCAGCTCTGTAGAGGGGGGAGTATCCATTGTGCTGGGCCTGGTACAATGGAGACCCCCTCTCAGCAGGGCTCCCTAGACATTGTCAGACACATCTCGCAGTGTTCCCAGCACCCAGCTGCACCGATGAGGCAGCGCACGAAGGGGCGCCCCAGCCAGGCGTGTTCATGCTGGGCTTCGTAGAGCCCAGGCCAGGGAATAAAGCAGAAAAATGCTCGGAGGGTGCGAGCCAGTCCCCTTCCAGCCATGAGGGGCACCACTGAGATTCATTAGCGGTCTCAGCCCCATGGCGCTAGGCGCTGTACAGAAAG
>NW_020698262.1:13250738-13261019 GCF_002925995.2 Terrapene triunguis | reverse complement strand
CCCCATGTCTCTGTGCCCCTGTTGGGGTAGCGCTGCCCAGGTGCCCATGCGTGGGATGGGGACACTGAGCTGGGCTCGCTGGGCGCTGTGACCCCAGCGATGCACCGGCCCTGGCGTGCTCTGTTGCAGACCCCCAGACGGACCCTCCTGGCCGGTAGATGCACCTGCTGCTTCCCCGAGGGTGGCTGGGGAGGGCGGGACGGGCTGCAAACACTGAGTCACAGGCACCTGGGCACTTCCAGCCCTGCATGCTGCTTTCATCTGCCCACCTCTTGGCAGAGCTGTGGGCCCCGCCCGGGCTGCTCTAGCTTCCAGTCTGCCCGGCCCGTCCTAGCCGTGCTGGCTGCAGGGCTCCTGCCTGGTGTCTGGCCGAAGGCCCCGGGCTGGTGGTAATCCTAGAGCTGGCCCCGCACACATCTTGTGTACCCGTAACAGGCGCTAGCAGCCTTGGCTTTTTCCCCAGGAGCCCTGATCAGGCGTGAACCCCTGGTGCTAAACGTGGGTCTGCCTGGGGACCGGGTCTAGGGTGACCAGACAGCAAGTGTGAAAAATCGGGATGGGGGTGGGGGGTAATAGGCGCCTATATAAGAAAAAGCCCCAAATATCGGGACTGTCCCTATAAAATCGGGACATCTGGTCACCCTAACCGGCGCTGAAGATGCCTCCAGAGGTGGCCCTGCTGGCCCTGGCCCCAGCAGAGCTGCCCAACTGCCGTCTCCTTATGCGTTTGCATAATCCGCAAACCTAGCTGTGGTTTTGTTGCAAAATGTTGGGTGGGGAGGACAGTTACAGGGCTGGGAGAAGAGCCCTGCCTGCCTAGCCAGGCCATGGCGACATGCTCCCGGTGTCGACGTTCGAGAAAGTGCCCCGACTTGAAAAGCCTGCACCTCCCTGCCCCTGCCCGTGCTGTGGGAGCAGGGGCTGCGGAGTCTGAATCCCACTGCTCACACCAACTCCCTGGGGACCTTCATTAGCGCTCCCCCTGGGAGGGTTGTCCCAGCACTGGGAGGTCTGTGGGTGGGGCAGGGGGCAGATTGAGCTGGATTCTGCGGCTGCCCAGGCCGGATGTGCCGTGAGGGTCCATGCTCTCGGGGGCTGTGTGCAGGGGAAGGAGATTGAGCCTTGGAGCGGGTGGATGGGCAGAGCCCTGGGTGAGAGCTCCCTGCCTTCCTGTGCTCGGTGAGGGCGCTCCATCCCCCTGGCCGGGCTCTGCTTCTCCAGCAGTGCCTTGGGGAGGGGGTGAGAGTCGCATGTCTCGGGCAGTTACTTCCTTCCCCTGTTTGCTGCTTCCTCTGCACTTGCTGGCAGAGACAGAGTTTTCCAGGGTGTTTCCTACCATCCCTGGGCAGCGGGGGTAGGGGTGAGGAGATGCCAGTTGTACTGACCCCCGGGGGTGCCTGCGTTCAGGGTGCAGCTGGTTCCCTTGGTGAGTCCCTGTTTGTTAGTGATGGATTTGCATGGCGGGCGGAGTGGAGATCACCTTAAATTCACGCCTTGTCCTGCCTCTGCTCTACCGCCTTGGGCAGAGAGCCTGTCTGACCTGGATAGCTAAGCATGGTCAGACCTGATCAATGGCTGGATGGGAAACCTCAGGGCGATGCAGGAAGTGGCTCTGGGATGCTGGAGGGGATGTACTGGGCTGTGATGTGCTGCTGGAGGGTCCTGCCCTCTGGATGGGACAAAGGAAGGTCCAGGCTTGTTTTGCAGCAGTCAGGGTGTTCGCGTCAGTGGCCTGGCTGAATTCCTCATCCTGCTTCTCTAACCTCCCCCTGTGGTTTCACCTGGGCCTTCCTGCCCGAAACCTCTGAGCAGTGTGCCTGCTGAACAGCTGCAGGGGTCCAGCCCAGAGGGGGCTGCATTGCAGTGGGGGATGGGATGGGATGTCCCCTGAGTGGCCTGGAACAATGGGACGGTACCATGTCTGCTCAGCTCACCCCCGTATTAGGCCCCTTCAGGGCAGCATCAAGGACTTCATGGCTCACTCGTCCTTCCTCTGGCAGTGGGACCTGGTGTGCTCGGATCGCTGGAAGGTGCCACTCGAACAGACCACCTACCTGCTGGGCTGGCTCAGCGGCTGCATTGCGCTCGGCTTGGCCTGCGACAGGTAAAGCACCACCCACAAGGGGCCCCTGCTCAGACCTCCCACCCGGCCAGGTGCAGCATTGTCCATAACCAGCCCTGCCCCTTGGGTTTGTGGCCAGCCCCGATATGTGCCCGGGGGGGGTGGGGGCTGTTCTGTGTCTCTCCCCCTGCCCAGCTCACTGCCCATTGGCTCTCACCTCTAGGTTTGGCCGGCGTGCCACCTTCGTGTTCTCCCTGGTGCTGGCGGTTCCCCTGGGCATCGGTGTGGCGCTGGCGCTGAATTACATGATGCTGCTGGCGCTGCGGCTCCTCCTCGGTGCTGCGCTGGCTGGCACCTTCCTCTCCCTCTATGTTGCACGTGAGTCCACTTGGTCCGCCACCGGACACGCCCCTTCCCTGCTCCAGGAGAGGGCACCCCGCGGAGCTCCATGGCCCTGTGCATGTGGCCCCTTGCCCTGGCTTTTATAGTATCCCTTCTTTGTATTACTGGGGCCCCAGACATGGACCGGCACCCCCTGGTGCTAGGCGCTGTACAAACACAGAGCAGACAGACTGTCCCTGACCCTGAGAGCTGACAGTCTAAGTAATTACCTCTGCAGCTCCCTCTCCTTCTCCTCCCCCACCCCCCCAGGACGGGGAGTGGAGAGCCCAGCTGGGCTCAGTTTGGGTCTGGTCTGGGAAGTGATGTGTCCTTGCCCCGTCCTAGGGTCACCTGCCAATGTAACCCCAGCGCCCTCCCTCCATGTGGTGGGCATTGTCCTTCTCCTGCTGACCAGCAGGGGGGTTTCAGCGCAGGCTGGGAAGTTGTCCTGGCTGGAGCCCTAGGGCAGATGGGTGATGTGTCCCTGGGCTGTATGGCCCCCTGGCTGGCTCACGGGGCAGCCGCTCTGGAGTGTGTGATGCCCAGCTAGGTCCCTCTGAAACACCAGTGTAACTGGCCCTGGGACTCCGGCGAACGGTCTCCTGCTCGGCGGGGAGTGGCTGCCAGGAGGGAGCCGGAGGCTAGGGGTGTCTGCTGCAGCCCCGGGGAGTGGGGAGAGCAAACGGTCACCTGGGGAGTCGGCCCCCCTGCGAGCTGAGCCGCACGGGGCTGTATTTTCTCCCACATTGCCCAGGGCTGCAAGGCCCAGCCCCAAGAGGCTCTTGCTTGTGCGTTGCTCTGAAGAGGTGACCCGGGGGCTGTGGGGGAGCCTGACTCCGCAGCCCCCCTCCCAGCTGGCGCCCCTCATCGGTCAGGCCAGGCTGGGAGCAGAAGCCGGCCCCGCTGTCCCTGCCCAGCCCTGATCTTACACCCCCGGTCTGGTCTGAGCAGTGCCTTTCTCTCCCCACCCCAGGGCTGGAGCTGTGCGACCCTCCCCACCGGCTGATGGTCGTCATGGTTGCGGGGTTCTTCTGGGTTGCCGGGGAGCTGCTGCTGCCGGGCTTGGCGGTGCTGTGTCGGCAGTGGCGGCTCCTGCAGGGTGCGGTGACGCTGACGCTGGCTGTGCTGGCCACCTGCTGGGGGTAAGGACCGGCTGTGCTGCGGGGGGGCTGGGAGCTGGGTGGGGCGGGGCAGGGCCAGCCTGGCTTTGCCGGACACTGTGGGAAGATGGCCAGGGAGCTGGAGTGGCTGGGGGGAGAGCCCCACCCTGAGGCACTGGGCCCCATCACGCCCAACCCTTCCCTGACCTATACAGCCCCCTATGCCAGAGCTGACGTGCTGGCAGGGACCCAAGACCCAGCTCCATGGCATGAGCGGCCCATGGGGAATACAGGCAGCGCCTCCTCCCCCCCACACGTCCCAGCGATGGTGAATCCGGCTGGCAGCGACTCTGGGACTGCGGCTGGGTCAAACGCTCCCCAGGCCCTTCAGCTCAAGTGCGGCGCCGGCTGCCTCCGAAGGGGCCCTTGAGCCCACGGGGCTGGGGGTAAATATTTGCTCCACGCAGATTAAACACAGTTAATTTATTTGCCAGCTTGGTTCTGAGCTTTGTGGCCTGATCAGACCTGGGGCTTGCAGGGCGGGTGGGGGTGGGGGTGAGGGTGGGGGTGGCAGAGAGAGCGGGAGCTCAGTTAGCCCTGGACGGGGCTAGAATGTCACTTCCTCAAGTGGCAACGTGGCAGGGAGCGGCTGTTGGGGGGCAGGAGCAGCGGCTGGGTCCCTGTGCTGCTGGCCCCAGGATTGGGGGGAGCCTGGTGCAGGCGCTGGGGGGCGCTGCTGGTGTGGGTTCCCCGTCTAGTCCCTGGGTTGAGTGCACCCCAGACTGTGCAGAGTAGATGGCTGTGATGGGTCACAGTGAGCCTGGCCTGGCTTGGTGCCACCGTCCCTCGCCCGGGGGGCTCCCTGCAGGGCTGCCCCCGCCTGGCAGGGTGCGGAGTGTCGTGGGAGCAGGTTCCGTGCGGCCGCGTGCTGAGGTTGGGCCTGCGGTGACCCTGGTGACGCTCTCCCTCCAGCTGCCCGTCGCTGTTCCCAGAGTCGCCCCGCTGGCTGCTGGCCACGCGGCAGCTGGAGAAGGGCAGGAAGGGTCTGCGAGCCCTTGCTGAGGGCAACGGCGTGAGCCTGGAGGACGAATTCTACAGCCAGGAGCACCTGTTAGCAGGTGAGAGCTGGGCCCGAGGGCCCCGGCCGCGGGTCAAAGTCAGGCTGAGTCCTGTGCTGTTCTCATGTGGCGCACTCCCCCCCACCCCCCCAGTCTGAACCTGCTCCTCCTCCCTGTCCCCCCACCTCCCGGCCTTGGCTGAAACACTAACGCTCTAGGACCCAGCTGTTCCTAGGCTCCGTCCCTCCCTCTGGCTCTGCCCCGGAGCTGTGCTGACCCTGCTGCTCTTGCGCCCCCAGAGCTGGAGTCTGACGGGGTCCCGCTGCCACGCTACCACACCCTCTGCGACGTCTTCTGCACCCGAGTCATCTGGAAAAACAGCCTCATCCTCGGCTTCACGGCGTAAGGACCCATCACGTGCTGGGGGCAGGGAATGGCTGGACCATGGGCCTCCCTGCTCCACCTTATGCCTCCTTGGCTATCCTGGGCACTTCCCCGTGTGCCAGGGCAACCTTGCTGCCAGCTCTTCTAGCATTGGGCTCCCCCGTACACACAGCCCTGCTGATGCCTCTCAATCCACAGCACCCCCCATACTCTCCCTGCTATCCCAGCCCTGAGCTCCCCCAGCACAGTTCTGTGCCGTCCTTCCCTCCAACCCGCCTCCCCCTGCTCTCCCCGTCCCGGCTGCCCTGAGTCTGAGCAGAGCTCGCTGCTTGTGCAGGCTGCTTGGCGGTGAGTGATGGGCACAGAGCTCGCCCGGCGGCCAGGCTGAGACCCTCCCAACTCGCGTCGCGTGCCCTAGCTAGGTCGCGGTTCGGCTGCCCTCCCCGTGAACAGCGCCCCCTGCCCTCCTGCAGGTTCATCGGCAGCGGGATCCGGCACTGCTTCACCCGCAACCTGGCTCCCTACCTCCCCCGGTTCTACTTCTCCTACTTCCTGCTGGCGGCGCTGGAGGCCGCGGCCTGCCTCTTCCTGTGCGTCACCGTCAACCGCTTCGGGCGCCGCCCCATCCTGCTGCTCTGCACCATCCTGACCGGCATCGCCTCGCTGCTGCTGCTGGCCCTGACGCAGTGTAAGGGCCGGGGGGCCTGGCCTGGCCCGTGGGGACTAGCAGTTCTGCCCCATTGCATGCTGGCTGCCCCTCCGCTGGCGCTGGTCCTTGGGAAGGAGGGGCGTGAGCTCCCTGGGTCTCCCGGTAACCGCGAACCAGCGTACAAGTCTCAGCATTCGTGCCCAGCTGCTCACCCAAGCCCTGAACCCCAGGTAGCTGCCCTCCCCTCCACCCCCCCCCAGGGCAGGGCAAGCCACCCCAGCCGGTGGGTAAGTCGTGCTGCGAGCCTGGGACTCCAAACCACCTGGCTTCCTGCTGCGGCCTTGTCCCCCTCCCGCCCTCCTTCCCCCCAGCCTTGGAGTTACTCCCCCCAGGGTGGTGAGAGCCAAGGAATCTGCTGGCGGCTCTGCCCACTCCTGATACTGGAGAGGGGTGGACCCCTGGTTGGGGAGGGGGCATTCTGAGGTGTGTGCTCAGCCCCTCTGTCCTGCCCAGGGAGCAGCTGCCGGCGCCAGGCGTGGGCTGCTGGCGGTCTCCCTGGGCTGGCACATGGGTACATTCCCTGCCCCACTCACCAGGCAGGGCTTAAAAACCCTGTTGTAAATCCATGGGGGAGCCAGCCCTGGAGCCCACCTGCACCCAAGGCCCCAGCTAGCCGGACTGTGGCGTGCGCTCACTCCGCTCCCTCACTCCTGACTCTAGATCTCCTGGACTGGATCATCCTGACCCTCTCTGTCCTGGGCATCGCGTACTCGCAAGCGGTCACCATGCTCAGCATCTTCTTTGCCAGCGAGGTCCTTCCCACCGTGGTCAGGTAGGAGATGGGCCCGCACTGCAGCCCCGCGTCTCCCACGGCAGCCATGGGCTAGTGCGTGATGCAGGGCCCGGAAAGGTGGAAGGGGAGGGGGCAGCACTGGCTTCCCGGGGGGGGGAGGCTGTAGCAAGTTCTCTGAGGGGTGGGTATTGAGCCTCAAGAATCATAGAATATCTGGGTTGGAAGGGACCTCAGGAGGTATCTAGTCTAACCCCCTGCTCAAAGCAGGACCCAATCCCCAACTAAATCATCCCAGCCAGGGCTTTGTCAAGCCTGACCTTAAAAACCTCTAAGGAAGGAAATTCCACCACCTCCCTAGGGAACCCTTTCCAGGGGGACCCCTTGGGAATAGAGCCAGCTTCCCCCAGTCTGATCCAGTGCCCCAGCCTGGGGGCTGCCCCTACAGCTCTCCCTGTGATGTACTGCCCCCAAGTCAACCAAACCGCTGCCTGCATGCCATGGCAGAGTCCCGTGGGGCATGACCCTTGTGTCCTGCCCCAGCCAGCCCAGGCCCCACTGCTGGGAGGACACAGCCAGGCCTGGGGGCTGCTTCACGTGGTGCTTGGCTGCTTGCCCAGGCAGGGGCCAGGCCCAGCCCAGCTCCCAGGCAAAGCCCCAGCTCTCCCAACCGCCAGGTTGGGGTGTGGCACCCCCTTGCCCCATGCTCTGGTCAGGAGGAGGCGCTGTCCCTCGGTGAGGGCCTGGTGTGTGTGTCCCCCCCCCTGCAGGGGCGCTGGGCTGGGCCTCATCATGGCTGCCAGCTTCGTGGGCAAAGCGGCCGGGCCCATCATGGACATCCAGAACAACCGGGGCTTCTTCCTGCACCACGTGGTCTTTGCCTCCTTCGCCATCCTCTCCGTGCTCAGCATCATGCTGCTGCCCGAGAGCAAGGGCAAGGGCCTGCCCGAGTCGCTGCAGGACGGTGAGAGTCAGCGCCGGCCCCCGCTCTTCCGCTCCTCCCGCCGCAGGGACCAGCTGCCTCTGCTCTCGCCCCGCAGCGCCGGCCACGCCCCCGAGGCCCAGGACTACGCCCGCCTCGTCACTGCCACCAAGAAGATGCTGAGCTCCCACCGGCGCACCCCCCCGCGGCACAGGCAGCTGCTGCTGGAGCCTGCCCCGGGTGGTGACCCCCAGCAGGAGATTTAGCTGGGCTGGGCTGTCTGTGGGGACTGTGCCCTGTGGGCGGGGGGACAGCACCCAGTGTTAACTGCCCTGGGGCTGCAGGTGTCTCCTGCGCCCAGCGGGCTGTGTCGTTTGTGTGCGGTACCTCCTGGGGCCCATCGCACGACCGTCTCCGGGCAGCAGCTTCCTTCTGCTAGTCTGGAGGCCCTGGCGTGACTGTTAGGTGCCATGCGCAGCCTCCTACCGGCGGGGCTGCTGCCTCTGCCTTGCCTGGGCCTGCCTCACTGGGGTGTTTGGGGGCTCCCACACCCCCTGCTGCGTACCAGCCCTGCAGGGAGCGGGGCCTGGAGGAGAGTGCCCCCCACCCCCTCCTAAGGAGCCCGGCTGGGAATGGGGGGCTCCTGGCTCAGGGAACACCAGTCCCTGTGCCTCCTGGCCAGGTGAGTGGCTCACTAATAAAATGTGCCTTATTTCTAGCCTGGGCCTGGTTCTGCTTTCTCTCTGGGGGCCTTGGGGGGAGGAGGCTGGGCTGGGGGGCCCCGGCCTAGCACTGGGCAGCCCCCTTAACCCAGGCCCAGGAGCAGCACTTCACTCCCCCTCCACTGGCAGGTGCCCCCTGCCCATGCAGCACCCAGCTCCAGCCAGTGCCGCACTCCAAGTCTCTTTATTGGGGGTGACGTAGGGGGATTCTCACCTGGCACTTGTCAGAACCTCCCCAGGGAGCAGAGCCTCCTGGCCCTGGCACAGCCCTCGGCCTCCTCGGGTGCCAGCCTGGGGCTACCCCTGCCCTGAGCGCCCCAGCCAGGCAGGGCCCGAGGGGCTGGCTCAGCCAGGGGCTGCTGCCCTGCTCCCTCCTGCCTCCCTAGGCTAGCTGTGCCTTGCCGCTGCCCCCCGCCCTCGGCCCTGCCCCCCCCGCCGCCTGGCTTGGGCAATTCCCCCTGCTGGGGGCCTCTGCAGGAAGGGGCTTCCCCAGGCGTCCTGGGCCTGAGCTGCTCCAGGGCCCCTGCCATCCCTGCCCCTCGCTCCTGACTCCCTGCTCCCCTTTTCCTGCACTGAGCTCCCTGGCTGCCCCCCTGGCAGGACCCCCCCTCCCTTGAGGACTTTGTTCTCTGCCCTCTCCCAGCTCAGCTACTCCAGGAGCCGGGCTCCTAGCCAGCCTCTGCCCCTTCCACGTCTGCTGCAAGAGTGCCCTGAGCCTCACTGCATAATGTACCTCCCCCGTAGCCAGCCCTGCCCCTCTCCTCCAATGCCAGCCCATCCCCTCTCCTCCCCCTGCCAGCCTGGCCCCTCTCCTCCCCCTGCTCCTCTCCTCCATAGTCAGCCCTGCTACTCTCCTCCCCCTGCTCCCCTCTGCCCTGCCAGCCTTGCCCCTCTCCTCCAATGCCAGCCCTGCCCCTCTCCTCCCCCTGCTCCCCCCTCTGCCCTGCCAGCCCTGCCCCTCTCCTCCACCTGCTCCTGGCTGCCCCTTGAGAGCCAGGCTAAAGTTAAGGCTGGCTGTGGTGCTCTCCCCATTGCCCGGTTACTGGTGCCCTCTGCCCCTTGTGCTGCCCCCAGCTTTGGACGGTGGCCTGGCAGAAGCCTCCCCCCAGAGCCCAGCTCAGCACTCATTGCAGGTTGAGCTGGGCGCGTGGGTCTCCGTGCAGTTCTCTCATCCCTGCGCCCTCCTGGGGCTGGTGGGTGGGCAGAGGCAGGGCTGAGCTGCAGGAGCTGGCTTCGCCCAGCCCAGCCCCTGGCATGTGGGGGGCTGCCTGGGCCCCGGGCTGGCTCTGCTGTTAAAAGCAGCTTGTTCCCAAGGCTGGTGCTGTTCAGGTGTCCTGTGCCCGGGCCTCAGCAGGGCTAGGGCCACGTCCTGCAGAGGCGGCTGCTCCCAGGTTCTGCTGGTGGTGGGCAGGACCCAGCCCCCTGCTCGCAGGATTCCCTGACACTCAGGAGCGAGTTCTGCCCCCCCGCTCCCTGAGTCCCCCTCCCTGCCCCAGCCCTAGTGCCCGTACAGGTCTGCCAGCCGGCGGAAGCGCGGCCCCCACTCGCTGAGGTAGTCGTAGTCTTGGTCGCCATCCGTCAGGCTGGACACGATGGAGCTGAGCGAGCCGGCCACGGAGCCGGAGCCCTCGCAGTCATAGATGAGGGCTGTGTCGTAGGGGGGGATGTTGGGGTCGCTGTCGGCTGCTTCCAGCCCCTGGGAACAGGAGAAAAGGGCTGTGAGGCTGGGGGAGGGGCATGGCTACTGGCTAGTTGGCAGCAGCCCTTGGGCCAGGCACCTGTCTCCATGCCCAAGCTTGGCCCTCCTGCCAGCACCTGGCCTGCCCCTGCTGCCTGTGCCCACCCCTCAGATCCTGGGAGCCCCATGGTGCCCACTGGAGCACCAAGCCCCACCCATGTCGAGCCAGTCACAGCCTGAGTGTGGTGTGGGACCCCAGTTCCCTCCCTCCTGTGCCAATGTCACCCCTCCCACTCAGGGCAGGGGCTGTGTCTGTCCTTGGAGGTGCCCAGCATGGTTTGGATGCTGGAAAAATGATCCCAGCGGGCAGGCTGCAGCGCGGCTGGGAGCCAGCCGAGCAGGGCCCTGGGGCCAGCAGACTGGCCCTTTAGGAGCCCGGCCGAGCAGGAGCTGGCAGACTGGTCCTGGGGGCACCCGGCCGAGTGGGGGTGCTGGGGCTAGAGACCGGCCCTGGAGGCACCTGGCTGAGTGGGGG
>NW_020698262.1:13250050-13250728 GCF_002925995.2 Terrapene triunguis | reverse complement strand
GGCGCTGAGGCTGGCAGACTGGTCCTGGGGGCACCCGGCCGAGTGGGAGTGCTGGGGCTAGAGACCGGCCCTGGAGGCACCTGGCTGAGTGGGGGTGCTGAGGCTGGCAGACTGGTCCTGGGGGCATCTGGCCGAGCGGGGGCCCTGGGGCTGGCAGACCCGCCCTAGGGGCATCTGGCCGAGCGGGGGCCCTGGGGCTGGCAGACCGGCCCGGTTGGCCCATTGACCTCTTCCAGCTTGGCAGGAGCACGCCGGGGCCGGCTGGGAGCAGCACCAGCCCATGACGTTGCCGCCCGCTCACCTCATTGATGAAGTCTTCGATGTCAGAGGGGCTGGCGGGCAGTTTCCGTGGATAGGGCGGGGTGGCGTAGCTGTAGGGAGTGTCTCTCCGGATTGGCTGCTTGCCCGGGGGGCAGGGTAGGGGGAAGAAGTCAGGATTGCGGAGCTGGTTTATGTCGTAGGCGCCCTACGGAGAGAAAAGCTTTAGCGCCTGCCAGGGGCCGCTGGTGAGCAGGTCCCTGCCTGCGGGGGGCGCTGGGCTGCAAGGGGCAGCAGCAGTTTGGTGCTGCCCAGTCTGATGTAATATGGTGTGTGTCCCCTAAACAGGAGAGACGGGGGACAGCAGGGGGCTGTGGGTCGGGACCCAGGGGCAGGGCTGGGCTAGCAGGGGGCTGTGGG
>NW_020698262.1:13235808-13250040 GCF_002925995.2 Terrapene triunguis | reverse complement strand
CGGGACCCAGGGGCAGGGCTGGGCTAGCAGGGGGCTGTGGGGCGGGACCCAGGGGCAGGCTGGGCTGGCAGGGGGCTGTGGGGCGGGACCCAGGGGCAGGGCAGGGCTAGCAGGGGGCTGTGGGGCGGGACCCAGGGGCAGGGCTGGGGTAGCAGCGAAGTGTGTGGCTGGTTTGCCTGGAGCAGGCCCATGCCCCGTAGCGCCTGTGAGGGGGCCGCCCCCCCCCTCACCTGGTCCTCCTCGCCCCCGCCCTGCTCGTCGTAGTTGAGGATGTTGTCGCGCAGGTCGTCCTGCGAGCTCCCCAGCAGCCCCTCGTGCCGCGGGCGCCGGTGGCAGCGCTCCCGGACGGCTGCCAGCAGGGCCAGCGCTGCCGAGACAGAGAGAGGCGGTGGGACTGGGCCGGGCCGGGCTGGGGCGGGGGTCAGCGGGGGCGGGGGGGGGGTCGTTGTCTCACTTACACAGGAGCAGGATGACGCTGCTGAGGATGATCATCAGGGCCCCGAAGCTGAGCCCCGCCCCGGCCGTGGAGGCAGCCGCCGCGCTGGCCTGGCAGCTGCCCCCCTCGTTGCAGGGGCACACAGAGACGTTCAGCAGCTGCGCCCGCTCCTGCCGGGGCGTCCCGGAGTCGCTGAGCAGGAGCGGCAGGGAGTGCAGCCCCGCGGGCACCGGCACCAACACTGCCAGCACCGCGTGGGTCGCTGGGCGGAGACAGGGACACCATGATACCCCGCGTGCCTGCACCCGCCCAGCCCCTACGGCCCCGAGTTCTGCCCCCCACCGATCGGGCCCTGCTCCCCCCGCACCAATCAGTCCCTCCTGCTCCCCCCGCACCCATCAGCGCCCCCTGCTCCCCCCTCACCAATCAGTCCCTCCTGCTCCCCCTGCACCGATCAGGCCCCCCGCTCTCCCCTCACCAATGGGGGCCTGCTCCCCGCCACTATCCCACCGAGCGGGCCCTGCTCCCCTCTCACCGATCAGCCCCCCCGCTCTCCCCTCACTGATCAGCCTCTTGCCCCCCCCCCCACTAGGCTCCACCCACCCGGCCGATCAAGTCTCTCCCCCTCAGGCGGGCTGGGGCGGCCCTGCCCTCACTGTTGCAGGGCCGTGGGGAGCGGGACTCAGGCTGTCGCCTCCCGTCCATGGGCGAGGCGATCGCAGCTGGCGCTCGCTCACTCCGGCCCCCGCCCTCACCGTTGAGCTGACTGAGGCTCCAGTTGTGGGCGAGCTGGGGGGCGTCGGGGCTGAGGCGGAAGTGGAAGGGCTCGGCGTGGGGTGGCAGGTCCTCGTCCATGGCACTCAGCAGCAGCCCCCGCCCCTTGCTGGGCTCGCTGCACATGACGCCCGCCAGCGGCAGCAGGGCCGGCCCGTGGTCGTTCACCTCCACGATCTCGATGGACAAGGTGCCAGTGGCCGTGCTCGGCGGGTCAGCTGGGGACAAGGGCAGACAGGTCAGGGCCCAGCACTCACCGGCAGGGCTCAGCCAGCGCCCCCCAGCTCACCCTTATCGCTGGCCAGGATGACAGCGGTGTACCAGCTGCCCTGCAGGAAGGGCGAGCGGCGTGGCAGCTCCCGCTTGGTCTGCACCATCCCGGAGCGCGGGTCCAGCAGCAGCCAGTCGGCCGGGTCGTAGGCCAGGGAGTAACTGCAGGCAGAGATGCCAAGTTATTTGCCTAGGCAACCAACCCAAACCTCTCTGGGGGCATCCCGGGAGCCCTGCCCTGGCATGAGCAGCTGGAGGCGGGGAGGGGGAGAAGCAAAAAGTCACATCCCCTCTAAATGATAGTAAAGCAGTGTCACAGCGGGCTAAGGCGGCACCTCTGTCCTAACAGTACCCACCACCACCAGGTAAAGACACAGCTCGTAAGCTGTCTAGCGACAGCGTCCTGTCTGCCAGGAACCACTTAGCAACGGGGAATGTGAAATCTACACTTCATTGTTTTGCCTTTATGGTATCTTCTCTATTGTTTATCTAGATGGTTTCCGTCTGGTTCTTTAATTGTCCGTCTATTGCAGAACTAATTTGTGCAAGGTGGTGGGTGTTACTGGGTAAAGCGTTGGGCTGCAATACGTTAGGCTTGGTCAAAGGATTATTGTGTAATACTTTAGTTTAAAATGATTGGCTAAGGTAGCGCTAAGCAGGCCTCAAGCTTAACTATATAAAGTGGGGTCCAAAAGGAAGATCTTTGGCACCAACTCCAGACACAGCCCAAGATGGGAGCTGCCAGACCTCAACGCGCTGCCAATTATATCGTGCAGACGCTGGAGGAACCCCGGGCGACCTGATCCTGGTGGGTCACCAGGAACAGTTCACTTGCCTTATGGGCGTGGTGCACTGCCTGCTTGGCGTGTGGGTTCTGTCTGGTAACTGTTACCACCCAGCAGTGAAGGATATCACTGTGTAAGGCTCGTTCATGGGTACACGGCCCCACAAGCCTGCAGGAGATGATGCCCTGAGCCCTAGCAATTGAGTAAAGGTGGAGGTGCCCTAGCGTGGGCGGGTAACACCCCACCCAGAGCCAGCACCAAGCAAGAGGAGTTGAAGCCTGCGTGGCAGAGCGCTGAGCCTGAGCGCCCAGCCCCTGCCAACCTGTCTGATGGGCGCTTCCCCACCCAGGGCTCCTGCAGGCCAGAGCGCCACCCCCACCTCAGCAGCCCCTGCAGCCGGGCTGGCGCTGCCACTCGGCAGGCACCAAGGGTCAAGTTCCCCATCCTCGTACCCCCCCATGGGGCCCCGCGCTGGCCAGTGCAGCTCCCACCCCCTGTTCCCCAGCCCCTGGCACTGCGTCCAGGCTGCTCCTGGGGGCTCTGCCAGGGCTCCTGGGGATGCAGGTGGCACTGGCCCCTGGTCAGGGCCCCCTGGGGGTGGGCTCACCTGAGAGCCTGAGGCTGGCGGGTGTCGGGGTCGCTGGCGCTGAAAGTGATGAGCTCGGTGCCGGGCGGCGCCCCCTCCGCCACTCTGGCCAGCCGGGGGTTCTTGGGGAAGAAGGGTGCCTCGTTCACGTCCTGAACCTGCACCTGCACCATGGCCAGGGCCCGCGTGGTCTGGGGGGCCGACGGGTGCAGCTGGTTCTGGTTCTGGACGGAGACGGTGAGCGCGAAGTGGTCCCGCCCCTCGTGGTCCAGGGCCTGAACGTGGAGGGGCCGAGAGTTAGTCACGGGGAAAAGAGCTAACCCCAGGCCAGCCACCCCAGGGGTCGCTCTGCACATGGGCTCTCCACGCCCAGGGGCCGCTCTCCAGCGGGGCTCCCCACCCCCACGCCCAGGGGCCGCTCTGCACATGGGCTCCCCACCCCCACCCCCAGGGGTCGCTCTCGAGTGGGGGTCCCCACCCCGAGGGGTCGCTCTGCACATGGGCTCCCCACGCCCAGGGGCCGCTCTCCAGTGGGGCTCCCCACGCCCAGGGGACGCTCTCGAGTGGGACTCCCCACCCCCACGCCCAGGGGCCACTCTCCAGCGGGGCTCCCCCCCCAAGGGATTGCTCTGCACATGGGCTTCTCACCCCCCCAGGGGTTGCGCTCCAGCCAGGGTTCAGGGCTGGGACATGGCCTGGCTGCTCCCTGGGGCCGTTGGTAACGAGGAGCAGAGCATGGCCCCTGCACTGAGCGACTCATCTCCAGCTGGGCCTGGGCTGGAGGGAGCAGGGGCCTGGCTGGGGCATGGGTGCTGGCCAAGCCCCCTGGGGCTGGGAGCAGGGACAGGCTGTGGCCCAGGGCGCTGCCCCCTCACCTTCACCACGGAGAGGACGCCGTCGTTGGTGCGGGGGTCGGTGCGGATGGCGAAGGCCCCGTCCGGGTCACCCTCCAGGATGGTGAATCGCGCCAGCCAGTTGGGGGAGCCGGGCAGGTCCTTGTCGTGCACCAGGAGCCGGCCGATGTCCACGCCACTCGTGTTCTCCAGCACCTCCACAGAGAACTGCAAGAGAGCAGCCGGGGAACTCACGGCCTGGCACGATGGCTCAGCCCACGTTCACATCTCCCCCAGTGTGGGCCAGGATCCTTGTCCCCCGGCATGGAGCCCACAGAGGGCAGGAACCCACCCCGCGGCCATGCAGTGAGTCAGACTGTCCCCCCCAGGCATCCTGCACCCCGGGCCCCCAGCCGCTGCCCTGGCTCCCTACCTCCGGCTTGGTGAACTCGGGCGGGTTGTCGTTGATGTCGTCCACGTAGATCACGGCGGTGGCTGTGGTGGCGAGGCCGTCGCCCGACATGTCGGCCACTTGGAGAGTCAGGTTATACACACTCACCACCTGGGGAGGAGGGAGCCAGCTACTTACCTGTTTGTCAGGCCCAGCACCAGCCCATCCCCACAGTGCCCTGGACCCCTGGAGGGGGCAATGCCCGGCGTTACCCGGCCAGGGCCTGCCCAACCCACCCCTCATTGGCCTGAGTTAGCTCACATCTGTGCCCTGGTGCACAGGGCTCTGCTAGTCTTGCCCAGGGGCTGCCCACAGGTAGCCAGAGCACACTGGTCTTGGTTGCCACGCAGTATACCACTGATCGAGTGCAGTCGGGCAGGCCCCCAGCCTGCCGTGTGCCTGCAGGGACTCCCAGCCCACAGCGCCGGCTGCCCCAAGGCCCGTTACCTCGCGGTCCAGCCCCACTTGCACGGTGCGGATCTCGCCTGTGGTCTCATTGATGCTGAAGAGCCCGGCGGAGCCCTGCTCCAGGATGGAGTATCGCAGGGCCGCGTTGTCCGTGTCGGGGTCGTCAGCGTCTGTGGCTTCTGCCTTCAGCACATAGGTGCCTGCGATCAGAAATACACAGTGGGTGTAGAATCATAGAAATGTCGGGCTGGATGGGACTTGGAGAGGTCATCAAGTTCAGCCCCCGGCGCTGTGGCAGGGCCAAGTAAACCTAGACCATCCTGGACAGGTTGTCCCACCTGTTCTTAAAAACCTCCAATGACAGGGATTCTACAACCTTCTTGGAAGGCAATTCCAGAGCCTAACTACCCTGAGAGTTAGAAAGTTTCTCCTAATATCTCACCTAAATCTTCCTTGCTGCAGATTATCCCATCACTTCTCCTACCTTCAGTGGACATGGAGAACAATTGGTCCCCGTCCTCTTTAGAACAGCCGTAACGTATTTGGAGACTGTTACCAGGTCCTCCCTCAGTCTCCTTTTCTTAAGACTAAACATACCCAGTTTTTTTAACCTTTCCTCCTAGGTCGGGTTTTTCTGAACCTTTGATCATTTTTGTTGCTCTTCTCTGGACTCTCTCCAATTTGTGCACATCTTTCCTAAAGTGCAACACCCAGAATTGGACACAGTTCTCCAGCTGAGGGGGACAGGTACCTCCCATATCTTACATACAACACTCCTGCTAATACACACCAGCATGACATTAGCCTTTTCCACAGCTCTATCACATTGTGGACTCATATTCACCCTCAACCCCAGAGCCTTTCAGCAGCACGACCACCTGGCCAGATATTCCCCAGTTTGTAGTTGTGCATTTGATTGTTTCCTTTCTACATGTAGTACTTTGCACTTGTCTATATTGAATTTCATCTTGTTGATTTTAATGCTGTCTGCCAAAGGGCTTGAAACACCTCCCAGCTTGGGGTCATCTGCAAGTTTTACAAGCCTATTCCACCCATTATCCAAGTCATCAAAGAAACTATTGCATAGTACTGGACACAGGACAGACCCATGTAGGACTCCATTAGATACATCCCCCCTGTTTGACAGTGAACCATTGATAACTATGCTTTGAGTGAGGTCTTTCAGCCACTCAGGCACCCACCTTATAGTAATTTCACCTAAGCCCACACCTTGCCTGGGCAACAAAAATGG
This sequence comes from Terrapene triunguis, assembly GCF_002925995.2. Lineage (NCBI taxonomy): Eukaryota > Metazoa > Chordata > Testudines > Emydidae > Terrapene > Terrapene triunguis. The sequence goes on along the minus strand of NW_020698262.1, from coordinate 13,244,245 downwards.
CAGATGAAATTCAGTGTTGATAAATGTAAAGTGATGCCCGCTGGAAAACCAAATCCCAACTATACATATTCTTATCTTACTTAACTAAATATTCTTAACCTGTTCTTTCCCTCTTCTGGCTTGTGATCCTTCCCCCCTTGTTGTCAATATTAATGATGTTGAGTATCTGGTCACCATTAGCTTTTCTCAGTGAAGATTGAAGCAACATAGGCATTAAACATCTCAGCCATTTCGATGTCATCAGTTGTTCGTGCTCCTTCCCCACTAAGTGGAGGCCCTACATGTAACTTCAGCTTTTTCTTGCTCCCAATGTTTTTAAAGAACTTCCTCTTACTGCCTTTTATGTCCCTTGCTAGGTGTAACTCATTTTGTGCCTTAGCCTTTCTCATGTTGTCCCTACATAAGAACATAAGAACAGCCAAACTGGATCAGCTCAAAGGTCCATCTAGCCCAGTATCCTGTCTTCCAACAGTGGTCAATGCCAGGTGCCCCAGAGGGAATGAACAGAACAGGGAATCAGTAAGTGATCCATCTCCTGTCGCCCATTCCCAGCTTCTGGCAAACAGAGGCTAGGGATACCATCCATGCCCATCCTAGCTAATAGCCATTGATGGACCTGTCCTCCATGAATGTATCTAGTTCTTTTTTGAATCCTGTTATAGTCTTGGCCTTCACAACATCCTCTGGCAAGGAGTTCCACAGATTGACGGTGCATTGTGTGAAAAAATACTTCCTTTTGTTTGTTTTAAACCTGCTGCCTGTTCATTTCATGTGGTGACCCCTAGTTCTTGTATTATGAGGAGTAAATAACTCTTCCTTATTTACTGTCTCCACACCAGTCATCATTTTATAGACCTCTGTCATATCCCCCTTAGATGTCTCTTTTCCAAGCTGAACAGTCCCAGTCTGAAGCTCTCCTCATACAGCAGCTGTTCCATACGCCTAATCATTTTTGTTGCCCTTTTCTGAACCTTTTCCAATTCCAATAGATCTTTGTTGAGATGGGGCGACCACATCTGCACACAGTATTCAAGATGTGGTCATACCATGGATATATATAGAGGCAATATGTTATTTTCTGTCTTATCATCTATCCCTTTCTGAATGATTCCCACCATTGTTCACTTTTGTGACTGCCGCTGCACATTGAGCGGATGTTTTCAGAGAACTATCCACAGTGACGCCAAGATCTCTTTCTTGGGTGGTGACAGCTACTTTAGATCCCATCAGTTTTTATGTATAGTTAGGATTCTGTTTTCCAATCTCCCTACATGCTGGTGCTGTTCCTTTGTGCTCCTCCTTAGCTATGTGCTCATACTTTGGTGTTAGATTTGTGCTGGACCGGTGAATGCCAGGCCCTCGCAGGCTCACACCAAAGACACCCACCTGGGACGGCTCCCTCCACCACGTGCCCCGTGAAAACCTCCTGCTGGAACAGGGGCCGGTTGTCGTTCTGGTCCACCACAACAATCTCCAGGTCAGTGGGGTCTTCCAGGGTCGCGCCCCCCAGGTCCAGGGCAAAGGCCCTCAACTGGGCACAGGGCAGAGAACAGGCATCAGCCACAGCTCCCGGCTCCTTACCAGCCACCAGACAATAGCACACTTCACTGCCGACTAACTGGCTCCAGGGCTGTGCCAGTCCCAGCCGCTGCCAGCAGGAGACACTGTAGGGTATGACTGGCCATGCTGGCTCCGGAGAGCTCACCCCTATCCCACGCCAGGCTCCCAGCAGGAGGCACTGTGTTCCTCCCCAGGCCAGAACATGCCCCCCGCCCCAGCTGTGTGTGTGTGTGTGTGTGTCACACAGCAGCAAAAGCAGAGGAGGCTGAGCTGCATGCGGGGAGGGGCCCTTACCCGGAAGCGGTCGTTCTTCTCCCGGTCCAGCATGGTGTTGAGGAAGACCTTCCCGCTCAACTTGTCAATGGAGAAGATGCCCAGGGGCTGCTCGTCCACGCCCGGCCCCTTGATGCTGTAGATGACGCCCCCAGGCAGCTGCTTATCCGACTTGATCTGCCAGAGGGACGTGTGAAAATAAACCCACAGGGCTGGCAACCTCTCGCCCCGCACCCATCCCCAGCCTGGCCCTCTGGGACGAGTGCAGGCCCAGCCATCCTGGGAGCAAGAGGTCTAGGGGTGGGCGGCTGCCTGGATCGGCCCCTGAGCCACCCACCCGCAAGGCATTACTAGCAGCCAGGGATGCCCAGCACATCATCGGAAGGCAGGCTCAGGCTGGACGAGGGTGTGACTCAGTGTGTGTGTGTGTAAGTCGGGGAGAGAGTGGGAATGGGTGTGTTTGTGTGTGTGTATGTGCTATGGAGAATGGGTGTGTGCGCCTGCGATGGTGCATGTGTGTGTGGTAGTGGAAGTGTGGGAGAGAGTGGATGTGTGCCTGTGCAAAGGTGGATGGGTGTGTGTGAGATGGTGAATGGGTGTGTGTGCGTGCAATGGTGGATATGTGTGTACGTGCAATGATTGTCCATATGTGATGGTGGATGTGACTAGTGGATGAGTGTGTGTGATGGTGGATCGGGGTGGATGCGTGTGTGTGTGATGGTGGATGTGTGTGTGTGTGATAGTGGATGATGGCTGCGTGTGAATGGGGGATGTGTGTGTGTGTTGGTGGATGGGTGTGGATGCGTGTGATGGTGGATGTGTGTGAATGGGGGATGTGTGTGTGTGTGTGTGTGTGTGATGGATCGGGGTGGATGCGTGTGTGATGGATCGGGGTGGATGTGTGTGTGTGTGATGGTGGATGGTGGCTGCATGTGAATGGTGGTGGGGTGTGTGTGTGCAGTTGTAGATGTGTGTGTACATGATGGGAGGGCTGGGTGTGTGTCTGACACAATTTGCAGGGGCGCCGCCTGGGAGTGAGGGCCAACCTACATCCCTGCCTCTATAGCCTGGATGCTGGGTGACCCCTGAGGTGAGGAGAAGCCCCCTCTACATTTTTCTGCCCTTGCCATGGCCTCTGTCCTCCCCATGCCTGATGCCCCAGAGCTGCCCTTGCCAGGCCGAGCAGGGGGCAACCTGGCCCGCACCGTACGCAGCCCAGCTCTGGAGCTCTGGGGCCCTGGGCCATTGCAGCACCTGCCCTGGGCTGCTCAGGCCAGGCCGGGCAGCACATACCTGCACCAGGAGGTGGGGGATGCGCTTGTGGTTCTCGGACACGCTGATGGGCGGGATCACCCAGGCCCTCTTCACCCTGCTGGGCCCAGCTCGCTGTCGCCACGGATACAGGACCAGGGGGCTGGCGGGGAGGCCAGCATCCCCCTGGGAGAGGTTGATGCCCTGTTGGGACAGAGGCTGCGGTCAGGCCATCCCACCGGTCACCCCGGCTGCCGCTTGCTGGCTCCCCCGCCCCACCTGGGCACGCACTGGGCAGGAAGCGGTGGGAGTGGCAGTCGGTCATTGCCCCACCTGGGTATTTGGGGCGCAGAGCGGAGTCAATGCCAGCTCTGCAGGCTGGGTGCGGCGGGGACGCTCTGAGGCGAGGCTGGTCTCCTCCCCACTCAGGCTGTGCTGCCAGCAGTGAAGGGGGCCCATGGCTCCAGAGCATGGGGATGTGAGGCAATCCCACCCTCGCACTCAGCCCTGCTCCCCGCCCAGCGCTAGTGGTGGGGGCTCTTCCCTTGTGCCCATTTAGTGCCTGTGACAGGCAATGCCCCGCTCCTCCTGGGGGATTCCCCTCGCCCAGGGTTTCCTCTCTGCAGAGGCTGACCCCTCTCTCCCGCTCCACGGGACTGCGCTGTTTTGGACAGGTAAGGGCTGATGGAGGCGACAACACCGCCGGCTGAGAACGCAGCAGGCTGGATGTCAGAATCCTTGAGAGACACCCATAGGGACACCCCAGCACAAGAGCCCCTGGCTTTTTTTAGGCTCCGATTGTGGAATTTTCCTGCAAGGGGCGCACCACATTCCTACAGGCTGTGCATGCAAAGAGCCGCAGTACTGTAACGCAATGCTGATCTGCATGATACTGCTCTGCGACTAGGTGCTGGAACTGTGTGAAAATATCTTATTTTAAGCTAACCTTAGCCACACCTGTCAGGGCATCAAAGGATCGTGTGACGAACACATCTGGTGTGCATAAGCAAGCTCTGTAGCCAGTCCATATCTGGTACAGAAATACATGACATGGTGTCAGAAGTAAATTAAGAACAGAAAGAAAACAGCAACCAAGGTTGCAAACAAAAGGAACAAAGCAAGAAAGGTTGCAGGGTCTCATATGCATACCACGAAGTCCCAGAGACCTTCAGCTTTGACAAACCTTCAGACTGGAAACAAGACTTCACATTACAAGCAAGCCCCACAAAGAAACTGAAGCTATCCGGGTATCTTCTATTTATGCTCTGGGGAAGCAGGCAGAGCATAGCTTTAAATCCTTTGCCTTTATTGGAAGATAGTCACTAAGATGACAAGGAAAGGGGTCTGGCTATGTTAGACGCACACTGTATACCTCAGAGAAATGGGCGTTACGAAAGAGCACATTTTCCCCAGAGAACTCAAGGACCAGGAGAAAATGTTATCTGGTTTCTAAGAGCTCTGCATACATGATCTGAAACCTGTGATTTGGGAAATGCAAAACATGAAAATAGCCAAAACAGGCTGGTTAAGAGATTAAAAACCTTTTGCAGCAGGTACAACTGAAGAGCGATTTAACCTTAGCCACCGAGAGCAAAGGCCCCTCAGCGTGAGACAGGAAACCCAACAGCAATGTGCGAAACAAGAAACTAGCTTAGACGCTGTTAACAGCTGCAGCATGAGCGCTAACAGGCATTGCCACACGACCCCTGCGGCAAGGAGAGACCCTCCCTGGCATGTCCGTCGGTAACAGAGATGGGCTGGTCACAGAGCTTGCATATACTGTACACCCCCCACATGTTCATCCTAAGACCCTTTCATGCTCTGCCAGGTACAGCTGAGGTGAACTTAGATAAGTGCCGCCTGCTGAACAGTATAATACGGTTTAGCACTCCAGTACACTCCCAGGCTAAGAGGAACCAATTCCAGCCCACATGCGCAAGGTGTGGAAAAAGTCTAGCCAGAGATCCGTGCTGTAATACATGCACCAAATATGGACAGTTTGCAGCTGTTTGCAGCACCAAAGCATTCAGGGAGCTGACTCGGATCACAGGCAATCAAGCGCCATTGTTTCTGGGATTCTGCCATTGTGATGCCATAGAGCCTGCCTGGAGAGGGCAGCTGAATATTCATGGCAAGACAATTGACTTTAAAATTGGCTAAAGAAGCTGATGTCACAGTCCTCTCAGAAGGGATTTACAATCCCCTTCTAAAGCAGCAGTCACCTGACAGTCATCTGACGAGCCCTGGAGGGATTCTGAACTGCATAGCCCAGTTCACCGAATCAATGTACAATGACAAAAGCTATGTGTTCAGAGTGTATGTGATCAAAGGCCCACAGACCTCCAGCCTTCTTAGCCGCTGCGTGGCAGCCAGAAAGGGCCCGCTGAGAAAGGGGGAGGAACGTGTTAGAATATTTTTTGATATTGGCGTTTTGGAAGGTGATCCAACACAAATAACCCTAGAGACACTGTGCGTACACCTTGCAGGCTTCCTATGTGGATCTTAAAGGACTTAATGAAGCAGCTGTGGGAGATAACATGGGACGACTTCCTCCCCAAAGGGAATGCAGCTACAGTGTTCTCCAAGCTGGATGCCTCAAGTGGATTCTGGCAAATTCCTTTAGCCAAATAAAGTGCTAAACGGACTACATTTATCACACCCTTCGGGAGATTTAGCAGATTACTTTTGGGGATTACCAGTGTCCCTGAGACTTTCCAGAGAAAGATGGCAGAACTGTTACTGAACATAAATGGAGCTGTTTTCATGGATGATATTCTGACGGATGGATCTTCGATGGAAGAATACACCAAAACCCCCAACGAAATGCTAAGCCTAATCAGTCAGTCTGGGCTGAAGCTAAACAAGGAAAAATGCATTTTCCACCTATTCCAAATCAAGATTTTGGGACAGACACTAAGTCAAGAACCATTCCTAGCCCTGGGAAAGTAAAAGCAATTTGAGAACTGAATCCACCAGCAAATGTACCAGAACTGAGATGTATACTGGGGATGGTAAATTACCTTGGGTCGATACCTACAAGACCTTTCTACAGTGACAGAACCACTGAATGAACTGTTGAAGTCCAACCCATCTTGGCTATGGGGGCCAAATCAAGAAATTGCTTCCAAAAAGGTAAAAGAAATGGACTCAACAGCTCCAGATCTTCAGTACTATGATGTGAACTAACCCACAATGGTCAGTGCAGATGCAAACAGCTGGGTGGTGCATTGTTGCAACAACAGAGCTCTGAGTGGAAGCCAGTTGCATTTTGTTCTCGCACACTCACAGAAGCAGAAAAACAACATGCACTGATTGAAAAGGAGCCTGGCAGGAAGATCCATTCCTTGCTCCTCTGAGTTACAGATCCACACCAATAGCAGCTACTGGCTCTATCTCCGAAGTGGCTAGACATGAAGACGGTGGCCAAATTGAATAAAAAGGTTAAAAGAGCTTATGAACACTCTTACAACAGACATCTGCCAGTTAGAGACCCGCTGGGTCTAGAACCTAGTGGCCATGTGCCTAGCTAATTGGATGGGGGAAAAGGCTGAACAACTCCAGTTGTTGTGAAGAAGAAGAAGGCAGTGCCCAGCTCCTATGCAATCGAGACAAACAATGGAGAGTTTAACAGACGCCGATGACATCTACAGTTTGTCCCCCAGAAAGACCAGTCAACTCAGAACAGGGAGAACTCAAGGATTCCAGACCGACCACGGTGAGTCGGTGCACAGCCAGACGGCCCAGTGGTTACGCGCTCGGGTCGTGGCATTAGAAAACCAGTGCGATTCAGAGACACAGAACAGCCAGATACACGCTGAACTGCAAAGACAGGCGGATAGTGTAAATATTGGGAACGGCAGGAATGTAGCACTTAAAGGGGGAGATGTCATGGAATGCTAAACTATAACAGTGTCCAGCCACTAGGTGGCGCCGTTGGTCAAAGATTTTATTTTAAATGCACCTCGGTCATACCTGGCAGAGCATGAAAGGATCTTATGAGGGACACGCCTGGGGTGTGTAAGCAAGCGCCGTAGCCAGACCATATCTGCTAGACGAGAACATGACAGACCTGTGCACCAACGGCCACAGTCACACGTGCACTCCCACACACCGTGCACCACGAGACACCCATCAGCCCCGGTCATCCATCACAGACCCCATTACCCCACCCCAGAGAGTCCCTCCTCCCCCCGCCACCTGCCATAGAGCACCCATGGAAAAAAATAGCACCCACTGGCAGCCAAGATCCCCTCCCCCCCCGTGCCTCCCACCCACTGCGATCAGCTGTTTCGTGGCGTGCAGGAGGCGCTGGGTGGGGAGGAGCAGGGACGGGGTCTGCTTTGGGGAGGGGTCGGAAGTGGGCGGGAGGAGGCAGGGTGGGGGTGGGAAGAGGCGGGGCAGAGGTCTGGGGGAAGGGGTGGGGCGGGGGCAGGGCCTGGGGGTGGGAAGATGTGGAGCAGGGTGGGGTTGGGGGGGTGGGGATTCGGGGGAAGCCGGTGCCTGTGCCACCTGCCGCCCCCAGCCTTTCCTCGGTGTCAGCATCCATCTCAGCCCCTGACCCCCATCCAGGCAGGAGACGGCTGGACGAAGCCCTTCCTCCCACTCTGCCTGCGAGTGGCAGAATCTAGAGCAGCTGCTGCCGAGACATCCCAGCCATGCATCTCTGGAAACACAAGAGCCCTTTGTGGTGGGGCTTCAGGGAGCAGCTGCGTGGGCCTGTGGGAGGTGGAGGGGACTGGAAGGGCCCTTTGGGTTTCAGGAAGGATGGGGGCTGGAGGAGGGTTTTTCTCCGGCTCTCACAGGGCAATGGGAATAGCAAAGGGGGCGATGCGATTGGGGCCAGACTCTGGCCTCAGTCCCCCCGACCCAGGAGCCTGCAGCCCAAGGCCCTGGCAGCACCGAGTGCTGCTGATCGAGGGGCCTGTGAGGCACAGGCACGGTGGGCAGGCAGAGCCTCTGGCGGCTGGAGCGTCCCTTGTTATAGGCAAATGATGCTCTTGGTGGGGAATTTGTGAGCTGCCTGCAGGGGGCCTCGCTGGGTGTGTTGCACATGAACATGATGGGTGTGCTCCTTGCACACTCGCCATGCAGGCTGCACCATGCTTGGGTGTGTACTGCCCCCAGACAAGTGTAGCAGGAATTCTGGGCAAGTGTGTGACTGGGCACTGCGTGTATGTAGAGTGTGAGCTGCATGGTGTGTGTGTGCGTGTGTGTGTGTGTGCGCGTGTGTGTGTGTGCTGCAGGTATGTGTGTGTGTGTGTGTGTGTGTGTGTGTGTGTGTGCCAGAGAGGGAGAAAGAGATCCGGGGTGTGTGTGAGAGCGCTGGTGTGTGATGTGTGTGTGCTGCAGGTAT
>NW_020698262.1:13195636-13235798 GCF_002925995.2 Terrapene triunguis | reverse complement strand
GAGAGGGAGAAAGAGATCCGGGGTGTGTGTGAGAGCGCTGGTGTGTGTGTGTGTGTGTGTGTGTGTGTGTGTGCGCGCCCAGGCCAGTGTGGGTGGGGTTGCTGCAAAGACGCAGTGGTGGGTGCTGTTCCGGGTGCCCAGTGCCCCAAGGGCTGGTCGCCCGCCCAGCACAGCACCAAACTGACCCCCCAAAGCTCATTTCTCTGGGACTGAAGCGAAAGGCTCCTGCCCCAGCCAGACTCGGGGGTCGGGGCCCGTTGCTCAGCTGGGCCGGAAGAGGGAACATACTAATCTCGGGTTCCCACAGGCCCAGGGAACGGCCGGGCGGGGAGGGCACAGACAGCGCCAGCCCCACTGGCTATAAATAGAGGCAAGTGCCTGGGTGTGTGCTGGGAACACGCTGCCAGGATCGCAGGCAGCTGCGGGTGACCTCGGGGCTTAACCCAGGGGGTTTAACCAGAGAATCCAAATAAATCTACAGGCGAGTGGAATTCAGGGGCCCCCGGCACGGAGCCTGGGAGCAGCCTCCGGCTCCCTTCCCCCACTTGGGGCAATGGGGCCTGCGCTCCACTGCTTTGGCAACTCAGAGCCCCCCCTTGGGGCGGGGGGGGGAGGGGGCCCCCCCCCCCCCCCCCCCAGTACAGGTATTTGCTGAGGATTCACTGCTCCTGACTGGACCCCACCCTCCCCCATGGGGCTTTAACAAAGTTGAGGGAAGAGAAAGAACAAACAGCGCTGGAGAGTCAGACGCTGGACGGATCCCCCCTTTCAGCCCTGCTGGTGCCCCTCAGTCCTGATCCACAGCCCCCCCCCTATCCCCCACCCCTGCCCCCCCCCCCTCCCCCCGCCGCCCCCCCCCTTTCCCCCGCCCCCCCCCCCCCCACCCTGCCAATGCCCCCCCAGCCCTGGCCCCCGCCCCCCCCATTATCCCAGCTCCCTGCCCCTCAACTCTGCCAATGCCCCTCAGTCCTGATCCGCAGCCCCCGTTATCCCAACCCCCGTTATCCCAGCCCATGCCCCCCCCCAGCTCTGCCAACACCCCCTCAGCCCTAACTTGCAGCCAGTCCAGGCCCCGAGGGTGGCTCTGACTGATTCCGCTCCATAGCTGCCCACTCCGGCAGGGCCGTCGGGGGGAGGCTCCCGGCTGCCTGTGCTGTGGGTCCCTGGTCCCCAGAGCTCCCAGGCCGGCACCTGGCAGCAGCTCCCGCTCGACCCCATCCTGCGGGGAGCCCACCCGGGGCTGCAGCCGAACGGAGCCTGGACGACCCCCAGCGCTGGAGACACTGAATGGCTGCCCAGACCCTTCCCCCCGACAGGCTGACTGAGCCACCGCAGTGGGCCTGGGGGGTGCTCTCTGGGTGCCCACCCTCCTGTGCTCACCAGCTGGAGCAGGCGGGGTGGGCTGGGGCACTCCATGCAGCTGCTGGCCAGGAGCCCGCTCACACATTCCCTCGGCCTGGGAGAATCACACAACTGAGACGCTGCAACCACAGTTCCCAGGGTCACAGAGAAGCCACGGAGCCAGGGCCAAGTCCCTTGGCTCCCAGCCCCAACGCCGCTGCGGCCCACGGCCGGGCACCTGGCGGGGAAGAGCCTCTCTCCAAACACACTGGGTTCTGCTCCTCTGGGAGAGGGCGTGCTCCTCCCAGCACAGACACGGGGCGGGGGGGAAGGACCCAGTCGCCTCCGTCCTTAGGGCTTATGCACCAGAGATGGGCCCAAAGTCGTTGCCAACACGCCATGTTATAACCCCCTGGACGTTCAACACCCACAGGCCAAGGAGGATGGGCCGTGTTTCCTGGCAGGGGGGCATGACGGGAGGCGGGGCCAGCTTTGCAGAGTCCCGTGGTACCCGTTTAGGGCTCAGTATGATGCCCAAGGGGTCCTCCCATTGGTGTCAGTGTTGGACTGGGCCTGGCCGTGACTGTGCACACCCCGGTGGGACGTAGCCCGCCATGGCAGTGAGCGTGGGGACAGCTTGGGCATGCCCCGCACATGCGTGTGGTGCACGGACAAGGGACTGAACAGGCGACCCTACGGCTCTGCACGCTAGGTACTGAAATCCAGGAGCAATGGAGGGACACACACAGGCTGGGGACGTTTCTCCCAGCAACAGCAGATGGACCCAACTTGGAAATGCAGCACCATGAACCAGAACGCCCCCAGCCACCCATCTCAGAGACACCCTAAGATGGCCACCACCAGGCCTCCAGGGCCTGGTCCCTCCCCAGCCTGGCCTCACACCTTCCCAGGCTGCCTCACTGAGCTCTGGGGGGTGTCTTGGAGTCCTGGGCCTGCCCCACGCCCTGGCTTTGTACTGTGGGGTGAGGCCGTGCTGGCGGTGCTGGGGCCAGCCTGCCATGCGGGGATGCCCCGGTGGCTGGAGGGATCAGCACCTCAGGCGGTGCGGTGCCACTAGGACACAAGAGGCTGGGCTTTGGCTGTATCTCTGCTCCCCTGGCTTAGCAATGAGCCCTTCCCTGGCCACACCTGCTTGTCTACGCTCAGAAGACCAGACGCCCCCCTCACCGGGAACTAAGGCAGGGAGCAGGGGGAGGGGTGTTGCCCCCCCACCAGTGATTAATTTCCTTGCTCAGAGGAGACATTTTTAGAGCTAGCATGAATTTGACCTTTGACCCTTCCAAATAGCCACACACGCTCCCCACTCAGGCCTGTTTGGGATTCCAGTGGGACAGCTGGGCAAACACAGCCCCACACTGGCTATAACCACAAGATGCGTGGACACCCCTCCCACGGAGACACCCCCGCCCCCTCGCACACTCATACCTGGCCCTGCACACCCACCGTCCCCAGCCTGTTAGCCTGGCCCACTCCATAGCCTCCCCGTGCATGCTGGGCCAGGCATGGCCGGTGGATGAGGCCCACGCTGCAGGTCATGGGGTCTAGGCATTGCGTGTGGCAGTACCGTCCTGCCTGCTGGATTTTCCTTCGCACTGGAACTCTTCCCGAGGGGCCTGTGCTGGCTCCGGGCCCCGCACCAACCGAGGCAGCGAGGCGGGTGGCTAGCAGCCCGCAGCCCCCTGCCCGAGGGAGCTGGAGGGATGGGGCAGCAGGCTGGCTGTGTGGTGAGTGCACTGGGTACTGTTTTGCCTGAGTGCAGAGCCCAGCCCCTGGGAACGGCCCAGCACTGCCAAGGTGCGAGCCTGGTTCCCACAGTGCCTCCGCTCCCGGGACGGCAGCCCGGAGGAATGCTGGGAATGTCCCGGGGGGGGCCCTACGCCTGGGCGGGGGGTATAAATAGCTGCCATCGCTGTCCCCGTAGCTGCAGCGGGGAGACGGCAGCTGGGCCACGCTCACCGTCCTGCCAGGAAGAAGCGGGGCTCCCCGATACTGGGCCACTCTCTGCAGCCTTGGCCTGACTCTGGGGCCATTTGCCTGCCCCCTCCCCCCCACTGGAGATATAGGGTCTGTCTACACGGCAGTAAAACACCCGTGGCTGGCCCGGCTTAACGGGCTGGGGCTCCTGGGGCTACAATTGCTGTGCAGACATTAGGGCCTGGGCTGGAGGCCAGGCTCTGGGACCAGCCACGGGTGTGTGTCGTGGTGTAGACATGCCCAGAGAGGCCTCCTGTCATGGTGGCTGCAGGAGAGGAAGGGGTTAGCGCTGGGCTGGCTGCGTCTGGCCTCACTGACTGGGCAGTTCAGCTTAGTCCCAAAACTCGGTCACAAAATCCCCACGTGTAACATGGCAAAATTGTTGGTCTGCAGCGGAGGTGCCAGGCTGGAATGGCGGCGGGGGGTTGGGGTTGAGGGGCATCGGCGGAGCTGGGTGTAGGGGGAGCTGAGGCCTGGGACAGGTGGAGGGGAGCCTGGGTCGGGATTGAGGGGCAGCAGCGAGGCTGTGTGGGGCCCCGCCGACAGCTTTTTCACATTTCACACCTGTCACTGACTCCAGCTGGGCAGCATGACGCCCACTGCTATGGGGCTGGGCCACCCCCTACCTGGGGCGGGGGCAGGGGGGGGCGGATCTGAGCAGACTCTGGAAGGGGTGTGGTGTCCCAGAGCAGGAGGAGAGGCGGGTCCCTGGCACATGGTTGGACGGGGGGGTGTCGTAGATGGTCAGTCTTCACTGGCCCTCTTGTCCAGCCTCCCCAAACCCTCCTGCCATTTGCCAGCCCTGGCACCATTCTCCGGCCGGCCCCCACCAGGAGGGGATGGGCGGGAATGGCTTGTCCCTCCCGCTCTACGGTGCACTTTCCCGCTGCTGGGGGTCAGAATGCGCCTGCTCCTTCCCCTCTGGGGGGAACTGCGGGGCTTAACCAGCAGCTCCTGCCCCACCTCCATTCGGCACAGCCCTGCCCCAGACCCAGCTCAGCAGGAATCAGCTTTGGAAAACGCTCTTGGTTACATTTCTGTAACATCCGCTAGCAACCTGCCATGCGCTGCTAGACCAGATCCCTGCGGCTCCACCAGATCTCCCCTCCCCCAGGTCTACCAGATCCCCCCTGGTTCCAACAGACCCCCCAGCTCTACCAGACCCTTCCCGGTTCTACCAGATCCTCATGGCGCCCCACCGGATCCGCACAACCGCAGCAGACAGACGCCTCTCCCAGACAGCCAAAGCCCTCCTGCCATGGTTCCTCTGTGCGCACGCGTGTACAGCACAGGAAACCCGCCTGACCGCAGCGGTACTGCCTGGGTGCTACCGAGAGATTTTGGCCACATGGGCGTGTGTGTGCACACAGGGATAGTCTATGTCACAGTGTGCGTGTGGTAAGGTGACGGTGACTATCTGCACGTGTGAACGCACAGCGCACGGCTGTCTCTGTGGACGAGGTGACTGTGGATGCAGGCGTGTATGTAGGTGACCCGCTGACGGGCCAGGCACGCTGGCACCATGCTCTCCGCTCAGGCCAGTGGTGGGGCTAGCAGCCTGTTGGTGGCTCTGCAGTGCCCACTCCTGCTTCCTGGGTGTGTGCCCAGCCGGGGATCAGGCACTGTGCAGCGGGGCCCATGTGGTGCAGCGAGGCCCTGACAGCGCCCGGCTCAGCTTGTTCAGTTCCCTCTGCTTTGCTTTGGCCCAGCTGCCATTCCCTGGGGAGGGCGGGCGGAGGGGGCTTGTTTTGACTAGGAAACCTGACTGGAGCCGGCCGGGAGGGAGTGCTCCCACCAGCTGTCGGCCTACCTGCCTGTCCATCACCAGGGCACGGCCCCGCCCCCAGCTACAGAACTGCTCCCAGCCCCGGGGGGACCAGCAATGTTAGCCAAAGGAACGGGAAGCCAGGCTGGAGTGGGGAGAGGGGGAGTTGGGGGCACGCTGAGGGATGCTGGGGCCTGGGGGCGCAGCAGGATTCTGAGAGGGGGTTAATTGCTCCTTAAGCCCTGTGTCAAAGGCCCTTTCCCAGTGGGGTCCTGCCTGGAGAGGAGCCCCAGTTTCTCAGGGCTGGTGCACACACAAACCACTACGCTCTGTGGGGCCAGGATTGTCTTGCTCTGTGTTTGTACAGCGCCTGGCACCACGGGGTCCTGGGCACTACCGTAATATACCTAATAACATACAGCACCTGGCACCACGGGGTCCTGGGCACTACCGTAATACACCTAATAACATACAGCACCTGGCACCATGGGGTCCTGGGCACTACCATAATACACCTAATAACGTACAGTGCCTGGCACTATGGAGTCCTGGGCTGTTACTGGTGCGCCTGGGCACAATTAGTAGATCTCACACACACACACACACACACACACGCTGCAGAAGCCTGGAACTGGGGGCTCATTCCAGAACCCCAAAGCCCCAGGCACTGAACACACAAGAGCTAACACTACAGGGGGGATGTGCCTGGGGAGGAGGGCTCCCACCTGTCAGAGATGCCCAGACACTGTGGTGAGGGCCCCCAATATGAGACCCTGGACACTCGGGTTAAGGACGCTCTGTCACCGCGTGGGGAGCAGCAGGTCTGCACCTGGAGGCGTGATGCCTCGAAAGCCCCTTTGCACAGATCTGGTTTCACAACAGCATCAACTGCCCAAGAACTGCTGCAGCCCCCCCCCCCCCCCCCCCCCCAAATCTCCAGCAGCCGCATTTCCCGGGGGAGGTGGCGACCGGAGCCCGCCCCCCCCGTGATATATCCAGTGCATTCAATCCCTTCCCCATACGGGGGCGCCCCACCCTCACCCGTACACAGGATGGGCCTGCCAGGAGTCCCCAGAGAGCTGGCCCAGCGGGATGAGCCCCCCTCCTCCTGCCAGGCTGCTCCTGCTCCCCCTGCGCTCCAGGCTAGGAGCCCGGTCAACAGGCTTTCGGTTCTGGGCCCCGACCCCGTCTTCCGTGCTCTGCTCTCCCCACCCCCCGGCTCCATGTGCCGGGACTCAGCGGGACTCAGCTCTGGGAGCAGGGCTCTGGGCTGAGCGTGGTCTTTGGGCAGATTCTTTCCCCTCAGGCCCCTCCAGAGCCTGTGGGACTCCCTTCCACACCGTCCTGGCTTAAACCCCTCACATCCTGTCTGTGCAGGGGCTGAGCTGGGGCCTGGACTCTACCAAGCATCCAGCGCCCCTGGGGGTGATGCTGTGGTTGGATCCCAAGCCCTGGAAGCCCCCAGACCGGCTCCATAAACCTCCCTTCGGTGGCCACTGCCCCAGGGCGTGGTGCCACCTGCCGCAGAGCCGGGGCTGGGCACCGGACGTCAGCACATGGACCGCTGCCTGCCCTTACCTGAGCCCAGAGAGGCGCCAGGAGGCAGAAGGTGAGAAGGCAGGGGCTTTCCATCCCGGCCGGTCCCCGGGCTGGCAGTGTCAGCGCCTCGGGCAGGGACTGCAGGGCTCGGAGTGGGAGCGACTCTCTTGTGTGGAGCTCTCCAGTCCGGAGCTAAAATAAAACTGTTGTCTGGCTGAGTGACAGCACATGTGCTGTGCATGCGTGTGGGGGGGGGGGAATATTAGTCAGGGGGGGAAGAGAGCAGCTGTCCCCATTACACAGCGCTCGGGCTGACGGTCAGATATCACCCTGCCCACTGCACTGGGGGTGGGGGGATGGGCAGGGTTAACCCTTTGTGTGTCAGCTGCAAGCTCCGGACCAGGAACCGAGTGCCAACCCAAGGGCTGCTAGCCAGGCTGAGCTCAGACACCTGCCCAGCGGAGCCACGGCCAATTTCGCTCCTTTTGGTTTAGTTAAACCGGCTCCTAATTAACACAGGCCAACGCGCAGCTAGCGCCCTTCACCCGCATCAGAGCGTCCACTGAGCCCTTCGCGCCGGTCAGACCCACCTGGGGATGGGGGCGTGCAGGGAGCCTGCCCTGGCTGGGGGCCCCACAAGTGCCCTAGGCGCTGGGCTCAGTCACAGCACGTCCCTGCAGGGCCTCAGTTTCCCAGACACTCACGCTCGCCGGGTTACAGCCACCTGCCCAAGCTGGACGAGGCCCAGTTCCATAGTGGTGTGTGAACGGCAGGGCCTTCGGCTCCCCGCATCCTCTACAGCTCCAGCTCCCTGGGGTTACAAACCAGGGCCCGCAGAGCGCCCCACACAGCTCTGCCCCAGAGACAGAGCAACACGGACAGCTCCCCCGTCCCTTCAAACCATGCCGCCTTCTCTGAGCCCACCTCAGGCAGGCCCCCGGCTCCTGCCCTGTCCCTGCCCTCCCTGCCCCGATGCACCAGGGTGCCAGGGAGCCCAGGGAGGTGTGCAGGGAGCCTGGGCTGGCAGGGCCTTCTCCGCTGGCCTCTCCCCCTGGCTCCGGCTCTGGCAGGCGAAGGATGGCTCCGAACAGCTGCCACCAGTGACTCAAAGAGCCGCTTGCCAGCCAGAGGGAGAGGGGGTGAGTTTGGGCGCACGGGGGGAGGGCAGAGCTGAGGGCAGGGACAGGTGGCAGAGCTGTGTGGGCGCGACAAAGCCGGAATCAGGAGCTGTCTTTGTTTATTTCCTGCCGTCCCCTGTGGATCCTCTCATCCCTCCACACAGGGCCTCCGTCCTTCCAGCCAGCGGGGGTTTGAGGCTGGCCCCTCTGGAGGGTAGCGCTGCTGCTATGTGCCTGGCCAGAGGGGGCGCTCCCTCCCCTGGAATCAGAGCACATTGCCTCCACTACCGAGAGCGAGGGGCCGAGTGCCAGGAGTGAGCCCACTGCCTCCCCTCCACGCCCATCCCTGGCCAGCTAGGGGAGCAGGGCAGGGCTGGAGTCCTCCCCTGGAAGGCTGCTCTGGTGCTGGACCTGGCCGTTAGCAGCAGGGGCTTCCTGTGGAGTTCCCCACCCCCATGGGTGGCTTTGCACAGCTGGCTGGCCTGTTTCTGGACAAGGCAGCAGGTACCGGGCCATGGCATGGGCAGGAGCCAACGGTTTGAGGAGGGGTATGGCTGGCTGCCTGCCTCCCTATCCTCTGCTGTCCCATGAGCCAGAGCCCACCACTACCATTGCCACCTCCCTTGGGTTCACAACAGCAGAGCTGGCTCACGACTAAATGGTGCCCCAGGTGTGGAGCATCTTCGGCTCCCCGCCTCCATTTGTTAAACTTTTTAAAACCTTATTTTTTATTGCATTTGTAGCCCATTTCATGACTTTGATGCACCATTTGCATGCATGATTTACCCCGTCATATAAGATGATAAATTTGCACGCTAGGCTTTGCACGCTAGGAGCTGCATTTATTCACACCACGTGTAAGCAAATAAAAAAATCGTTTCCTCTAAGCTTATAGAAACTTTTTAATGTTCAGACTAACTGAAATGTAGAGCAGAACCTCCGAGTTATGAACTGGCCAGTCAGCCCCCGCCTCGTTTGGAACCGGACGTGTGCGCTCAGGCAGAGACCAAACAAAAGTAAATACAGTACAGGGCTGTGTTAAATGTGAAAAACCAGGGAAAGCAGCATTTCCATTCTGCTCAGTAGCGTTTCAAAGCTGTGTTAAGTCAATGTTCCCTTGTAAAGAACCAGAAAGGTTTTTCAGAGTTACAAACAACCCCCATTCCCGAGGTGTTCGCAGCTCTGAGGTTCTGCTGTCCGCACATCAAGACACTGAACTGTGCCCCAACGCTGGGGGGCCCAGTAGTAACTAGGGTTACGGTAGGTGACAGCTTTAGCATGTTACTTCTTCTGAACGAAAGGACTAGAGTTAACAGGATTTCTTCGCTATTGCTGCGTAGATAGGGGTTCAATCCATATCTCTGGCGTCTCATTAACTATGTCCTTCATTAGTCTCTACTTACACTCATCAAGTCTTGAAACACACGTACACTTTCACAATTACTCACTAAAACACGGTTCACAATATCGCAGCTGGGATCTCGCGTCACTTCAGTTCGTTCTTATATCTCACTGCCTGACGGGCGCCGCCCTGCCCCTTATATACCCGCGAGGGCCTGGCTGACCACGTTTCAATGGTTTGCATGCTGAGGGGGTGGGACTCAGTTTCCCTGTGTGTTACTGGTTTAACGAGGTGGTGGGAGAGGGAGTTTGTTGTTAGAGAAGGCCAGCGGTGGCACTTGGGACCCTGGAGAACGGTCTGGAGAATGGATACCCCAGCGACTGGTGACCGGGAGGCCCTGCTTGGAGTCACAGCCGGTTCTGGACAGCAGGGAACAAAGGAGGGATGAGAGGAGAGGCTGAGAGGAGAGGAGGCCCAGGTGGCCTGTTTACCTGGGATAGAAGACAAAGGACAGAGGTGGGGCTTTGGGGATGGTGATATCAGAAGTCCAGCGGGAAGGAGGGGGGCTCTGGACTGGGGAGAGGGAGCAGCCAGAGCCCACCTGGAGGCTTGTGAGACCTACATGTGCTGTGCTGAGGGAGGCCAGGCCTGAGGCCCAGAGAGTTTCTTGTGCTGTGTTCAGATGTTCAATAAACCCTCCTGTTTTACGCTGGCTGAGAGTCGCTCCAGTCTAGAGCTCAGGGTTGCATTATTCCCTCCGGCAGTGGAGGCCCCGGGGTGTGTGAGTCCAGAGCGAGGGGACGCCGAGGGGGCCCACGGCGAGAGACAGGGGTGCTGAAGGGCAGAGAGGTGCGGTTCCAGGAAGCGGAGGGGCTCACAGCTTAACCCCTGAGAGAGAGTGGCCCCCTGTCGCACTGAAGGGGGTTCCTCCAGGGACCGCATGGAGCCGAGAGAGGGCACGAGTGCCGTGGGTCCGTGACCGAGGGTCAAGGAAAATGTCGTTCTCAGAGAGTCTGGAAGGTTCGACGAGGTTCTTCGAAGTCCAGACCATGCTGGGGGGTGAGTGACAAATGAACCCAGCTATGGAACGAACCCAGCTACTCGCAGCATGTTCTAGTTTCCCTTTTGTCGCTAACAACAAAACCAGCACCCCGAGCCCGGCACCCCCCCAGCCGGGCTCCCCCCAAGCCCACACCCCAGGCAGCCGCCTGCCCCTAACTCCGGCCCCACGCCCGGGGCCGCAGGGAGCAGCAGGGACCGGTCACTGGCAGGACCTCGCATGGAAATGGGCTGGGAGCGAGCAGCACTGCCCCCTGCTGGCAGGAACAGGCCAGGCTCCGCCACCAGGCAGGAATGTGGCAGCTGCTGCAGGGCTGCGCGCCGTGACCCCGCTCTCTGTGCGAGGTATGTGGGAGGAATCTCGCACCGAGCTAGCCAAGCAGCACACGCGGCCGCCAGCTACCCCCCAGCCAGCTCCACTCCGGGAACAGCGGGCAGCTGCAGGCGTGCAGAGCCAAGTCACCTGCTCCAGCAGCTCCTGCCCCTAGCCCTGCCGGGGGGAGAATCGCTGCTGGCAGTACAGAGCCTATGACACAGAGCTGACCCTCCGCCCCTGTGAGCAGCCCTGTGACCACCACACACCAGACCCACACCAGCCAGCGCCTGTAGCTCTCCTGGGGCACAGTCGCTACATTAACGCCTCACACGTCCGCGCTGAGCATGGCTGGGCTGCGGCTCCCCTGCGGGGTGCAGGAAGGGCTGGGGGCCCCGAGCCGGGCACGAGGGAGAATGGCATGGAGGGAAGCGCTGAGTTCTGGGGCCGGCTGCTGCAGTGCTGAGAGCTGGTACACCCACGGCTGCACATGCACAAAGCTGCCATTGCACGCTGGGCACGCTGACCCTCACCTACCATTGCACGCTGGGCACACTCACCCTCACCTACCATTGCACGCTGGGCACGCTCATCCCCATCCGCCATTGCACACTGGGCACACTCACCCTCACCTGTCATTGCACGCTGGGCACGCTCATCCCCACCCGCCATTGCATGCTGGGCACACTCACCCCACCCACCATTGCACGCTGGGCACGCTCACCCTCACCCACCATTGCACACTGAGCACGCTCACCCTCACCCACCATTGCACACTGAGCACACTCATTCCCACCCCCACCTGCCATTGCACACCGGGCATGCTCACTCACTCCCCCCCGCACACTGGGTTTTGCTCATACCCACACACGCTCCCTACAGCTCATGAGCTGGAACTGAAGGAGCCTGAGAGTTCCCGCTCGCCTGGCCAGTTCCCTCCCCCCCACCTGGCACGTCCCCGGGGCAGTGCCCCTCCCTCTCGCCATCCCCGGGGCAGTGCCCCTCCCTCTCGCCATCCCCGGGGCAGTGCCCCTTGTGTGCTGAACACAGACAGCAGAAGCCCCATTCTCAGCCAGCTGGCCAAGCAGAGGGGACCCCTCCATGCATCGCCCTGAGCCCCAGGCCCTGTCAGCACAGGCTGCCCCAGGTCCTACCCCTCCGGGCAGGGCCACCCTTCCCTGGGCCGCTTGGTGGCAGTGCCCTCCCTGTGCCTGCTCTCCAGAATGCCGAGTCGCTGCACAGGTGCCGGGACCATCTGTCCTCTCGCAGGGCGCTGGAACGCGTCCAAGGCAGGCGCGGTGGCACCAGCAGCACGCCGAGCCAGCGTAGGCAGACGCTCTGCTGCACAGGGCTGCTGGGGAGGGGGACGCTATTGCTCCAGCCCAGGTCCCCTCCACACCGAGGGGTTTCATTGCCCCATCCCTGCAGGCAGATGGACCAGTCCATCCCACAGCTCCCGCTGCCATTTACATCTTGCATTTGCGGCTGAGACCGGGCACCGACAGCTTTCTCCTCTCAGCCCCCTGGCAGTCCTGGGGTGCTGCTGAGCAGTGAGCACCCGCTGGGCACGCTGCCCTCTTGCAACTGCAGCCTGGCAGGATGGCACGTCTCACTGTAGTGCGAACGGCTCAGACATTAACACCCATGGAGAAATCCTGGCTGCTCTTGGCAAGGGGCTCCAATGCCCCTCTCTGCCAGGGCCGTACCCACCTGTTGTGTAAGGGAAGCAGGGGCTTCCCAACCCAGGAGCAACCCAATCGGGGGGGGGGTGCTAAGGAAACCCACCGGGATCATAATGGGGGTGTCTAATTGCAGCCCTTCCCCTGGCCAGTGGGGAAGTGGAGCCCAGAGCAGCTGACCCTAGGCCCACGGCCTGACTTGGCCAGCAGGGGGTGCTCATTCGTCCCCACACGCGGTAGAAGCGGGAGGCGTTTTGCTAATTGTCTGGCAGCAGAGGCAGGTGAGCCCAGGGGCTGCGAGAGATGCTCAGGGTCCACTGCAAAGCGCTCACGGGGCAGAAACCCAGCATCCTCCCCCCTCCTCAGGGCAGTGGTGGCTGTACGGGCCAAGACCCCCCAGCCTGTTCTGTCCATGGGGATGAAATGAGACCGGCCTGTACCTGAACAGCAGTAGCCGTGTCTGCTCTCAGGTGCAGACCAGAGCATGGGGCGTTAGGCAAGCTTGTCCTGCTGCTGCCCAGCCTGAACCTGCTCTGGGTGTGAGCATTGCATGATGGGGCCCCATGGCTCCAGCCAGTGGCAGGGCATCCCCCAGGCCTGGGCAGCAGCATGGGGCACCTTTCACCGTCTGAGGAACAGCAGCAGGGGCGCTTTCCCCTCCGGAGCTGCAGGGGCAGTTCACGGCCCAGAGCTATTGTTTCAGGCTCTCTACAGACTCAGGCAGACGTCTCTGCATCTGTCACTCAAGTTTTCAAGCTTTCCTTTGTAGCCACTAGGAACAGAAACGCACAAAACGAAAGCTCCTGTTCTGTAATCGCACGACTCCCGGAGCTGGGCCCCTCGCCATGGGCCTAGGCCTGCATCCAGCCCTGGATCTCTAGCCAGCGCTTGGGCTCTCAATGCAGCTCCGGCATTGGCCTTACGTTCCCTTTTAATAGTTCAGAGCAGGAGCTAGAGCTAGAGCCGGGTCACAGCCGAGTGAGTCAGAACCAGACCTGGGACCGAGCGGCCACCCTTCTGGAGCCGGGATCAGAACCTGGACCAGGCTGCAGCTGCCCCACCAGTGCTGAACCAGCAGCCCTTGTGAAGAGCATCCCGGGCATCCCTGTTCTACCTTCTACTCTGCCCTCAGCCCTTCGAAAAACAGCCCCTGGTGTCAGGGGGCCCTGAGCCAAGTCATGGGACGGGTGCCAGGCCATTGCCAGCGCTGCCCTCCCCAGCCCCACACTGCCCTGCGTCTGCATCTCACCACTCACCCATGCCAGCCTCATGCCCAGAGAGCCAGCTTCCTCCCCAGCATCCATCAGGCTAATGAGCATCTAATTATGGAGGAGGGCTAATTAGCAGCTCAGACAAAGAGCCGAGGGAAGGGCGGGCAGGGCAGCCCCAAGGACTCTGACACTCGGCAGAGCCCCCGTGCGCTGGAGGTTGTGAGCTACACAGGCCAGGCTCTTAATGCAGGAGAACCTGGCACTGGGTCCGGCCTTCCCTGGACCCGGGCATGGAGGGGGTGGATTTTCCTCAAGCGTCACAGAAAGGCTGGAGTGATCCAGTGAGGAAACTGCTGCAGGCCCCACTGCATTGTGGGATGCAGCGTGTAGCCGGGGGCTGTATGGCTGATGGCACCCTGCCCCCGCTGGGGATGCTGCCTGAGCACAGCCAATGCCTGCAGAACCCCAGAAACCGCAGCGGGGTGCAGACAGGAGCCGGAGGGGCTGCACTGACCCGGCTCTGGACTGGCCCGAGGCGTTCTCAGGCCTTGCGAGGGACAGAGGTGCCAGCTGCTTACTGCAACGCCTCAGCCCAGCCTGGACCCGAGCGACCCAGGCCAACGAGCCTCGTGCTTCCAGACAAGCTGCCCCGTTACCCATCCCTGCTACCGCGGGCCGAACTGGCCCCTGTCCCCATTGGACTGAGAGGTGTGACTCTCCTGGCGCTGCCCTCCCTGCCCTGTGCCCACACAGCACTGCCAACTCCGCAGCCCAGGGCCCAGCCCAACAGCTCTTCTGAGGCCTTCAACTGTGCTCCCCTCCCCGGGGGGATGGGTGGGGGCACACCTCAGACCCTCGGACCCAGAGTTCCCAGCAGTGGCTGATCTCAGCAGAGGCCTTGGCCAACAGCTTGTGTCTTTCCCTCGGATCCCCACCCAGCAGCAGAGCCAGGAGGGGAAGAGCAGCAGGGAGGCTGCAGACGGGGGCCGAGCGCAACGTGAACAGGGAAGCCAAAGCCGTCCTGTGTCACGCTGGTGGCACCAGAGCCCTGAGCAGCGAGTGGCTTTCAGTCCCAGGGCGCCCAGACCCCCCCTCGCGCTGCTGGATGAGAGAATCCTACCGACGTGAACCTTCCCGCTCCCAGGAGCCACTGGGGCTGCAGAGACGCTGAGCTGGCCGCAGGGCAGCGACGTCCACAGGCAGGGCCACTCTCCCCAGGCCTGCCCGGGCTCCGAGCACTGGCTAGGGTGAGGGCTGTTGCTCTGGCTGTGTCAGAAGCTACTAAAGTTAAATATTTTTAAATCAGCAGATCCAGATAAATTGCACCCCAGTTGTAAAAGAGCTGGCCGAGGAGCTCGCTTTTCAGGAAGTCTTGCAGCCCTGGGGAAGTTCCAGAAGATGGGAAGAAAGCTAACGTTGGGCCAATTTTTAAAAGGGTAAACAGGATGACCTAGGTAATTATAGGCCCATCAGCCCACCATCGATCCCGGGCACGATATTGGAGTGGCTGATACGGGACTCAATTAATAAAGAATTAAAGGAGGATAATATAATTAATGCCACTCAACAACCGTTTATGGAAAATAGATTCCTCTCAAACTAGCTCAGGTTTTTTTGACGGGATTACAAGTTTGGTTGAGAAAGGTAATAGTGTTGACTTAATATATGTTGTCCTGGTACTGCACGACATTTTGATTTAAAAAAATCTAAAACGTTATAAAATTAACCTGGCACATATTAAATGGATTAAAAACTGTCCCCCTGAGAGTCTCAAAACGTAACTGTAAATGGGGACTCGTCCTTGAGCAGGGGCGTTTCCAGCGCGATCCTGAAGGGATCCATTCTTGGCCCTATAACATTTAACGTTTTTATCCGTGATCTGGAAGAAAACATAAAATCATCCCTGCTAAAGTCTGCAGGTGACAGAAACATGGGAGGAGTGGTAAATAGTGACGCGGACAGGTCACTGATTGAGAGCCGTCTGGATCGCTTGGTAAACTGGGCGCAAGCAGGGCCGGCTCCAGGCACCAGCGGAGGAAGCACGTGCCTGGGGCGGCACACGCTAAGGGGCGGCACAGTCCGGTAGAGCCGGCCCTGGGCACAAGCAAACACTATGCGGCTAAAGGTAAATGCACATATCTAGGAACAAACACGTCGGCCACACTTACAGGATGAGCGATTCTATCCAGGGAAGCAGCGACCCTGAAAAAGATTTGAGGGTCATGGTGGATAATCAGCTGAATAGGAACTGCCAGTGCGAGGCTTTGGCCAAAAGAACTATTGCAATCCTGGGCTGCATAAAGAGGTGAATCTGGAGGAGGAGAGGAGAGGTGAGGTGACCTATTCGGCACTGGCGTGGCTGCTGCTGGAATCCTGTGTCCAGTTCTGGTGCCCACATTTCAAGAAGGACGTTGATAAATTGGAGAGGGGTCGGAGAAGACCCAGGAGGAGGAGGAAAGGATCAGAAAACCTGCCTTGGAGAGATGGGCTCAAAGAGCTCAATCTATTTAGCTTAACAAAGGGAAGGTTGAAGGGGTGACTGACCACAGTCTATTGGTATCTACACAGGGAACAAACATTGAGTAATGGGCTCTTCCGTCTAGCAGAGGAAGGTCTAACATGAGCCAACCATTGGAAGCTGAAGCTAGAGAAATTCAGATTAGAAATAAGGCATCTTTTTGAACTAGGAGAGTAATTAAGCACTGGAACGGTTTCCCAAGAGTCCCCGGCAACGTTTAAATCAAGAGTGGGTGTTTTTCTAAGAGTTCTGCTCTGGGGATTATTTGGGGGCAGGTCTCTGGCCTGTCTGTCCCGCAGCTCAGACCGGATGATTCACAGATTATGCTCACAGCAATGGTCCTTAGTCAGCGCTCGGGAGCCAGGCTCCAGGAGCTGAAGCAGCTGCCAAGCGTGGCCAAGCAGCGCAAGCGAGGCAGCCAGGGCTGGTCATACCAGGGCCGGACGGCTGTGAGGGGTGACACCTGCAGGAGCCCCACCCCCTTCCATGGACCTGCCCCTGCTCCGCCTTTTCCCCCCAGGTCCCTGCCCGTTGGCCAGGCCAGAAGCTGGAGCCAGGCCGGGGTAAGAGCCGCCCAGGGAGCCCAAGATGCTGTGGGGAGCCCCAGACCCTCCACCTGCCCTGGGTGGGTGGCTGAGGGGCCCAAGAGCAGCCCCTGGCCCATGTCCCCACCCCCTGGGGTGCACCACCCAGGGCAGGTGGAGGGTCCAGGGCTCCCCACCGCAGCCTGGGCAGCTCTTACCACAGCCTGCTCCGGCCTGGCCGAGGTGGGGCCTCGGGGAGGAGAGGAGGAGCAGGGGCTGGGCCTCGTGGTGAGGGGGGGCTAAGGCCCACCTCAGGCCCCCCCCCAAGGGGAAGAGGCTGGTGTCACCCCTGCGCCTCAGGCAGGCACGGAGCAGCGCCCCAGGGAATCCGGGAGAAATGCTGCCCCAGAGTCATTCAGCCTGAGACCGGGACTGTCCCGCCCAGTTCGGGAAGGGTGGGCACCCTAAGCATGCAGCGCCCGGGATGCTAGTTTCAGACCAAGCCCAGCTCCAGCTCCACTGTGTACAAACAGGAGCCACCCCAATGGGGATTAGAGGTGCCTCTCTGGTCTGATGCCCATGAGACCGAGATCTGGGTCCAGCCCCTCGGGTGCCTGGCACTCCCCAAAGCAACACCGACACCCTCGGTGCCTGCCCCCCAGGCGCACAGCCCCGGCTGCTCGCACACAAGCAGCACCGGCAGACAGCACCAGGCATGCGCAAGGGCGTGGAGAGAATCTGGCCCCGCTGCAGCAGCTCTGCCTGTTCCCTGCCCAGCCACGAATCCTGTCCCCAACCCCCAAATCATCCTCTCCCCCGAGCCTGCACATAGCCCCCCACCTTCCCTCTGCTCCTCCTAGAGTTCCTCACTGCTCCCCAGGCGTGGGGGCTGCAGCGGGGTCCCCTCTCCCCTTTCCAGGCTGGGGAGAGCAGCTCCATGGGCTCTCTATCCCCCTCTGTCCCTGCCCAGGTGGGTGCTGGGCGGGGGGCAAGGGGGGGGACAGAAGTACAGTCCCGTCCCCAGTGCTCACAAGAAGGGAGGGGGCCAAGGCCACCCAGACCTGCTCCCTCCTCCCCAGTGAGAACAGCTACAGGTGGTATGGGGAATGGGCGCTCTTCCTACAGCAGCTCTGATTGGCTGCCCACTCCACTTGCTTGCCTCCGGGTGCAGAATAGCCAATCAGAGAGCTCAATTTCCCTAGGCGTCGAGCTTCTCCCACCTAGCCAGTCAGGATCCAGCGCAGCCGCTGGTGAAGTCGCTGGAGAGCTGGCGACGCTGCACACAGGGAATGCAGACACCTCTGGGGTGGAGCCCACCAGCCTCAGGAGTGCTTGGCGCTGCTGAAGGGGGGTGGGTGCAGAGGTGGCCTGTTCCAGCTGCTGGGGTCGCGGAGGCGCAGCGGTGCCCCGGCCATGCACCCACTGCAGGGAAGGGTGGTGACACAGAACCCACTCTGCCAGCAGAGGGGCCCCCTACGCAGGGGAGGTGCCCAGGAGCCAGGTAAACTGGCTTCAGAGCAGCCGTGCACCAGCAGTGCAAGAGGCGGCCCCCTCAAATACTGCCCCTTCCTCATGCCACGGCCACCACAAAGTGGCCAGGACCTCACCTGTGCAGGCAGCTTCCTGCCTCTTGGGCCATTGTGGGGCATGACCCTGAGTGAGGCTGTTTTTAGCAGGCTCGCAGGAGCCCGTCTCCATGGACGGGTCTAGACACGCCCTTGGAGGTCGCTTGCGCAAGTCACGACGTGGGCAGCCGAGCACAATGGGACGCAGGAGCAGCAAGGGAGGTGAATGAGGGAGTGAGCTGCCAGGCGGGTACAACGAAGTAGGAGAGCCCAAAGCAGCGAATGGCAAGATGGGGGCAGAGTGAAGGGAGAAACAGAGCAAAACGTAGAGTCATAGAGCCATATGGTTAGAAGGGGCCCCGAGGGCCATCTGGTCTAACCCCTGCCAAGATGCAGGATTTAGAGCAGGTTAGACAAACACCTGTCAGCGATGGTCTAGATAATTAGTCCTGCCACGAGTGCAGGGGACTGGACTAGCCGACCTCTCGAGTCCCTTCCAGCCCTGTGATTTGGGTTTGTTGTGTCTAAACCACCCCAGACAGATGGCTCCAGCCTCCTTTGGGAAACCTCCAGCAAAGGAGCTTCCAGGACCTCCTGAGGCGTCTGCTCCATTATCCGACTGTTCTGACAGTGAGGAAGTTCTAACAGTGAGATTTAATCTCAATCTGCTCTGCCGGAGTTTGAACCCATTGCCTCTTGTCCTGCCTCTGTGGCAAGAGAGAACTTTTCTCCAGCTTCTTTTATGGCAGCCTTTCAAGTATTTGAAGACCACTATCATGTTCCCCCTTAATCTCCTCTTTTCTAAACTAAACATACCCAGTTCCTTCAGCCTTTGCTCATACGGCTTGTGTTCCATCCCTGTGATCATCTTTGTCGCTCATTTCTGGATCCTTTCCAATTTCTCTACATCTCTTCTGTACAGCGAGGACCAAAACTGGACACCATTCTCCAGCTGAGGCCTAACCAGCACCGAGCAGAGCGGTGCTATCACCTCCCGTGATGCCTGCTGTGCCTCTGTTACTGCAACCCAAAATTGCATTTGCTTTTTTTGCAACAGCATCACAGTGTTAACTCGTGTTGAGGTTGGGATCCACCACAACTCCCAGATCCTTCTCAGCAGTGCTGCTGCCAGCCCAGCTTTCCCCCCTTCTGTATTTGTGCATTTGCCTTTTCTTCCCTACGTGCAGCACCTCACATTTGTCCTCATTGAACTTTTGTGTGTGTTTGTTTTCTATTGGCCGGTTCTCCAATTTATCAAGATCAACTTCCGCACGGCGATGGCGATGGGAGGGATGCAATGGGCTGGTGAGTTTTGGGGGCTCCTGTCTCTTGGGGCATGCAGCAGGTGGCGCTACAAGTATCTTGGGAAACAGAGGCCAAGTGAACAGAACAACACCCCAGACTCTGGTCACAGCATCTGAGCGAGGTGCAGCACACCAGGCTACAAGGGCTGCGGGGGAGCAAGGACCCCGGAGATCTGGCTTGAATCTCAGCCCCGTCACCTACTCAACTGAGGCAAGTTCCTCAGCTCTCTCCCTGCTAAAGGGGTGACCTCCTGCCTGGGCAGCTGTGGGGTTTCATTCATTCCTAGTTGCAAAGTGCCAGGTGATCCTCGAACGGAAGGCACTATGCAAATGCAAAGGGTTCATGCCAACTGCGCCCAGCTTTACCATCTGCTAGCCAGGGGCCCTTAATACCAACCGAGTCTATAAAACAAAGAAACCCCCCCAATACCGCACAGCGCCAGCCACAGACCAGCGCCAACCTGTACCACAATCAACCAGAGCAACTCCACAGCCGACCTGCCAGGGGGCTATGCTTGCGAGCAGGCAGCAGGTGGCAGCATTGCACTGGCAAACCAGGCCTGGCCTGGCCAGCGACTGACCCGGGCTTGTGCCACTCAGCCCCAGCAAGGTTCCCGGGGCGCTGCCCGCTGCAGGGCTCTCTGGGCGCGGGGGGCAGCAGCGTGTGTCCCGCTCCTGGCGTGTGCGCACGGAGCTCACACCCAGCTTGGCAGCTGTCGGTCCGCCCCGCTCATCTCCGGGGCCCCAGCGCCGAGCCCAGCAGACGTGCCGGAGCTGGCGAGCTGCACCCCACGGCCCTGCTGTTGGGTCATAGGCAGATCCAAGAGGAGCCGCGCCCCGTAACCCCCGTCGGAGCCTCTGGGAGCTGCCGGCCCTCAGCACCAGGCTGGATCCGGCCCTCGTGGGTTAGCACGCGAGCGGCGCTGGGCATTCCAGCTGTCAGACGTGGGTTTGGCGGGGCTGGTCCCTGACTAACCTAGAGGGGCCGGGTGCTGCCTTTGCTGCCGTTGCCCTCGGGTGTTGGAGAGCTCAGCACGTCTGCACGGCACGCAGCTCTCCGGGGCCTGTTCTCCGCCATCCAGAGCACGGCCCTGCAAGCCGCTAGAGCCAGGATCAGCCCTCCCCGCGGGGGTCTGCTTTCCCCTGCCTGCGGCTTAGAGACTTAGGGCCCGTCGACACTGGCGCGAAGGACCCGCCGCACAGCCGCGGCTGGCCCGGGTCAGCTGACTCAGGCTTGTGGGGTGTCAAACTGCTGTGTAGACGGTCGGGCTGAAGCTGGGCTCTGGGCCCCTCCCGCCTCGCGGGGCCCCAAACTCAGACTCCAGCCGGAATAGCTACCCAGGCCCTTCCATTGCTCCTCACCCTGAGCGGCACCAGAGGGGACTGAGGCGCAGGGCGCTCCGCGGTGCAGGATTGGCCGGCTCTTGTCGGCCCTCCTAGCTGGTGATCTGCTGGCACGGAGGTGCCCTGAAGTGAAGGAGACTATTCCCTGCACAGCGACGCCAGAGCGGTAGAACAGGAGCTGGGTGGCGCTGCACTAGCCGCCCCAGGAGCAGTTCTAGTCACTCTCCCAATGCCAGTGAGGCAGAGAGACACCCCGAGCCCTCCCCCCCTCCCCCGGGCGACGCTCCTCGCACCGTCTCTGCCCAACGAGGCGCCTGGGCTGGGGGGTAAACTGAGCAGCACCCACCCCACCGTGTTAACCTCCGGAGAGTTTAAGAGGAATTGCTTCCTCTGGGCCTTAAATAACACACACACAACTGTGCCCAAGCTTTCCACGTACTCCGAGCACTCAAAACCAGCCGCAGTCAGAGCTCAGCCGGGAACCGCAGCGATGCAGGGACTGGGGCGTGGGCAGTCCTGCCCAGTGGCTGTGCCTCCCCTCCCCCCAGAGGTGTCTGCTCTGCAGCATTGGGCTAAGTGATTCCTATGGGCCATGGGCCCCATTCGGCTCCTTGTGGTATCAGCGAGGCCTGTTCCAAGTAGGGATTTGGCTGCCTTTGACCCCACCCCCCAGGTGTGAACGACGACCCATGGGCAAAGGCAGAGAGAATTAGATCCATTAGTAAAGCTCTGTGTGATGCTTCTCAATGGAACGTTACAGAAATGCAAAATTACTCTGAGCATAATTAACGTTAGGTAAACTAAGTACAGGAATCAAGGAAGGCGCATGGTCTAATAGCTAGAGCGAGGGGGCCTGGGAGTCAGGACTCCTGGCTCAGCCACCAACTTGCAATGCTTAGGGAAACCACTGAACCTCTTTGCCTCAGTTTGCTTGTCTGTGTAATGGAAACCATACCCATCTCACCAGGGAGAGGTGAGGCACGTTTGGAGAGCCATGGGCAAAAGGTGCTATGGAGGTGCCAAAATGTTATTTATCCACCACTGCACAGCAGCCACTTCTGGGGTGAAAGGTGGCAGCTGTTGAAGAGCATACAGCAACCCCAACGTGGGATAGGATAGGAAGTGTCAGGACATCCTGCACGCACCCATCAGTTACCAACTTGCAGTCCGGAGACAAGTAGCGGGGTCTGGTTGAGCTGGGTGAGGGACAGGTACCAGGTTACAGACAGGTTACCAGCAAGTCAGGGACAGGTACCAGGTTACAGACAGGAAACAAGTAGCCGAGTTGGGAACAAACCAGGACCAGAAGCTGCTGGAGATTGGGACCCACAGCAGGGCAAGGTTGGAACCAGAAGCAAGTAGCCAGCCCCCTGGTTTATATACCAGCATGGGCCAATTGACGGATTGCAGGGGGCTGCCACTCAGACCCCACTGGGCGGTACTTCCTGCAGTGTCTAGCTCCAAAGGGTCTCCCACAGCAGGCACCTAGCCTGACCTTTGAATGGCATTGTGGAAGCTTTGATGGCTTAGAACCCCTGTGGTCTCAGGTTCTGGTCCTGCAGCCTCTTGCAGGATGTGAGGAAGACTATTGTCTCCAGTAGAAATGCTAGAGGGGGGCAGGATGTAATTACCCCGGCTGAAATGCCAGGGTTAATGCCCCCTGCTTGGGGGAAAAGCCCTGGAATCTTTACTTCCCCTAAACCTCATCTCTGGTTTCACTCTGTAGCCAAGAGGGCAGCCCAGCCTCCGCTGGGCCAGGGGCTCAGCTCCTGGGTTCTCCCCATGCACATGCTGGGATGCCTCTGTCTTGCTTCCTAGGCTGTGTGGCTTCAGTGGCTGCTCAGTACTCCACCCGGGCACGGAGGTATTCATTCATAAATGCTCGGCACATGCTTTGAGATCCTCAGACGAGCGCTGCTTTAGAAGGGTAAATGAATGAGATGAATCCCCCAGGGCAGAGACAGGCGCAAGCTTTAGTAGCAGGGATGGGCCTGATTTTGGCCTGGGAAGTCAACGGCCCCGATATTACAGAAATAGCATATATGCAGGACCATGGGCCACACAGACAGATGCCTGAGTGGGACCCTAAGAAGCAATTGCCCTGCGTGTGTCTGGTGCTGAAAGATGCAAATGCCTTCCCCGGGGTAAGAGTGAAACTCACCCAGCCTCTGAAATGCAGGGAGGATTCTGGGGCTGGGGAGGGGATGGAGGGGTAATTACTGCTGCAAACTCCACCCCGCTGTGCGTGGGTGATGGCTCAGGGCCCGCACAAAGGCAGCGCGTAGCATTTAAAGGCCATCGGTTGCTTCTCCGCTGCCCAGAATCTCTGCTCTGCTGTCACAAGCCATGTCGTCAAAACAAGCCACTGAGCTGTGGAGAGTGGCTAGTGGCAATGCCAGCTTGTCAGCCCACATATGCCCATCTCGTGTGATGTCAAACCCAACCCAACCCTGGCGTCCGTCTAGCCGGGGCAGATGGGCTGCGACAGTGCCAGCGCCCGGAGAGCCCGACTGGCAGAGACACAGTCGCTGCTGCTCTGCAATCCCCACCGGAGTTTGGGGCTGGACTCACGGCTCAGATCCCACGGGGGGATGGGGCATCAAGGCAGCTCTAAGCCACCTTCACGCTCCCCCGATTCCGAGGCCAGCTCAGCTCCTGGTGTAGGTCAGAGCCGTCCCAGGAGGTTTGCCCTTTATCCCTGGAGATGGGAGCCCATCCGCTGGCCCGCTGGTGCTGTCTCTAGGCCCCAGCCTGGCTGTGCAGGGATGAGTTTGGGGATGGTCCTTGACTGGGGTCCCAGCAGCTCACTCTGGCCAGGGAGCGCTGAGGCTGGAGGAGGGGAGCCTCGGTTCCCTGTCTGGGGGAGGCGCTGGCTCCCCTTCACGCCCCACTCCCTCACATGGCTCTGGTGCATGGTGCCCAGACAGCTCGGTGGAGCAGGGTGGAAGGTCCCGGCAGGGCGTGGTGCTGGGCTGGACGCTGTGGCTTGGGAACGCAGGGCCTGGCCGCTGGGGAAGCCAGAAAGCGAGTGAGAGGTGAGGGCCGTGGCTGGGTCCCTTAGGTTCCTGGCTCCCTTGTGGTCAGGTGCTGGGCACTAACACATGCGACGTGGGGGGCTGTGCTCCTGTCTGGGGCCTGCAGCCAGACTCCCGCCCCCTGGCCAGAGCGTTACAGGTGGGGAATGAGGTGACACCCCACCCCTCACCCTGACTTTGGGCCTTGCATGTTCCCTCTCCCAGGCTGACCCCGCCAGGCCCCTGCCCCGTCTCAGAACTCTGAGCCCCCCGTTCCCTCCTCAAAGGCACGTGCACATCCCTGCCCACTCGCGGGGTTCGTTCCCAGCTCTTGGCACGGTGTCTCTTTCCTTAGCCTGTGTGCTCTCCAGGGCCAGGGCAGGGACTCTGATCTGCCCGCACGGCCCCATGTCCCTCTACCGAGCGCTGTGCACAGTGAGGCAGCCAGACCCTCCAGCACACACAGGGTTAATACGGGACACTGGGCCAATGTCTGTCCCGGCTGCTCATCCCAGCGTCAGCCCCACCCTGGCTGAGCAGCGCCCCCTGCTGGTTGTACTGACACTGCTGACGCATTGGGGCCATCTCCTGCTCCCCGGGCCGGGTGGTACCATGCCCAGGGCTCTGGGTCTACGGTATGGGGGGATCTCAGAAGAGCAGGGTGCCAGGGGCGGTGTTGGAGGGTGCCAGGGAGCCCAGACGCTCTCTCATGGGGTGGGGCACGGCTGGTCCCAGCCAGGCTCAGGACAGAGGCCAATTGCGCCCGCAGCACTATCCTTACCCGGCATCGGTGCCTTGCTCCGGCACTTGTGGAGCTCGTCATGCTGGAGAGGGTGAGGCCTGCCCACCTGTCTGTCTGCATCTATCTGTCTCTCCCTCGCTCAGATGCCCTTGATGAATGTCAAGGCAGCCACTGATTTTCCTGGCAGGGGATGGAAGTGTTTCCACTTCACTGCGTCACCCCACTGCCCGCCTGCAGCCGGCACAGCCCCCCTACCCACAGGCCCCTCCAAAGCTGGCCCCTTGATTAGCTGGCTCCTGCCTGACCCTAATGCGCTGTGGCAGGAGGGGGCAGCCGAGCAGATGTTCCCTGCCACTGGCATCGTGGGACTCGGGCAAAACGGGGTGGGCTGGGCTTGTTTGCGGGGGGTTAGATATATGGGAGAAAGATATCAAATCAGATCATCTGCGACAACGTGACACACACAGGTCACGGCACACGCGAGGCTGTGCTGAACAAAGCACGTTTTGTCTGGCCTGGGTGCCGGCTTGTGTGTCCGAGCCGCCCCTGGTGTCTCTGGACGTCCCCCCGTCTCGGCATCTCTCACACACACAGAGCAAGCCACCCAATTGCCCCAGTCCTGGCACCAGCGTTAACCTGACCAGGCCTGAGCAGTGGATTCCACCTCCCCACCCTCTGTGAGGCAGGGCAGGGCTCGTACGGACGGGACCCACGGCACAGACACTAAAGGACTTGCACACGGGGAGCCTGTGGCAGAGGGAGGAATTGGCGCTAGGGCTCCTGGGTCCCAATCTAGAGCCCTACCCACTAGCTTGCCCTTCCTTCCTCACGGGAGGCCTCCCGCCCCCTTCCCCTGGCGCTGGCTACGGGGGTTGGCACCTGTTCCGGAAGCAAAGGGCTCTGGTCTCCCCCAGCCTGATGAGCGAGCTGTGGCCTCAGGTGAGGAGCGAATGCATGGAGTGGGGCGTGTTCCCCACGACAGGGCAGGGCAGGCCCTGCGGGCTGCGCTGACAGGGACAAAAACCAAAGCATCGCAGCTGGGCAAGGCCCCAGTCCTGGGCAGAGGGACCGGGTCAGAGACAGGAGTGGGGTGCCAGCCCTTTGCGTGGGCCCAGTGCCAGCCCCGTCCCGTCCCACCGAGGCGGAGAGCTCAGCCCCACTAAACTCAAGAGCCAAACGCCCCTTGGCCTCAGTGGGCCTGTTTGCTTTGCACAGACAGCACCTACTCCCATGCCACATGACAGCAGGGCGGCCACCTACTGATCCATGGCCCGGGGCAGCCCGGCGCCCCTTTGGGACAGTCCCACGGGGATGACAGAACCAGCCCCCCAGTGAGGCGAGAAGGACTCCAGACTCCACGGCTTAGAAGGCTCCATTTTTCTGCCGGAGAAGCTGGTGTAACATCTGCCCCCCTCCCCCTTTAACGAAATGAGGTAAAAGCTGCAGGTGTGGGAGGGATTTCACCTCTCCCCTCCTCCCCCCAAATATCCAGGCGAAGGGGGTGAGCTGGGGCGAGCGGCAAGCCATGCCTGGGAGGAGCCAGTTGCTGAATGCCAGAGAAGCTGCAATAAAGCCACCCGAGCCTGGGATTTGATAAGGCCATAAAAGAGAATGTCAGCTCTGAAGCGTGGGAGCGGGTCCCAGCGGCAGCGCCCGAGCTCTGAGACGGGAGACAGCTGCCTGGTATTTCCCCACACGGAGCAGGAGCTGCCGCTGCCTCCGCCCAGCGATGAATGGCAGGACCCGGGGGCTAGGCCCTGGCACCAGAGCAAGGGGTCTCACAGGGAATTAGGCTGGTGGCTCTTTCCGGTGCAGTTCCTGCAGCGCTCAGTGCCCCAAGGGGATGGCTTTGTGACCAGCCCCCAGGCCTCCCTAGAAACACAGCTTTGAACCCTGCAGGGGCACCTCAGCCCTTCACAGGTGCAGACACTGGCCTGCCACGGTTTCCTTCCCTGTGCTACTTGGCTGCACCCCCACCCAGAGGTGGCTGCAACCAGACATGCTGTGTGGCTTAGCACTGACTTGAGGCTGCTTCTTCTGATCAGTGGCCCATGGGCGGGGGGAGAGGGCACAGCCAGTCCCAGGGCCGGACCCCCTGAGCTGGGCTTCTCCTCCAAGGCTGGCCTGGCTCACAGGCGTGCTGGGTCGGCCTGAGACCAGAGCTGCCCTTTAACCCCTCCCTGTCTGGTGCAGGGCTGAACACCCGCCACAGGCCGGCAAACGTACAGGCCGTTTACAAACACAAAGCCCGGGCCCCAGCCCTTAGCGACTGTGGGTAGGATTCTGCTCTTGCTGTCGAGTCCGGCCGGTGTCCTGGGGAGATTTCAGCCCTTGGGAGCAACCAGAGCCCCCAGTTGTTCTGGGGCTGGGGAGTGACCTAGCTCGAAGCCCACTGTCCCTGCCCTGTTGTTATTCGCACCCGTGCGAAGTGCCGCTCACTCGGGCCAGGCGATGATCGGGGGCTCCCTGCTCTGTGCAGATAGCCCCTCCCTGCTCACCGAGCCAGCCCAGCCCGGTCCCCGTGCCAACGCACACCGGACACAGCACGCACCATCCCCTCGTTCCCCACACCACACCCTCCTTCTCCCACTGCCCCCCAGCCTGCCCCTGCCTCTTCCTCTCCATTCCTACAGCACAGCCCCTTGGCCAGGCCTGGCTGGCCTCTCGCCACGATGACCGCTTGGCATGAGTGTTCGCTGCTACTAGTACTGGGCTAGTCCAGTCCTGGACCCAGCACCACGGGAATTAGGGGTTGGAGGGGTTTGGAGCTGGGGGATTGTGGGGTTGGAGCTGGGGGCAGTGGGGGTTGGGGCTGTGGGGATTGTGGGGTTGGAGCTGGGGGGCAGTGGGGGTTGGGGCTGTGGGGGTTGGAGCTGGGGGATTGTGGGGTTGGAGCTGGGGGGCAGTGGGGGTTGGAGCTGGGGGATTGTGGGGTTGGAGCTGGGGGGCAGTGGGGGTTGGAGCTGGAAGGGCTGGGAGGGTTGGAGATGTGGAGCTGGGGGATTGTGGGATTGGAGCCGGGAGCTGCAGGGATGCGGTGTGAGACCTACAGGCTCCATCGCCACGTTCTCATTGGAGCCCTGGCGGCGCGGGGGGCTGTGCCACTCCCCTCCAGCCAGCGATTTCTCCCGGCTCCTCCACGCCCAGCCTGCAGCTGGCTTTCCCCGCGGGTTCACAGCAGCGGTCGCAGTGCAGGGGGCATCCTGCCCCTTGTCACTGCTGCCCAGGGAGAAGCCACTCTTCCGATGGGCACGGCCTGGGCCCTCAGACTGCGTCTTCGCTGCCCCTGCTCCACAGGAGCCAAGTGGGGGCAGCAGTGGGATGCTGGGAGACGGGCCGAGGGCAATGGGGGAGCCCAGGACCTGAGCCAGGCCTGTGCTTGGACCCCAACGGGGCTGCACTGCTCACTGCCGCCTGGCTCTGCCTCCATCTCCCCGGCCAGCAGAGACGCTTGCCTCAGGCCGGCCCCGGGAACGGGCCCCGCAGAAGGGCGGGAGCCGGGCGGTGGAGGTGAAATGCAATAACTCAGGGCATCCTCAGCCGAAATGGATTCTATTACAGCCATCGATCGCCTTGGAACGGCCCCTCCTTTCATTTAGTCGGCTGCTTCCGAGCCTTTGCTCCTAAATGTGTCATCAGTTCACTTGCTATTGATTGAGAGATAATGGCTCCAGGGGGCGAGCACCTCCCCCCCCCGCCCGTGAACCCCTGGCCAGCTGCTCGGCGGCAGCAGGAGGGGTGGGGGGAGCATTACACTCCTGGAGCAGCCCCTGGATTCGCCCCCTTGGGGGGGATGTGTAGCCAGGAAGGCACCCTTTGAACATGCGGGGGGAGGGGGGATATGGGACCCCAGAGTGTTTTTCAGATTTCACCGGGTCCTTCACACACCCCAGCCCTTTTTAAGGGGAAGTTTGGGCACCACCCCATCTTTTCTGCTGCCTTCACCCAGTGTAAAGGCAGCTGCTTCCCACCCACACGGGGAGCATGCTGCCACTCCCACCCCCCCCACACCAGCCCCCAAACTCACTGACCCATTCCCGCGGCTCTTGCCACGTGAACGCTGCACTGTATGGGCATACTGCGGCCCCCGCCGTATAAAAGCCTGGGTGTTCTCAGCCATAGATCCCCTCTCTGCTGCAGGGGAGGGGGAGAACCGACCTGCGTTTTCGGTGCTCCCTGCTGCGAATCCGTCGGTGCCAATGCTCTGCGCTTTGCAGAAAACCCGCTTTATCTGCTGAGTGCCAGCACTGCACCCAGCACAGCACAACTCAAAGGGCAGGACACGGCACCTGCTCCTCACCGCTCACACAGCCAGCCAGGCCCCCCCGGAACCCAGGGGACAAGGACACCCGGCCAGGCAGCAGGGGGTTAGATGGCTGAAGTCTTGGCCGCTGGCGGGGGTTTAACACCGCTGGGGCTTGGGAAGATGTGTCCTTGGAGGGGGGAATCAAAGGAGCAGCGGATTGGACCACAGCCACCTGCGCTGGGATGCGGGAGGCTCCAGGCACAAAGGGTCTGAAAAGGGACATGCCGGGGTTAGAGGAGGATCTGAGCAGCAGTGTTTCGGCTGGTGTGCGGGGTTGGGGAGGGAGGGCACAGGGAGGTTGTGGTCTGAGATTCCCAGCTCTTTGTACAACGCCTAGCACCATGGGGCCCTCCCATCCAGCCAAGGGTGGCAAAGCTCCCAGCGGGTGGCACCAGGAGTGACATGCGCTGGGGGTCTCTGTGGTTCCCAGAGGGAGCAGGGCACATTACACAGAGCACGCTGCCCCGGCTGGGCCTGGCGGCATCAGATGGTGGTGCTCCCCTCTCTATGGCTGGTGTCTCCACGGCAGGGCTGGGCCAGCCTGTGTGCGGAGCTGGGGCAGGACCAGATTCAATGGGAAAGGGAGCGCGTCTAAGGGGCGAGACCATCAGAGGGCTCCCAGCTCCCTGCTGTCTCTGCGCTCCCGAGGCAATAATCTCGGAGAAATGGGTCACTAGCCGCAGTTAAGGCCCATTCGGCTAACGGTGGCTAACGAGGTAATTGGTGGAGTTTCACAGCACAGGCCATTCAGCGCCTTGCGACAGCATCGTTTCTTCCATTAACATCCGAGGAGCTACTGCAGCCTGCGAAGGGGCTGGTGGCCCCGTCTTTACAGGCTGGTAACCAGGGGGTTCTGCCAATCAGCGCTTGCTCCAAGCCCCAGATTGGGCAGATGGCGCCCGGGAAGGTGCGCCGAGGTGGGCAGGGTCACACTCATGTCAGCCAGGCAAATTGCCATTCACAGCAGAAAATGGGGCAATTTGATCTGAGAAGACGGACGGAGGGAATAGCTTCGCAGCGAGCGCGGCCGACTTTCCTCCCAGCAAGAAAACGGCCCCTAATTCCCCCAGGATGATTACACCGGCTTTGTAGTCTCTTCTCTCTCCTCAGCGCCTGAATCTATGCACTCAGCGCCTCTCTCCAAGTGCCTGTCTGTCCGATTGGGGTGCCTGGCTGGATCCCACGCTCCACTTTGCCAGAGGCTGCCTGGAGTCGGCTGGTCTGTGCACACGCCTGAGAGCCAGGAATCCCTGGGTTCCAGTCCTGGCTTGGACACTGCATCCTTGATGGCCTCTCTGAGCCTGTTTCCCCATCAGTTTGGGAGCAACTGCAGCCCGTCTCACAGGCTGATCCTTTGCCCGGCACTTTCTGCCTGCCATGGATAGCCACGGCTCCATCATCCTTACACGTGCGGAGGGCTAGGAGACAGCCAGGGCAGGTGGATGTGTGCCTGTGAAGAGCCTCTGCCCCTTCCTCCACTCCACGGAGTGGGGGTGCAGGAGCCCGGGGGGCTGCTGGCAGCGTTTGGGTGCAGAACTCACCAGTGAGCAGCCCAACCCCTTAGCCTGAGCTGGGATCTGCTCCTCGCCCCAAACTAACCCTTCACACGACATTAGCAACATGCCGCCGACACTAGAGACAGTCCAGGGCTGCCACAATGTACTCCGCTGGGTGCCTGGCACGTGGCCACCGTTACCGACACACAGAGCAAGGGGTTCACCTGCTCCTTTGGTAAGAAAAGCAAGGCAGGGACAGAAAATGCTGCAAGAGGCGCAACACAGCCAAGTTTACGCCGGTGCTGGCACCTTCCGGTGTGAATTTTCTGACTTGCAGTTTGAAGTGTGCAGCCGTAACGTTGCATTAACGCAGCTTTTCGTCCTCAATTTCCTAGGGATGTTTAGAAAGCTGGCGCTCTTCAGTTCAGGGAGGCTACGAACTCTGATGGCAGATCTCTCTGCACTCAGTAGCCTCAGTTCCTACTGAAATCCGGGATCGAGGGAGAGGCGGCCCCCAGTCCTTCCTAGAATGAGCCCTGACCGTCCAGACCGTGTGTGTGATTTTCAAATGCTCACAGCTTTGTTGAACCCGGGCCCTCAGGGAGGATTGTGTCTGCACCAAGCTTCATGTGTCAGCCATTTTCACTGTGTGAAATATCTCTGGAGCGATCTGTTCCTGACAGTTACTGGGCTCCATACGCCAGGGCTGGTTGAAATGCTCTGGCCTGGGACACGCTGAGGAGCTCAGACGTGATGACCTAGGCCGCTTCCGGCCCTAAAACACATCTATGAAAACAAGAAAACTCTTTTGCTTTAGGCTGCCCTGGAGTGATTAATGACCAGCAAGCGCCTGGCCCAAAGGCCTCCGTGCGAAGAGTGAAGGCATGACAAGTTTCACTCCAAAGGTGAATTTTTGAAAAGTTCGGAGCCAGCGAAAACAGGGACTTAGCAAAGACTTCGGGGACCTTCATGCCAACCGTGGCCACCAGGTCCTTGCTAGATTTCCCCCTCTGGTAGGAGAATGACAGCTCAGGAGACCTGCAAGGGAGGCGCTCGGATCCCAGAGAACCAGAACAACCCCGCCTGCTCTCAGAACGGGGGAGAGAGGGCCCAGGGAGGAAAGGAAGAGCTAGCGACGGCTGCCTAGGACATGGGGAGAGGCAGTGACCCCTCGCATAGCTACTTACACTCAGACAGGGGATGGGCATCACATAAAAGCCATGGCAGATGGACGGATCCCTAGCATTACCCTGGATCACACAGGGGTCCTTTTGTGCTGCTGGGGTGTTATATGGAGGGGCCACTCCCTTTGAAGAGTTTTCTGGCCACGTCCCGTATCCTAAAGCTGCATTAGTCGCTTCGGTGGCGGGGTGAGGCAGGGTCTGGAGCAGCCCGGCCTAGGCCATTTCCAGGCAAACGCTGCCACTTGTGTGACACGGGAGAGCCATGCGCCGGCGCACTAGCCAGCGCTGTGCACTTTAACCACGACGCGGCGTGTAGCTATTAAATCAGGTATGAAGGGGAATGGCGCCGGTGCATTAAAGATGCTACTTCTGGTGGTTGCTGTTGTTGTAATGGGTTTTATTGCGGGGTGCTGGGGAAAGGCCTGGCAGGCTGTAATGAAGTAGATTGATGACTTAATAGCCTGTGGCCATTACAGGGTAATTGAATGGTTGTGTACATATGATCAGACTGTCAATGGCGAACGTGAATCGCAAGCGAATCAAAGGGAGAGGGAGAGACTCGAACCGGGAGCGACACAGGCAGAGGTGATGGGGGATGGAGGGGGCTTCCGGCTGCCCTCAGTGGGCCCTTCCCCTAGCCACGCCCCCACCCCGTGTGCGTAGGTGGAGTCAGCGCCCCCCTGCCCCCCCCGCAGAGCACCTGGCTAGAGGAGCTCAGGGCGCCGGCTCCTCCTCCCGTCCGCCACCTGGCCCCATGGCTGTAAAGGGCTTGCAGTGCAGCCAATGGCAGACGGGGGTGCTCGGTACCTCGTAGGGTGCACTGCAGTCAGTGGGTCATCTGGGTCATCTCTCCTGCTGTCCGGCGGAGTACGCCCGCATTCCAGCGCTGGGATCTGGGGCACTCCAGTCAGCTGCTTTCCCGAGCTGTTTCATAAGCGGCTCGCTCTCTAGGCAGGACCATGGCCGCTGGCGGCGAGCTGGGGGTGGGAGCTGTAATACGCCTGTCTTTCCGAGAGCCAACGGCAGAAGTGTCTCCAGACGGATGTGAGGCCTGGGGCGCTGGACCGGGTACCTGCCAACATCAGCAGAGGCGTGTCGTGTGTGAATGCTCGTTTCAAATGCTCGGAGCCATTCAGAAGCTGGAAGAGGCTTCAGGCTACTTTTACCCTTTCCTGGAGGGCGGGTCCCTCTAACGATGACACCAGCTAACGAATGGACCAGCACATTCTCCCACCAGACTGCGGCACTTCAATAGGGAAATACAACCTGGTTAGCAGCACCCTACAGCTGGGATCAAACCCCCTGATGTCTGGCCAGGAGACCTGGAGGAAACACAGCTCCGCCTGGATCCGGGAGCGGGGGTTCTCCCAGTGACACCTGGTCTGGGCCGGACCCTAGCTCAGGCTGTGCAGAGTACGCAGGGTGACGGCGACAGAGGGAAATGAGAGCGGCCGACAGAACGGCGCCATAACTGTGCTGCTGGCTTTCTTCCCGCGGGGCCGCTAGTCGTGTGGTGTGTCCAGCAGCACATGCAGCCGGGTGCATCTAACCCTCGGCCAGCAGCCAAACCTACCCCGTAGCACACCCGACATCCAACTGAACCACAGCGCACCTGGTAGCCACCCCTAGCACCCGCAGTACAGCTGGTAACACCAGGACACAGTGCCCCAGGAGGTTTCTTGTCCTGGTGAAGAACAGATTTGCCTGAAGCCTACCAGCAGTGAGCAGCTAAAGGTTCCTACAGGCGCATCCTAGAGTGTGACACTGGGGCAGTCCCTTTTGTCCGATCCAGCTCTTCGGCCCAACGTTCCCAGGCATAGGCGCCGACTCCGTGGGTGCTCCGGGGCTGGAGCACCCACGGGGAAAAATTAGCGGGTGCTCTGCACCCACCGGCAGCCAAGCTCCCCTCATCCCCCACCCCACCTCTTCCTCCTCCCCCCCTGAGCAAGCCGCGTCCCTGCTCCTCCGCCTACCTTCCAGCGTTTCCCGCCCGGCCGCCGCCAAACAGCTGTTTGGCAGCGCTTAGCATGCTCCGGGAGGGGGTGGGGAGGAGTGGGAACGCGGCGCACTCAGAGGAAGAGGCGGGGCCGGGGCAGAGATTTGGGGAAGGAGTTGGAATGGGGGCAGGGAGGGGGTGGGGACTTTGGAGAAGGGGTTGGAATGGGGGCGGGGAAGGGGTGGGAAAGAACAGGACAGGGGTGGGGTCTCATGGAAGGGGTGGAGTGGGGCCAGCGGCAGGGTCGAGCACACACGTGAAAGTGAGGAATTTGGCGCCTATGTTCCCCGGCAGGCGTGTTGTTTCTCTCGATCCTGCTGAAGTGCAGCCTCTGAAAGCACAGGCTACATGCTGCATGCTACGGAGATGGGTGCCCTCCACACTGGGCTTCCTTCTGCAGCCCCCCCCCCTTCCCGAGCTGCAGCGCTGGCTTGGGGCATGCGGTGTGAGGATCTACCCAAGGAGGGGAGCGTGTGCAGGCTGGGAAAACAAGGCAGAGCAGCTGGGATTGGTCCCATGTTACAGGTGACCCGAGCCAGCTTCCTCTCTATACCACGCTGAGGCTGTTTCTCGCTGCCTGTTCCGGACACCACATATGCGAAGTCTGAGAAGACGCTGCAGCAAACTGCAGGTGGGTGAGAGGGGAGGGCCTGGCCGTGCCAGCCCTGCCCCTGCTGGCTGTGTCTGGGAGCGGGAGCCATGCCCGCACGATGGCATCTTTGTCATGATCTTGGCACTGGCCCCGTCGTTTCTTGCCCCTTTTTTCTGACCTGCCTCGTCCTTGTCTCCGCCTCACTCAGAGTGAGCGTCTGGAGCGCTGCAGAGCCGGGAGCTGGGATGGAGCCAGATTCCTGCGCGGACTGGCTCAGCCCCCTCCCCTT
Organism: Terrapene triunguis; assembly: GCF_002925995.2. Taxonomy (NCBI): domain Eukaryota; kingdom Metazoa; phylum Chordata; order Testudines; family Emydidae; genus Terrapene; species Terrapene triunguis. The sequence goes on along the minus strand of NW_020698262.1, from coordinate 13,201,562 downwards.
TCCCTCTGGCCTCGTCTCCCCGTCCGAGCCCCGGGGCGCTGGGCCAAAGTGCTGAGCTCAAAGGTTCGTTGATCAGCCCCAAAACGCTTTTAAAGAGTCAATCCCCCAAAGACAAACCACAAGCGAGAGCCCCCCTTCCCCACCAAGTCGGCATCACAACCACTCATTTTAGTGTGTGACAGCCAGGTGTTTTACAGTATTTGCTACCTGTGATCATCCATCAAAACAATCGATAGCGCTCCTGCAGAGTTTTATTAATGATCTTGTCAGGGGCCTGGTGCTGGGTGCCTGGGGTTGTCGAGAATGATAGATCATTAAGAGCTTTTGCTGCTATTTATTCTCCAGTGACCTTGTCTCTCCCCATTGTTGCTTGCTTAAGAGTTATGAATGTGAGACATGATAATTTGATATTGATCTATTTGGTAAGTTAAAAAATTTACTGCATCGTTGATGTTTTAACAAAGGCTCAGCACCGCTCTCCTGCAGAACGGCTAAAGGGCTGTTCTCCCTCCCACACACACAGCCAGGCTGCAAACAGCGAGGGGGTTTGGCCTGGGGAGGGCAGTGCTGGCCCATGACTCTAGGGTGCAGATCCTCGGGGCTCATGTGGGACAGGGCGGGGCAGGATGGGGCAGTCTCCTTGCCCTGCCGTGGTACTGCAATAGATCAGAACCATGTGCTGGGGCTGGGGCGTTTCTGGGATTTTCACTACTTGCGATGGGGGCAGGGAGGTGTTTCTAGGAGCAGAATCAGTGAGCATGGCCAGGGGCAATGGGCTGAAGTTGGTGGCTGGGCAGCGCAATGCATTAGTGGCTGGGAGGCTAGCAGGGGACTGCCCCACTGCAATGGCCTAGCCGTGCCCAACGCACCCCAGCTGGGCAAGAGCCGCAGGGCTCAAAACCTCAGCAGACCAAGCAGACTAAACCCAGGTGACCATGAGCCGTTCCCCGGGCCCGGGGCCTCTGTGCTGCATGCGTGCATTGCAGGCCCCTCCCCGGCAGCGACAGGACAGCACAACACGTGGGGGAGCCTCCGTGGCCAGTCAGAAATCCCTGCACCAGCCTCTGACATGTCACCTTCCCCTGGAGCCACTCCACCCACTCGCTTGCTCCAGCCTGCCCCCCGGAGGACCCTGCACGCTTTCAGCCTGGCCTTTCGCTGGCCAATCCAGCCGGGGAGGCATGGGCAGTTGTGGGGATCAGAAGGGCCCACGTGCTTGCTCTCCGTCCCCAGGAGGGGGACCGCGAGTGTCAGAGGAGAGGTGGGGTGGGGAAGGCAAAGAGGGTTACTGCACGGTGCTCAGAATAAAGGGCTGAGGGTGCCCAAGGCCCTGTCTCTGTGACAGTCTCTGTTGTGCCAGACACAGGGCACGGGGCCTATACGTGAAGGGGAATTATTCACTCCCCCGCCCCCCCCAGCCTGCCCGGGGCATTGCAGCCACTGCTAGACGGGACCCCCGCCCGCTGCGCTGCCATTTCACCCTCACTGCCGCTGGGAAGGGAGCCCAGACACCACTGCGATTTCTGCAGCAGAAACATCTCGACAGACGGGCTGGGTAGACGGACAGGCAAGGGAATTCTGGGGGGAGTTCACAACAGTGCCACAGACAAGTGCTTATAGCGTCTCAAGTGGTGACCTCCACAGCTGTTTCAGGGCAGAAAAAGATACCGTCCTGTTACCTTCAATAGACTGGCCTCCCCTGACAAGGCCCCGAAGGAGTGACAGCTGGTTCCCTGGGAGCTGGGGCAGCAGAGACTCATAGTCTTTAAGGCCAGAAGGGACCATCATGATCATCTACTCTGACCTCCTGCACCTCGCAGGTCACAGAACCTCCCCCACCCACTCCTGTAACAAACCCCTGACCTCTGGCTGAGTCACTGAAGTCCTCAAATCATGGTTTAAAGATTTCAAGTTACAGAGAATCCACCATTCACTCTAGTTTAAATCTGCAAGTGACCCATACCCCATGCTGCAGAGGAAAGGTGAAAACCCACCAGGGTCTCTGACAATCTGACCTGGGCGGAAATTCCTTCCTGGCCCCAAATGTGGCGATCAGTTAGACCCTGAGCGTGTGGGCAAGACCCACCAGGCAGACACCTGGGAAAGAATTATCTGGAGTAACGCAGAGCTCTCCCCATCTAGTGTCCTGTCTCTGGCCATTGGAGATATTTGCTGCTAGCAGTCACTGACTGCCTACATGCCATCGTAGGCAGTCCCATCATACCATTCCCTCCATAAATTTATCAAGCTCTGTCTTGAAGCCAGTTAGGTTTTTTCCCCCACGGACCCCCTTGGAAAGCTGTTCCAGAACTTCACTCCTCTGATGGTTAGAAACCTTCACCTCATTTCAAGCCTAAACTCATTGATGGTCAGTTTATATCCATTTGTTCTTGTGTCCACATTGGCTTTTAACTGAAATAACTCCTTCCCCTCCCTAGTGTTCATCCCTCTGATGCATTTATATAGAGCAAATCATATCTCCTCAGTCTTTGGTTAGGCTAAACAAGCCAAGCTTAAGTCTCTCTCGTCAGGGAGGTTCTCCAGTCCTCTGATCATCCTAGCAGCTCTTCTCTGCACCTGTTCCAGTTTGAATTCATCTCTCTTTAAACATGGGACACCAGAATTGCACACACTATTCCAGATGAGGTCTCACCAGTGCCTTGTATAATGGTACTAACACTTCCCTGTCTCTACTGGAAATACCTCGCCTGATGCAACCCAGGACTGTGCTAGCCTTTTTCATGGCCACATCACATTGACGGCTCATAGTTACCTTGTAATCGACCAATACAGAGGAGATCTTCCTTCTCCCCGTTGGTTCCAACTGATACATCCCCAGCTTATAGCAAAAATTCTCATTGTTCCTAAGTGCATGACCTTGCATTTTGCACTATTAAATTTCATCCCATTTCTATTACTCGTTTTCAAGATCATCCAAATCTTCTTGTATGATATTCCGGTCCTCCTCTGTATTGACAATACCTCCCAGCTTTGTGTCATCTGCAAATTTTATTAGCACATTACCAATGGACCAGTTCACATGTATGGAACTGGTCAAAGGGACTGAGATGGTGGAAGCCTTTTTCAGATGACTGGAACGACTTGGGATCACACGATCCCAAGCTACTCCCACTGATCACATGACCCGAGTTAGTTCAGTGCAACGAAGAGGTTATGAGCATAGGTGCTTATGAGGAGTTACCAGGCAGAGGCTAGAAAGTAGCAATGGACAAGGACACCACAGCATACAGCTGTGCACAGCAGACACCCATGCCAGCGGACACCCATCTTAGCAGGGGTCATGGCCACATCCCCTCTCAACACCCGTTTCCCCTGTGTAATGTGCTTTGAGATCCCTGGCTGAAAATCACTTCCCAAGAGCGTATTATTAATTATTATTATTCTATTCTAATGGATGCACTAAACGGCCTGGGCCTGCTTTTCCATTGCCTCACGCTAGCCGGGGTCACTGCCACCTGTGCAAAGCGGGTGTCAAATTGCTATGAGATCAGAGCGTCTGAGTTACCCGTATCAAACAACAGGGATCTACTGTGTCCACTGAGGTGTTTATACTGTGCACATCACCAGGGCATCTGAACACTTATGTGCATAGCTTCACAAGTCATAGTGCAATACAGCGGTGCACAGAGCTCCTGTTGAAGGGAACGCGCTAATGGGCGGCCCGGTGCGTGCAGAAGGTAGGGGCATGGGACTCTGGAATTGCACAGCTGATGCACCCCAATAGCCCTGCTTTGTTTCACTCTGTGCACGTCACCAGATGTTCACTAATTGTGCTTCATAGAATCATAGAATACACAGGGTTGGAAGGTACCTCAGGAGGTCATCTAGTCCAACCCCCTGCTCAAAGCAGGACCAACCCCAACTAAACCATCCCAGCCTGACCTTAAAAACCTCTAACGATGGAGATTGCACCACCTCCCTAGGTAACCCATTCCAGTGCTTCACCACCCTCCTAGTGAAATAGTGTTTCCTAATATCCAACCTAAACCTCCCCCACTGCAACTTGAGACTGTTACTCCTTGTTCTGTCACAGATCCTATAGGACCGCCTCACTCTAAGTTATTCCATATAGTTACTTGTGGAATTTTTTCCCAGGGACCCACCCTGAGACCTCAGAACTAGGGCTCCCCTTCCTTGCTCAATGGCTCCCAAAGCCACGTGCCAAGCAGCCCCAGAGAGAAGACGTGTGGCCCCCCCACACCAGCATCCCCATCAAAGCCTTGCATCCCACAGCCTCTTGCTCCCCACCCTGAGTTTGCTGAGAGAGGAGAAGAGACTTTCCCCCCAGCACGAGCTCCGCCCTGCCACCACCCAGGCAGCGCTCTCTTGTGCAAGACGACAGGAGAAGTGGTTCATGCTACAGCTCCGGGATCTTTCTGTGCCTTCTCTACAGCTCACAGCACAGCCGTGGAGCTGGACTAGGCTGCTCTGAGCTCTGCCCCCAGCTATTTTGCAGGAGACCGGAGCAGTAAAACGGCCCAGATATCCAGGAGCTGCCTTCCTCACTGATGTCTGAGTCCAGCCAAGATGCAAGGGGACATGTTCCAGCAAGAAATAGAGCGGAAGTGTGTGTGTGTGTGGGGGAGCTGGGATGAGTGGCTCTCATGTTTGTTTTCAGGCCAACACCTCGGAGGGAGCACTGACCTTCTGCCTTGGCAGACAGCTCCGAGGAGGAAGCTGGGATTGGGGTTGTTTGTGTTCCTTAATGCCTGGGTCGAGCTCTCTGATGCTTGAAATGATGGGTTCGCCGCAGATGAACTCCCTGCCTCTCCTCCGCGCGGTCCTGGAGCAGCCGCAGCTTTGCAAAAGGCCGGGGAAGTTAACAGGTGTTCTCCCTCCCAAAGTCACTGCGGGCCTGTACGCAGCCAGGGGCCGGAGAGAGAGACGGCGTGTGATGGGGAGTAACAGGCTGCTTTAATTAAAACGAATCCAGTGCTTGGATTATGTGGGTAACTTCCTCTAAGGCAGCAGACTTGTATGTTGATCTGCTTAGAGAGGCAACGGACCTAATCTCTCTGGACTGTCCAGGAGTGGGCGGGGCACATTTCTGCGGACAATCGGGGATGGGGAGTGTGTTGGGGTCACCCTGCGAGTAGTGACCAAGGCTGCTGGAAGCCAGAGTGTGACCAGTGTCTGCTGACGGGCTGCTGGGGTCAGAGCTGCGGGACCAGGGCTCTGGCTAGACAGAGACTCAGGGTTGACCGCTGCTGTCTGACTGTTATGAGGAGCCCAGGTGGGAGCTGTGGCAGCAAAGCATTGGGGGGCAGCCCAGGCTGCAGGGCAAGTGGTGACAGCCCCTCAGTGGTTTGGATGCCCCCCCCTGGAATGCCACAGGAGCTCTGGGTGAGTCTGCCCTGCCCACCCCCAGTATTTTGAGCCAGGTGCGGAGTCAGTTGTGGGCTCTCTGCAAAGCAGGTGCAAAGGTCACTGCTCCCCTGCATCCTCTCTCTTCTTTCCTCCCCTCGCACCAGCCCTGGAAGCTCCCCATCCATGCTCCAGCGGGCTGGCTGAATTCCCGCAGACGGTCACCCGGCAGGATCTGGGGCCACCGCGATGAGCTGGGACGCTCCATCATCCTCACAGCAAGGGGCCTGATTACTCCTCCCCTCCGGCCTCCGCCCCAGCCCCTGAGCCACCAGGTCAGTTCCCACCCGCCATCCATCCTGCCTGCGCTCTAGCTGCCGGCACAAAGATGGATGGCCTCAGCCTCTAATCAGCTCCCATGTGGGCAGGAAAATCTGCCCCGCAGGTGCCTCCGTTTCCTGTCCCCTCTCGCGCCCCGGCCTCTCTGCTGTTCGCGGCGAGGGTTCCCTCTGCCTCCCAGAGCTTATGGATTCCTCTCCCCTCCTAGGAGCCTCGGGGTTTGTCTTCCAGAGCACGGCTGAGGTCAAACAGGGACAAAAAT
>NW_020698262.1:13195260-13195536 GCF_002925995.2 Terrapene triunguis | reverse complement strand
GCGGCACGGCCGCTTTTTTTTTTTTTTGTTCCGCTCCGGCCGCCCTGAAGGAGGCGGCAGCATGGAGAACCAGAGTGCCCTGCAGGGCAGTCCTCTTCCTTCCCTCCCCGCCGACCGGAGCAGAGCCCTCCCGGCGCGGAGAACCAGAGCGCCCTGCAGGGCAGTCCTCTTCCTTCCCTCCCCGCCGACTGGAGCGGAGCCCTCTGAGCAGGCGGTGCGGCAGGAGGGGCCGCATGGCAGCCCCCTTCCCTCTCTCTCCCTCCCGCTCCCTCCCCC
>NW_020698262.1:13185478-13195160 GCF_002925995.2 Terrapene triunguis | reverse complement strand
TTTCTTTTTTTTGCTTGGGGCGGCCAAAAAGCCAGAGCCGGCCCTGCACACTATGCCCGCGGCGTGATTCGGGGCGGCTGCTCCAGGGGCCCCATCGCCTCTCACACCAATTCAACTGCAGGACAGACGCAGTCCTGCCACAGAGCTGCAGGCAGCTAAGCCTGGCAGGTGTGGCTGGCGAGCACGCCCAAGCCCAGCGTCTGCGGAGGCTGCCCAGCCCAGGCCGGGTAGAAAGCCGGAGCGTGGGGGGCTGCTCTGCGGTGGCCACGTGACCCCCTGTCTCATGGCAGCCTCAGCTTCCCTGCAACCCAGGAGACATTTTGCTTGGAAGCAGCAGAGCTCACCCTGCCTGAGCCATGGAGCCCCGGGCTGGTCTCTCTCTGGCTGGGGAGTGACCCAGACAGGCCGGTCGGTGGATCTCCCCCGGCAGGCGCGGGCAGCTGGAGAGGGAACTGGAGCCTGAGCACCAAGCACCTGATTCTGCAGCGGAGCCAAGCCAGGCACAGTTCAGAGGAGCCGCTCGTAACCGTGACTGGTGCTCGCTGGCCCTGCAGGGCAGGCCTGGAGTCTGCAGGGCACAGAGGCAGCTGGAGGAGAGGTTTGTAGATCCCTGTTTTCATCCAGCCACGAGCAACCCAGCCCATCTTCACAGCTGATGGGACAGCGCCTGAGGACAACTCCTGCCTTTGTGCTTCACACAACTACAGCTCTACCTATACCCCTGTGTTCTGCAAGCCTCCGTCGCCAGAACCACTGTGTGAGCGACCCCCTCACTTCAGCCGTTGGGCTCGGGGCTGTACAGACAGAAAGCCCTTGCCCCAGAGAGCTCAGTCTAGCCCAGCCAGAGCCAGGGGAGAGGAAGGGGTCATTCCCTCCATCTTACAGCCCATCCTCCAACTACCCACTAGCCTCTGGGATGGTACTGCAGCCAAAGGGTGGCTTTCAGCCATGCCCTCGCTGCGCTCTAGCCTAGTGACCTTCAGTGACCTCCCTAGGCCTGGACAGGGATCTCATCCCCCTTCCGTTCTGGCAGGATGCGTGCCCCTCGCTCCGCTCCATCAGCTACTCCTGGGGCTCACTCGAAACTCACCACACTCAGCTGGCGCAGGAACGGGAACGGAGCGATTCCTGAGCAGAGTCCATCCCGGCCACCTACCTGCATGCTCCCCCTCTCCTGCTATCTCCCTGGACTGTCTCTGCGCTAACACAATGCTCCGTCGCTCTCTCTGAATATAGCATTCCCCCAGTACCCCCTCCCATGCACGCGCTCTTCCTTCGTGTCTGAGCCGGGCTATCAGCAGACACAGGAACAATTGCTCGACAATGGCCGGCGGTGGCGCAGCCGATGGCAGCCGCTGTTCTCTCCAGAAGCCAAGTGCGAAGAGTTATTCGACGTCAGAGCACACAAAAGAGCCGGCTTATCAGGCGTGTGCAGAGAGGGCTGTGTGGAGCGGCACTAAACTGCGAGCGGAGGCCCCTGGCCTCCCTTGGGCCAGGGCTGCAGAGAGCACGCAGGGCCCGGGCAGGAAGCATGGCTCGCCACAGCCCCCACTGAGCCCCAAGTGGGTGCCTGGAGCAGACAGGACACTCAGTGCACAATCTCTTTGACCCCCACACACCCGCTTTATCACCTTGGGTGGCAGAGTGCGTCTACCCCAAGCGCATTCAGTGCCCGTGCAGATGAGGGGCTGATAGCAGTGAGGAGATGGAGCGCAGCTTTGCCAGTGCCCCCCAGTACAGCCTCCCACCTCCCAGCACCCTCTGCTATCCCAGCACAAATCCCCCCCCCACACACTGGCCAGCTCTGCCAACGCCCCTCAATCCTGACCTGCAGCATCCCCTGTGGGCACTGTTGAAACAACGCCTCCCTGCCTCGTGAATCTCGGTAACACGCACCGGGCCTGCCGGGAGTTTGCTATATTAACCGAATCTCTCCTTACGGGGCCTTCCCCGCACATTCCCATTCTGTGTGTGCTGTGATGCGGAAATCTGCAGCGAAGTGCAGCTTGCCTTCCTGCTTCCTGTACACCCGGGGATGAGCACATCACAGGTACCAGCCGGGGTGCACCACTGACCTGTGTTAACAGGCCACCGGCTCCCCTCCAGTACCAGCCTTGACCTTTCCTGGGATGGCTGAGCGGGGAGGTGGGTGGGGGCGGGAAGGAGAGAGAACGGGGTTTCCTGCCACCTTTATGAGAGAGATTCCCATCAGGGCAGCCTGGCCAGCCACACTTCCTGGGAGCAGAGCGAGTCTCTATCAAGGAGCCCAGCAGCTGAGATCAAAGGCTTTTAGTGACTGTTTTTTCCCCGTAGCCAGGTGAGCGTGAGAGGAGGAAGCAGCAAACAGGTTTTTATCGAGCTGTCAGCAGCGCAGCTCCCCCGGCGCCTGGCTCCTGTTTTTAATTTGAGAGCGGAGTGTAAGATCTCAGTGGGGTCTGCTCTGCGCAGGCTGCAGCATCCGAAATGAGCACAGTGTTTGCACAGAGGTGCGGGGGCTCTGGTACAGCTGTCAGCAGCTCTGACGGATGATGAGGAGAGAAGGCCGGTGCAACCTGCTGTGAAGCAGGGAGGGAGAAGCAGCAGCTCAGCACAGGGACTCGGGGACTGGAAGCTCTTGCTGGAAACTGAGAGGCTGGACTCGGTGCGTTACCAAAGGGGTCAGAGGCAGGGAGCTAAGGGATGGGCTCAGGGGTGTCCTCTGCAAACGAGAGGACGGATCAGCTGGGATGTCGCCAGGCAAAACATTAAAGCGCCATCTCCAGACAGGTTTCAAAAGCCTATTTTACAGGTGCCCAACCTGCAGGCCATGCACATGGTCCCGGCCCCCACCCATGCAGATGTTGACTTTTGGAAACCTGGCCCCTGCTCTGACTATTCCCGTGGGAGGTATAGTCGGGGTGTTACATTCACATCCCCCAGGTGCCGCTCGGCTAGAGTGGGGCGTGATCGCTCTCCGACGCCCTGCGTGCCACCTCCGCAGGCTGGTTCCTGGTGGGTGATCTTTCCTTCCCGGGTGCTGTGTATTACCCTGGGGGGTTAGCATCCGCATGCTTCAGACCAGCTAACCCCCGCCCCCCCCGTCTCTGGATATTGTGCTTTGCTTTTAAAACAAACTGCAAAGAAAGCAAATCAAGGCTCAGATCTGTCCCCAGCCCCCAACCAGCTCCCTTCCTCTCCTGGCAGTGGTGGGAGCCCCCGCCCCCACCAGCCATCAGTGTGGTTTCCCCACAGCCAGCAGGGGTGGCAGCCTGTGGACCCTGCCGCCCCTCCGGCGAAGGGGGGGCTCTGGATCATTTCCTCTCACCTGGCAGGCATGGCCAGGCGCTGTTCCTGAAACGCTGGCAAATGGCAATAGTGCCCCATGAATCCGCCAGGCAGAATACCCACAGACACGGCCCCTCGCACAGCCCAGGCTTGTTACAGGCCACGAGCCCTTTGGAGTCCACTCTCCATGCAGAAGGGAAGCCTGGGGTCAACACAAAGCACATGGGCCTGCATAAACCCTGCACCTGGATGGGCACCAGCCTCATGTCTGCACGTAGACAGCCCAGGGCAGCCATGAGGAGAGAGCATTTCCTGGGCACGGAGCGGGGAGGAGAGAGAGCTGCGCATGGGTTATTAAGAGCAGTTTGTATTTATTTGTGCTTCTCTAATTACTGCTTCTTCACATCTGCAGGAAAACAGAAGGAGGCGTGTGGCGAAGCATGCCAACGGACAGATATCAATTTACAGCAGGTTATTAGACGTTCCCACAAAGAGATTAGACTCCCCTAAATGACGGACTCTTTAACTGCTCCATAAAAACAAAACAAAGCACAACAAAAATCCCACCACGGGGGGAAAGTCGGAGGGAAGCGTGGAAAGCAAGGCAGAATTAACAGGCATCACTGCGGATGGCTGAAGAGAGGAGTTTAATTTAAAGAGTAATTTCATCTGGGATGAGTTGCATATGGCCTGAGGCTGAGAGATACAGAATAGCGAGGATGAGCATGCAGAGAGACACAAAGACAGGGAGGGGGGAGTTCAGGGGTTCCTGTACAGACCTTCCCCTCCATGCCAAGACAGTGTAAAGTCCGTCCTAGCCATGGGCCACTCTTACCTGGGAACGACACAGGGTTCAGTGGATTCTCTGCGTGCCGCGTAGGAGCTAGCTGCTGACTAGCTGTGTGGACTGCATGGTACAGGGACTACATCTGTTGGGTATTAAGGCCATTTCCATGTCACTTAGGCTCTGGTTTAGAAGAGACAAATAATTCTGTGTGTCCCTTGGGCTTACCCGGCGCTTACCCTGTAAATTCCCTGAAACTCCTGGAGAATTGCCGGCTGAGGCCATGCGCCCTGGTAAACAGAGCCATTCAGCCCACATTCACTGACTCCGACAGCCCGGGCACAGCCAGGTGGGTAGGTCCTGTGCCGAGTGCCATCAGCTCCCGTTGGTTTGCAGGACTATGGTGGAGGGGGCAGCTAACTGCAGTCCGGAGCAGGAAGCCAGGTGGAAACCCCTTCGAAACCAAGCTCTGCCTGGACAATGACTGCAGGGCTCTTGGCAGTGAGGCTGGCTCCATTTCACTCCAGCTCACACGGCTGCTCCCTGGGGTGCAGAATGGATCCCATCAGCCTGAGCCTGCAGGGGGGCTGCTGGAGTGAAAGATGGGACACACATGGCAGCATTCTACTTCTCCCCTCAGCCCAGCCCCCAACACAGCCTGCTCCCCTTGGCCCTCTCCCATCCATCTAAACAGGGCTTTGGAGCTGTGCTCCGGCTCCGCTCCAGCTCCACTGCTCCGGAGCTGCTCCACGCTTCAGCTCCGCGCTCCGCTCCAAAGCTCTGCATCTAAACACTAACTCAGTGAACTAGGGACCTGCCCAGCAAGTCCTCAGGAGTCTGAAGTCCTCCATTATCAGCCCTGGCATGCGTGTAGGGCACTCCTCTTACTTGCAAATATTTCAGACCTCCCTGGTATTCACACACACCATTTATTCCTGGGCCTGGCTGCTCAGTGTCTATTGGGGGTGGCTCTGAGATTCTTGAGAGTGGCTCCTACAGAAGGAACATAACCTTGCTCTTCTCCAGGTCCTGCTCAGCCCAATGAGGAGACCATGTGGAATGAAACCAGATTTTATTGACTGACAATCCCAGCACGACGAGCACAGAAATCACTGACAGCACCTGATTAGTATCATTTTCATGCAAACTCATTGCACTAGGATGCATTAAAGCTCCTCAGAGAGACTCCTTTCGGGCAGCAGGCACTAGGGGGAGAGCCATCTCGGCTGGCTCCTGCTCTCCGCCTGGTGCCTCACTAGGTTCGGTAGAAGTGCTTGAGAAGTTGCTTCTTGTTGATTTTTCCCATCTGATTGCGTGGGATCTCCTCCACCAGGAGCAGCTCTGTGGGGACAGTGTAGTACGCCATGGATTCCCTGGAACACAGAAACATACTTTTTCAATAATCCTCACCATCACGGTGGTACCTCCCTTCCAGAGCCACCAGATGGTATGCTCCACTCTCTCTGGGGACAGCACAGTAGCTGTAGACTCAGTAAAAGGAAGATGAACCTTCAAGAAGTGCTCCCTCAAGTCACGGGATGGTGGCACATATGGGAGTTAAGGGGTTAAAAAACCTGTGATAAGAACATCCAATAAAGCAGAAAAGGAAGAGGTCTCTGGAGGGTTATTCATAACCCTTTCCTCACCTAATGCAACACACCCACAGAGCGAGGCTTCCCTTTCCAGGGATGTGAAGGGTTAACCCAGTTCTGGCAGATGACTCAAGTTCTACAGCCAGCAATAGAATGCAGCGGAGAAATCCCAATCCCGGCCTTAACTGACTGCACCACTGGGGGATAAACATGATCCTCTTAGTCCTGGAGGACCAAGCAGCTCTGTCCACAACTAGCTACCCAGGGAAGCACAACAGAGACACCCCGTAACGGGGCCATTACGGTGGGACATGGCAGGGCTCTGGCAAGGCTCACCGAGGAAACAAAGGGTCCTGGCAACATAGCAAGATCGTGGCATGGAAGGTTCAGCTGATCTGAGTGTGAGGGACATGTCTGTGAAATCCCACTCAGAGGAGAGTCATTTCAGGAAGACCATGGGACAGGCAGCCTCCCGTTAACGTGTGACATCTGCCCTCCCTGGACCCACGACTCGCCACTTCCTAAGGATTCACCAACAGAGCTGCCTCATCGCTGCCGATTACCATAAGGCAGGGGTAGGCAACCTATGGCACGTGAGCTGATTTTCAGTGGCACTCACACTGCTCGGGTCCTGGCCACCGGTCCTGGGGGCTCCACTGCTGGTCTGGGGTACCGGCCGCCGGCCCTCTGCCAGCCGGGGTTCCATCTGCCGGCCCCGCTCAGCCCGCTGCCAGCCCTGGGTCCCGGCCACTGGTCCAGGGGGCTCTGCTGCTGGCCTGGGGTCCCAGCTGCTGGCCCAGGGCTCTGCAGCCACCCCCAGCTGTGGTCCACTGGCCCCAGCCTGGGGCAGTGAGGGGTGCAGACAGGGCAAGGGGGGCGCAGCTCAGCACCCCCACCTTAAAAATTGTTCCAGTGCCACAGTGCTGGGATATTTTTAAGTCCTGATTTGCTGCTTACATCACTATCACGCCATGTGGAACAGCGCACTGCGTTTGATGTTGCGATTAGAATGTACATGCAAGAACAGGAACCAGAATTTTCTGACAGATTTCAAGATTTCCAGCCATTTGGCCCAATGCTTGCTTTTCTAACTAAACCTGAAAAGTTGAACAAAGGCGACTTGGATTTGTCTGTATTTCAGTGGATGGGTGTTGAAGATTTCGAAATGCAGCTCATTCAGTTAAAAAGCTCAGAATTGTGGGCATCAAAGTGTGGAGATCTGTGGAGCGCACTTGAAGCTACCGAGAGAAATCACGGGGCCTCTATTCTGACCTGCTAGACGTCCCTGCCAGTGAAATTTAACTGTCTGAAGAAAATTGCGTTGGCAATGCTCTCAGCATTTGGAGCCACATACCTGTGTGAACAGGTATTTTCACACATGAAATCTGTCCTCTGTCCCTCTCGGGGCCGAGCCGGTTAACAACGGATCACTCAGAAACCTGTGTGCAGCTTCAAGTATCCAAATCCGTGCCAGACACTGGAAAACTCAGCAAGGGCAAAGATCACACTAAACTGATCAGATCTGCATTTTAATTTAATTTTAAATGAAGCTTCTTAAACATTTTAAAAACCTTATTTACTTTACATACCACAATAGTTTATATATTATAGACTTAGAGAAAGAGACCTTCTAAAAAGGTTAAATGTATGACTGGCACGCGAGACCTTAAATCCGAGTGAATAAACGAAGCCTCGGCACAGCACTGCTGAGAGGTTGCCGACCCCTGCCATAAGGGATCTGGTGTGAGCAGACCTCTCCCCCAATTCATTCCACTGAGGGGTGGCTATGACGTCACAATCACAGGAGTGTGATGTCACTGGTATGTCAGCTCCAGGAAGCTCCCCGCCTAACTCAGACACACACAAGCCCAGGGAAGTGCTGCAGAGGCCCTCAGGGAAGGAGTTCCACACCTGGGGCTTGACAAAAGACGTGGGTTTGCAGGGGGATTTGACGCATGGGCAGTAAGAGCCTTTTCCTAGCACAGGTGCCTCCCAGTAGCGTCTGTGCAGAGCCAAGGAGCTGGGGGAGCAGTGAGGATAACAGTGCCAAAAGGAGAGGCGCAGGGTGTTTGAGTGAGATCCTCCGCAGCAGCTGGCCCTTCCCGAGTTTGCTGGGAGCGTCAGCCCTGGATTCACTTTCAGCTGGGGACACGGGGACGTCCGCTCTACGATGCAGAGTGAGACTCCCGTCACTTGCGACCCAAACCAGATGTTGGCTGGGGACGGATGAGACAATCACAGTCCTACTGGGCTCCCCAGTCCCTTCACACCCCCATTGCCTGGGCACGCCAGTTGGTTAAAAAACGCATCACAAACCTCGGAGCGTGCCCCAGAGAGGGGAGGGTGAACTGCCTTCAGTGAGCAGAACGGATAGCGCCGAATGGATACTAATCAATCCTTACCATTAGCAGTGGCAGGGAAAACAAATGATAAATGCAGAGTAATATCATGAAGGAAAATGACACAATTCTGAGTGGGTCTCCTCGTTACTAGTCGCTTTGCCTAGAACGTAACAGATAAGCTCGCAGGCTGGCCAGCTATGCCCAAATGCTAACCTGTGTGCCCCTCACACCCAGACGTGTACGCTCTTACACACGCAGGCCCATGCTCCTTCTCTCTGTCACAGGAGGGAGGCTCAGCACAGAACTAGCTCAGGAACCAAGTCTCTTTGGCCTCTGAAGAGCAGGGGGCTTGTCTCCTGCCTTCTGCTGCCTGCGTGTCACCAACCCGGGGCCATACAGGCTCCGACAGGCAGCTCCCTGGCACTGATTCTAATGCAACATGCCAAGTCCACTGAGCTCTTCAACCGTCATCCCTCCCCCCCCCTCCAAACCCAACCATCAACACATCCTACCATATGGACGGCTCTAACTCAGGACGGCGCCTGTCACCGGGAAACGAGATTGGAGGCGAAAGCTGCAAAATGAATCACTCTGAAGAGGGACATGTGTCGCCTGCCAGTGAGTACGAGAAAGGGGCAAAACAAACATAAGTGACACATAAAATAAAGGGAGAGACAGAGCGAGAGGGAGCCACGCGGACCGAGGGGAAAAGCCAGCATGAGCGTGGTGCCTGGGAGACAGCACCACGACAGCGCATGGGCGAGGGGCACGGACGCTTCCTGGGGCTCTCGCTGCCCCTTCTAAGGCACAGCAGGCACTGGCTGGATTTCTCCTCTCTTCACATTGGAATGACTTAATTTGAAGGGCTCCTATCTTTGCTGCGCACGGGCAAAGAATCACAGTGTAAGCCGGAGAGGATCTAAGCACCATGAACAGAGATGGGAGAGCTCTCTCCCTGCGGACTGGCTTGATTGAAGGGCAGATTGTGACTAGACAAAGGCGAGCGAAGCCCAGGCAAAGACAAAAGCAGAGAGGTCACAGAGCAGCACAGATCTCCCGGCCTGTGCTTGGGGAAGATGCACTAACTGGAGACGGTAAGGGAGGGCTGGTTGGAGCGTCTGGGCACACCTGCATGAGCTGGTCCAGACAGTGCCGCAGGAAACATCTGTGACTGCAGGCCTCACGCTAGAAGAGTAATTATAAACAGCGATGCATCCTGGCATTCTGGGGACTGCGCCGCGCTGGGCACCAGCACAGAGTCAAGGACTTCATTCAACACAGGCCAGGATGGTCTTTCTGAGCTGCCGTCTAGACAGTATGTGGGATGGCGGCTGTGTGGCAAAGGGCTGTCATAGGTACGGATAAAGGGAACCGCTGGAGACAATGCCAGTCCTATCAGTAAGACAAGCACAGTGGCGATCAAACAAACACTCTGTGGTGCCTTCATCTCCAACTTGCCACCCTGCCACACGCCCTGTCTCAGTGCCTCAGTCCCAGTGACAGGGGAAGTACATTCCTTTTTTGCTAGCAGAGCTACTGGAGATTTGCAAACACATTAGAACTGCTTCCCCCTCTCCGGGAGGTGAGTCCCAGCCATAATTCCAAGAGCCCATCAATTGAAAGGCATGGAGCAGACGGCCAGGTACCTTCAGCCCCCCTGGGAGAAGCAGGATTCCCAGACTAGTGGGTGTAAAAGGAGT
>NW_020698262.1:13153325-13180478 GCF_002925995.2 Terrapene triunguis | reverse complement strand
AATGGGGGGGGGGTTGGATAGGTGTGGGAGTCCCGGGGGGCCTCTCAGGGGGTGGGGGTGTTGATAGGGGTCTTGGCAGTCAGGGGACAGGGAGCAGGGGTTTGGATATGGGGTGGGGCGTCCCCAGAGAGGGTGGTGAGGGGACAAGGAGCAGGGCGGCTGGATGGGTCATGTTTCTGAGGGGGGCAGTCAGGGGGCGGGGGCCAGGCTGTTTGGGGAGGCACAGCCTTCCCTACCCGGCCCTCCATACAGTTTCGCAACTCCGATGTGGCCCTCGGGCCAAAAAGTTTGCCCATCCCTGCCCTCGATCTTTCCTCACTCTCTCTAGACAGTCACCTCCACCTCGTGCACGTCTGGTTAGCGTAACGAGTTACCTGCCTCAGGGAGTCCGCAGAACCCACCTAATCCTCTCCCAGCGGGACCCACGCCTGCTACGAGGGGTGCTTGGTGTGTGTGGGGAGGTGCTGCCTGCTACATCCACAGCAACAGACAGTGCTGGAGGCTTTAGAGAGGAGTTTGATTTCTAAACCTGGGGTTAACCCCACCCACACCCGGCCTGGTTCTGATGAAAAGAGGGGGCTGGGGCTATTACATCAAAAGGACGAGATTTTTACCAAACGGCGCGTCGAATTAGAACGGTCCTTTCTGGAGGGCTCAGAGAGAGAGTGTGAGTGTGGCAGGTGTGATCAAATAATTAGCCACTTGTACTGCAGTCTGGGAAGATTGAGAGAGGTCATCCCAGCACAGCCTGGCTAAATGCTTAACAAGCTGTGCTGCACTTTGGTAGCTACTTAAGATGATTAGTCACATTCTGCTAATAGAGCCTTTGCCACCCTTTGGGCTGGGCAGGGGGGTCTCAGGACTCCTGATTTCAATTGCAGACTCTTGATGGGAGCACAAGAGAGCTCTCAGCTTTAACCTATCCGTCAATCTCCATTCTCTCGTTAATGACACACAGTTGCATTGTGTCCACACACTGAGCTTGATTCCCCGCTGTGGTGTCACTGACGGACCTGATTGCACTGCTGGCTGCAAAGCTCAAATCGGAAGGAGACAGCTCATGAAACAGGAGCCTCAGACAAAGGCCTGAGTGGTTGAAATCAGCACGGCTGCGGTTCAAGGGCCCTCCCTCGCTAGCCCCCCGGTGCTAACCTGCTTCCCCCGGCTGGTTTGGAACGTGGAACTCTGGTAAGTGAAAGGACACAGGGAGCCACAGTGCTCAGAACAACATCCTAGCTGTGGGAGGTCTGGCCTAATGGCTGCAGAATGGACTGGCCACCAAAAAGCTTCAGTACCAGAGAGACTGTCGCCACTATCACCTGGCCCAGGAAACTCAGCCAGCCACATTGCAAAGCTTGGGGTCTCAGTGAAAGAGGCAGCAAGAAGTGATCCACAGGGACTGCTTTGATTCTCCTGTGTGCTCAGCTCTGGGGATCTTGGTGCATGGCCCCCGGCTGGGCACAGACCCGCCAGTGCCATGATGCTCAATGGCTATCTCTGGGCTTGCAAATCGTTTCTTCCAGAGATGAATAGCTCTAAATTCACGGTCATAGGATTTTAAAAATAATAAATGTAACGATTTCAGGTAATTATATCTGTCCTGACCCAAAAAGGAGTTGGGGGGTGGTGGTTGTGGTACTGCTACCCTTACTTCTGCACTGCTGCTGGCAACGGTGCTGCCGTCAGAGCTGGACAGCTGGAGAGGGGCAGCTGCTGGCTGGGAGCCCAGCTCCGAAGGCAGAGCCGCCTCCAGCAACAGCGCAGAAGTAAGGAGGGCATGGGATGGTATTGCCACTCTTACTTCTGTGCTGCTGCTGGTGGGGCGCTGCCTTCAGAGTTGGGCGCCTGGCTAACAGCCGCCGCTCTCCGGCCACCCAACTCTGAAGGCAGCGCAGAAGTAAGGGTGGCCATACCATGACCCTTTTTGGGTCAGGACCCCCAGTTTAAGAAACGCTGGTCTCCCCCCGTGAAATCTATAGGGAAATAGTATAGGGTAAAAGCACACAAAAGGCCTGATTCCACGGGGGCAGACCAGATTTCATGGTCCGTGACGTGTTTTTCATGGCTGTGAATTTGGTAGGGTCTCTCTCTCCGCTGCCCACTATGGAGGCCTTAGGATCACCCTCCCTCTCTGATTATGCCATACTTCTGGATTGGCCTTTCTCTGAAGCCAGGCACCAGGCACCGGAGTCTGCCGGAGTAGTTGCTGTTGAGTGTCACAGGACCACTCTTCCTCCTGGAAATTGAGCGGCTACACCCAGGCTTTGAATCTGGGTCAATTCCAACAACATGTGCATTTCCACCAAATCGGGCGTCCACATGCCGAATCTGCATGTGGCACTTCCCTCAGTTTAGCCAGGAACCGAGACATTATCTCCAGATTTTCCTGTCTTCAGTTTAGTTTCTCATGTGCAATAATCAAAGTGTGCCCATGTATATCAAGAACTGTTCGGAATATTTTAAAAAGATGGGAATTTTTTTTAAGCGGGGACTCTCCTGATCTTTAATTCTTGGAGGTTGAAAGGAATTCACGCCCCACGTGATAAATGACCCCGTGTTTTCTAGACCTCAGGGCAGTCTGTGAGACTGACAGACGTGTAGAACGGAACATTAATTGAAATGTGACTTGAGGAGTGATGAGCGGGTTTGGAGAACCATGTGCTTGTAGCCAGCGACTGGGGATGTATTCATAAAGAGAAGACAGGAAGAGAGGGAATTTTGACCTAGTTCAACAGCAAACAGCGGTGTCCATGTCACCCGAAACTATTTACACAAAGTGGAGCTGCCATTTTTCCTCACACGGTGCCGGTTTTGTGACACAGACAGCTGTCCAATAGGAATGGGTTAAGTCCACCAAATGAATTCAGCTGGAGAGGTGACACGTATCTGAACCCAAGTCTCCATGTCAGTAGTGAAAGTGCCTTGTGACTGATGAGATCACTCATTCCCCCGTAGCTTTATCTGAATTAACTGGTCTGTGCTCCCTTGAAGGAGGCGCTCTGTAGGGGTGTTATTCTAGCACTGCAGGACAGAGCTCTTAGGGGTGTGTTTGGCGTTGTTGCAGGAACTCTGACACCATAAAAAAGTATAACCCACCACCACCGATTAGCAGGCAGACGGCCCCTTTTGCAGTGCAGCATTCTAGTGTGGGGGGGTTCGGCCACTCCTGCCAAGGGAGCTCCTCTGGAATGACAGAAAGCACTGGGGATTCAGAACAGGGGCTGCTACACAAAATGTCTTTGCCATTAGCTGTGTACTGGGGAAGGCTGAGTTCACAACTATGGGCTGGGCTTAAGTTGACCCAGGGCAAGGGATAGTGTTTGTGCCCAGCTTTGAGAAAATACAACATGCAGTGCGAAAGACTGGAGTGGACCCAGTTCCCCGACGGCTGCTATTTGGGACAAGGAACCAATGCTAATGGTTTGGTGAAAGGTCTACTAGAAAATCTGATAGAAAGTTTCTCTGCTTCTCTAGCAGATTGGAAATGGTGCCCCTGATCGCTCCTGTGAAGGTCGTGAGATAGGAAATAATACAACCGCAGATTTCTTTGCTGGGTGGAGATCTAGCTCTCTGTTCTAAAGCATCTCTGCTATCTCCTTGATGTGGCATGATCTCAAGGTGCATGGGTCCACAGGGCAGGCTTCTCAGCTCTCCAGCCTTCCTTATGACCATCTCCTTAAGAAATACATGTAGCAATGTCACTGGGAAAGCCATTGGTTTTCCTCCTTGAGGCTGGCCCAGCAGGAGGGAGCAGTGCGCCTTCTCAGTATCAAAAATGTGATCTTTGGATAGCACCTTCTGAAAATTAGTGGGTTTCCCTGCTCACTCTCCTCGTGGAACTTCACCATCTTCTGCTTGTGATATCAAGACCAACTCTCCTGTCGTATGTGGCCAGACATTAGTTACCCCCCCTTGTCTTGAACCAGGAGCGGTGTGCGCGCGTGGGTAGATTCTGTTCTCTCCCCCTCGTGCAGGTAGCCCTTGCAAGCTGGGTACCGGGGCAGCTTTGATCTCTCAAATGCCCCCAGACACTCTTTTCAGCAAGGTAAGTACTTGCTCTTGCTCTGGTTGGCCAGTAGCCGGATCCCAGCTGGATTCCATGTTGCCACTTTTGGAAGGTTCTCAAAAAGCTTCCGCTTCCTACTAGCCGCACCCGGGGCTGCTACTTCCCAGAGAGTCACTAAGCAGTAAGAAAAAGGAGATAACAGTAACCTCAGATTGAACAAAACCAGGGGTGAGTGGGGGGCTCAGTGGGAGAAGGGAGTGGGAGCCCCCACTCTCCACTTCTCTGCCACATGATGGCTCCTGTCCCACCAGTATCATCAACACCCCTCTGATGCAAACACTCTTCGGCCTCAGACAGCAGCGCCGCTGAGGCAGTGTTACTACTTTGTATTATTGTTATTACTGCTGTTAATCCCAGGGACGTGCGCTGTAATTTCTCCCTGCCTCTGCGTTTCTCTCCCTTCCCATTTCTTCTCTCTAAATCCTGAGCTGCCGAGACTTGATATCCCTTCCACCGTTGACAGGACAGGGCATACTGTGCGTGTCACTCCTCCAGAGCTCCGGGGAATGGTGGTGCACAGAGGACAGGCACATTACCCTCTGCCCTGTGCCATCTGCTACCAGCCTATCAAGTAAGCCAGTGTATCCAGCACAACAGAGCACTAGATGGCTCCCACGCCAAGAGGGGTTTCCTACTCCAGTGAGACTAGTTAAGAGGATGCTGCTGTTTGTTTAATGACTGTCCCCTTCCCACAGGCAGACTGGAAATAAAATAATGGCTTCCCCTCAGACCCTGAAACCATATCTGGCGCCAGCAGCGCTGGAAGCTTGTTGAGGCACGTACAGGCTTCCGTGCAGTCTCTGAACGCTGGACACTACACCGTATCCTACGAGTCCATTCATTCAACACCTGAAGAACATGAAAAACACACCGGCTGACTCACCCTCACAGGTCGATTTTTCAGAGTGGAGGATTTGTCTGTGTCAATGTCTGAATGAGTTTATGACGACACACTGAACAAGTGTCATTAACATTCTTTTCTGGGCAAAAGGACAGCACTGAGCGTGTCTACACTTACTAGATTTCTCACGCCTAACGCTGTTCATCACACTGAGCACTCATTCTATTGGATCACTTGTTCCTGGTAAACACAGAGACACTTCTACAGGGGATAGCAATGTGTCACGAACAAACATTTTGTGCTTATAAAACAACAAACATTTTGGCTGATGAAATGAATCACATGGACATTTCGTGTTTCCTGGAAGAAGTTTCTGGGACAGTAGGAATGCATAGGAAAAACTGTCCTGATAAAACTGGGATGGAGGGTGTCTTTGCCACTGGCAGACCCCTCTGCCAGAGCCAGAACTGTGTTACGAGTTGGTAGAAAAATCATTGAATGATTAGGTCAACTTTATCACCCATTACAGAATGTTAGCAATATTGTTGACCAATATATGCTGGGCTAATATATATCACATTATCAATATGTATTATTCACATCATATGTATTAATATCCATTAAGCACATAATATCACTCTATCGTTATATTCTGTATATATGTATTTCTAGCAGTTACATGAACTAAATTGGCCTATGTCCTTCTATAATCCCATTCACTTATGCTAAGTATCCCATAACACTTTGCAAAGCTGAAGTCAGCTTTGGCATTAGACAATAAGAAATTTGTCAAAGGTAAAATACATGAATGTTCTGTCCCGGGACAAGCGGAGAAGGTCTCTTTACATACCGGTCCCTGGAATTCTAGGTACAAACAGATGGGTTGGATTTTAGTGACGTGTAAAGAGTTTTGTAACTTGTAAAGTCATCCTACAAATACTGCCAGCTGAAATGTGTAACTTCTGTGTAAGGTGAATTTAACAACGCTGCATGGGACGGCTTCCCAGAAACTGGTATTGTACTGAGCCTTTCTTCCTGGATTACACGATTATTGACTTTCAGCAATAAACCTGACTGACAGTAGTTACTTGGGCTTTTGAATATATTTCATACCCAACCAAAGTGTGGTCAAGCAATTAACTACACAATTTACCAACAATCCTGACAGCTCCACCCCCTGATGCCCTGGGGGTTACACCAGAGATGGATTTGACCCACAGTGCACAATTAAAAAGAGGAATTAAATTAGAGGTCTAGCGGTTGAGAAATGTTTGCTCAGTGACATCGTTCATTGGCCCTGCAGAATGGTGCTAAACGGAGCCTGCATCAGGAGGCTTTGTGATAGAGACAATCTCCCCTGGGAACTAGAGCGAGAGCACTAATCTCATTTCACTCTTGACCTAGGGCACATTTGAGCCCAGGTGTCTGGAAATAAAAGGCACATGTGGGCGGGAGGAGGAAGGAGCCCTCAGAAACATATGTTGCAATCTTTGATGTAATGACAGGGTCAGTGTAAGTCCCTAGTGGGGATGCGAACTGGTGGTGCTGAGAGCGCAGAGCTGACACACCAGTGAGCACTGAGTCACCACACCGGCTTGTCAATTACAACTTGGACTTTCCTGGCTTTTGTCAGTTTCTTTCACAACCTTAATGTTATTTACAAATATTTTCTTTTACATTAATGGTCCCTATAAGATAAATGCCAGCCTTATTCCAACACGCGCTGTCAAGTGCATTCCCATCAGCCTCGAGACAGGACGTTCCTGGCCAGCTCCAGATGCATTCTCCATGTGGTTTACAAATCAAAGACATGTTCTCTATCTGCCAGCACCGTAAACAATATTCCCTCTAATTTTTTCCATCCATGTGCAGAATAAATTTTGTTATGTGCACCGAGGTACATGCGGATGTGCGCCATCAGTAGAAACAAAAAACCTAGATATAATATATATTTTTAAAAAGTTACCATAGGGATAATTACTCCAGCCAGGACAGGTTAGACATTTTAGAACTCACTACTCAAAGAATTAAGTTTAACTGTAAGAGAAATAAAAATTATGAAATGCATAGACCAGTCAAAACACTAAAATAACACACTTTGGAAGAGTAAAATTGCAGAGAATATATGTGCATTGCAGGAAGTACCAAGAAGTAACAACAACAATAATACAAGTATGTGTTGGGTGGTGAATGTGAAAGAGACAGAGTGTGTGTGACACAGACTGTGTGTGTGACAGACTGTGTGTGTCTCAAAGAGATGGTGTGTGTGTGTGACACTGTTTTTGTGACACAGTGACAGTGTGTGTGTGCCACACTATGTGTGTGTGAGACACACAGTGTGTGTGTGAGACCCAGAGACTGTGGGACAGTGTGTGTGAGACCCAGAGACTGTGTGTGTGAGACAGAGAAAGAGACACAGAGACTGTGAGAGCTGGCTGCTGGGGAAATCTTAGAAACAGTGCACTGTCTCTTTAAGAAAGGCACTCACTCACTCACCGTTCACCGCAGCAGCTCCAAGTCCTGAGCCAAGCTGTCCCCTCTCCCCTGCTCTGCGGAGATGGGGTACAGGGGCAGGGGGACACCCTGACATCAGCACCCTCCCCCCACTCTGCACACCCAGCAGGAGGGTCCCGGGAGCAGCTGCAGGATGGAGCAACGTGGAGGGAGGGGCACCTGAGCACATGCTGCTGGCTGTGCGCACTCTCTAATCAGCTGGGCGGCATTTGAATCTCGCCACCCAAGCGCGCAGCTTACAGGGAACGCAGCCCGGAAACCCAGCCGGGCACGTGAAAACCAGGCTGCGGGCTTTCTGCTTCGGACAGTAGCCACATGGAAGAACCTGGAATCAGAACTTCCCTGCCTCTTTCACCAACGATGCCTGAGGCGGAACAGGCCGCAGCCCTGCTCCGGTAGCTAGACTGGCTCTGCAGGATTGAAAAGCTAGCACAAATTGTAGGGAAAAAAACCAGCGGTGAACTGCTGCCAGGAAAGTAGGACGTTAGGACACAGCTGGCCTGATTAAACCCAGCCTTACTCTGGTCTCCCCTTTTGCATCAGCAGCGTTCAGCCATTTGCTGAAATCAAGTATCTAAATGTTCAGCCTTTGCAATCACTTGATGACATTTCTACTTCCAATTATGCACAGAGGGTGCTGGTGCAGTGGGGAGCTGCCCACAAAGGCCCAACTACTCCCCTTGCAAAGGGGAAGGCGAGGCAATGGGCATTGATGGCTTCAGAAGAGGAGACAGCTATTTCAAAGCTGTATTTTCCAAGCCCTTTGTTATAAATGCACAGCTCTCCCTGGAGGAATCAGAGGAAGCTCCACTCACAATTCAGACATGGGGACAAGAAGCCTTGTATTGCTCTGTGAGCCTACAGCCCGTAGTCAGAACCAGATACAGGGCCCACTTTAATTTCTATACAGGTGACCTCTAAGTGGCATTAGAACTTCTGATAATTCACCCAGTGAAGAACAGGGCTAACGGCCACTCCCTTGTGCCATTACATTAGTAAGCAGCGAAACATCAGCTTGAAAGGAAATATCTGTTGTAGATAAGCAAAAAGTGAGTGACTTTAACCCCCTGCCCCGGTGGCAGCTAAGACTGTGACCAGCTGTTCCAAAGGCTCTTGAGTTCTCTTGGCGGTTCTTAGTGCTGTTCTGCTCCTGCAGTGCTCCCGTCCCAGGGGGCAATCCACCCCTCTGCAGAGGGCCTCGGTGATGAAGCAGGACTTGAGCGGCACACGGGCCTTGAGCTGGGTTGAATTTCACTCTCTCAGAGGCACTAGGCTCTAGGTTGATTCTTCCTTAGCTCCCTCATTATCTCATTCAGTTATTTGTTTCTGGTGGAAGAAGGTGGCAGATCAGCTGTCGAAAATCTATGGGGAAAAAATGCACTAGAGGGAAAGAGTAGAGGGAGAAAGGAGCACTGTTTGGGCAAAGTGGGGTGATCAGCATGAAACCCAGTGTGGGCTGAGCTGAGGCCACCCTGCAAAGCCCATCCAACTACAATACTCCACCTGTGGCACAGACACATGCCAGGCACTTGGCTTTATGGAAATATTTCAGCTTACCAGAAGCCAGTGACAGCGGGTGCTCGAAGCTATTTCTGTGGATAGCCTTGCTTCCACCTAGATGACCTCAGTGATACGAAGAGCGTCCCTCTAAAAATCTCCCTAGCAATGCCCTGTTACCTAGCCCCAGCCACTCGGTGACACTGGAACGGCATTAAACAAAACAGGATTAGACCCAAGACATTCCCAAAGGTCCAACGGGGGCCCTAAGCCGGAAATGTAAGCTCCGGACTGAAGGCTTTAGCCACTCTGGGGTAAAGTGGCCTCAGCCCAGCCCTGTAATTTTGCCAGCACAACTTTACACTCACCATGAACTTTGCCTACATTTTGTGCTCACCATTAACTGTGGGGGCAAATGACATGAGTTAGCCATTTAACTCCCTATCTGTGGGCCCAGTCAGGTATTGCAGGTGCAAAGCTAAATCTTCCCATTTGCTTAAACAAATTAGAGGCGGACTTTCAAAATCAGGCCCAGTGGCTGTTTTGACAGGCGTCACATCATTCATGGTATGACCGAACTGTTCCCACTTAGAGCTTTGGCTTGTTGCACGTGTGGAACATTTTGAATCCGATATAATTTGTTCGGCGTAAGGACAGGGTCAGAACTGCTGTACGATCACAGTGAAAGATGAACGTTTACTATTTCAGGTGCATCTCCTGTGCTGGTCCTGATACCAGCTACATCTCCTTTGACACACAGACTTTCCAATGGCGTTTAAAAGATCTCCATCACCCCCAGGTTCCTGGAGCTGCAGTGAACTCCACAAGCAATGGCGTTAACAGTAACGCTAGTGACAACACAAGACTCCAGCCAAAGTGACGGGAAATTATTTCTGATCCAAGCTGGGGAAGCTCCGTGTAGAAGGGACATTCCCCTGTGGATCGAGCCCCAAACTGCTGGCTGCTAGCAGGAAATCTCTGTGCCTCTGGTGAAGCGGTGATGATACTAGGATCCTGATGGGTCTGCAGCCTGCTCTTTTGGGAGTCTTGAAGCTTTTCTTTACAAGTTCTGATAGGAATTCCCTGCTGCTGGCTGCTTGACTGGCACAGCGATCTCTCAGCTCGAGGGGGCAAAGACAGAATGAGGCGTCCTCCCTACTGGATTCCTTCGCACAGACCGTACCTGGAGAATCACAGGGCTCACCAAATTTGCATGTCGGCGAGACAACTGGTATCCCAGCTGTGAGACCCTCGAGGAGCCCTTCTTTGAGGCAGTCAGAAATAACGACACTTTGTCCTTCTTCAGCGCCTTTCATCTGAGGATCTCAAAGGGCTTGGCAAACGAGAACTAATTAGGCAGAAAAAGGAACAGCAGGTGGGACAACTCTGGCACGCTGAGGGGGTGGAACATGGCTTGTCTCTTTTCCATGGTACAGGGCATTACACGGAGTGTGGGAGGCTTTGAACAGGAGCTGCTTTACCCTGTTGTTGACTCTTGTGCTACCTTTCCTTTGATGGTTTCATTTGACTTTGTGTTTGTGCTACTGGTGGCAGGCAGGGGTCACGCCACGGCAGACCGATTTTAAAAGGCAGGATGGTGCAGCACACTGAGTATGTGGCTAGGAACCAGGAATTCTTGACCGCTAATCCTAGCACTCCCACCAGGTTTGGGTGGGAGTGTTTCTGCGCAAGACACTCAGGGCTCAGTCCTCCCCTGGAGCTGAAGGGTGCGAGGTGAACAAAGGGCACCAGAGAATCTGGGACTCAGGGCCAGATTTTCACAAATGGACATGCAACTGCACGTGCACATGTCCGCAGACACAACAGGTAACTGGGCAGAGCACAGGCCAGTTAGACATGTACCCGGCTCTTTTTATTCTCCAGTTACCCGAGCTGTGCAAAGCAACAGTGGATTGTGAAAATCAGGCTCCCAACATCATTGTGCCTCAGTTTCCCCATCTCTTATTCTGGTCTCTAAAATACCTAGGAACACAGGAATTGCCAGACTGGACCAGACCCCATCTAGTCCGGTGTTGTGGCTCTGGCAGTGGCCAGTGCCAGATGCTTCAGTGGAAGATGCAAGCAATCTGCATTAGGCAGTTGTGGGCTAATCTGCCCCTCACATTACATCTCATCCTTGTCTCTTAGACTGTCTTACACCCTGAAGCAGGAGATTTAGTAGCCCTCCAAAACTTTTGCCATCATTTATTATAACTCTGGAGATTCCGGTTATCCATATAAATGTCTAATCCCTTTTTGAAGCTTATCAAGTTCTTGGCGTCCACAACTTCCTGTAGCAGCGAGTTCCACAGTTTAAATCACAAGTTGTAAGAAGAGCATTTCCTTTTGTCCGTTTTGAATTTCCCACCTTTTAATTTCATTGACTGTCTTCTTATTCTTGTGTTAGGAGACAGGAAGGACACAAATTCCTGATCTCCCTTCTCTAGACCATTCATTTTTTTATATACTTTTATGAGCCAAGTCAGCTGTGAAGGAAGAAGTTAACTCGCACCCCAGAGTTTTAAAAGAGCTGGCTGAGGACCTCACTGGACTGTTAAAGTTGATTTTCCATAAATCTTGGAGCCCTGGGAAGTTCCAGATGGGAAGAAAGCTAATGTTGGGCCAATTTTAAAAAGGGTAAACAAGATGATCCAAGTAATTATAGCCCTGTCAGCCTGACATCGATCCCAGGCAAGATAATGGAGCAGCTGATCTGGGACTTGATTAATAAAGAATGCAAATCAACATGGGCTTATGGAAAATAGATCCTGTCAAACTAATTTGATATCTTTTTTTGATGGGATTACAAGTTTGGTTGATAAAGGTAATAGTGTTGATGTAACAGAGTTCAGAAAGGCGTTTAACTTGTTACCACACGACATTTTGATTAAACAAACTAGAATGATATAAAATTAACATGGCACACAGTAAATGGATTAAAAACTGGCTACCTGATAGTCTCAAAATGTAATTGTAAATGGGGAATTATTATTGAGCAGGTGCATTCCAGCATGGTCCCGTGGTGATCATTTCTTGGCCCTACAATATTTAGTGTTTTTATCAGTGACTTTGAGGAAAATATAACACCATCACTGATAAAGTTTCCAGATGACACAAACAATGGTGGAGTAGTAATTAATGAAGAGGACAGGTAACTGATTCAGAGTGATCTGGATCGTTTGGTAAACTGGACACAAGCAAACAATATGCATTTTAATATGGCTAAATGTAAATACAGACGCTCCCCGGGTTACGCAAACCCGACTTACGCAAATCCGCATTTACGGAAAAAGTTCTGTAAGTTCCGTAAGCTAGAAAGTTTTTGTGTGTGTGTGTGTGTGTGTGTGTGTGTAATGGTTGGGTATACATTCCCGACTTACTCAAAATTCGAGTTACGCAAGGCGTTCTGGAATGGAACGTTTGCGTACCTCGGGGAGCATCTGTATATACATCTAGGAACAAAGAATGTAGTCCATACTTATGGGATGGGGGATTCTATCATGAGAAGCAGTGACTCTGAAAAAAAATGTGGGAGTCGTGGTGTATAATCAGCTGAATACAAGTGCCCACGGTGATGGGCTGTGGCCAAAAGAGCTATTATGATCCTGGCATGCACAAAGAGGGGACTCTTGAGTAGGAGTAAAGAGGCTATTTTACCTCTACATTTGGCACTGGTGCACCCGCTACTGGAATCCTGTGTCCAGGTCTGGTGCCTACAATTCAAGAAGGTTGTTGATACATTGCAAAGGGTTCAGAGAAGAGCCTGGAGAACGCTTAAAGGATTAGAAAACCTGCTTTATAGTGGTAGACTCAAAGAGCTCAATCTATTTAGCTTAACAAAGAGAAGGTGAAGGGATGACTTGATTCCAGACTACTGGTATTTACAAGGGGAACAAATATTTAATAACGGGCTCGTCAGGCTAGCAGAGAAAGGTCTAACATGATCCAATGGCTGGAAGTTGAAGCTAGACAAATTCAGACTGGAAATAAGGTGTAAATTTTTAACAGTGAGAGTAAGTAACCACTGCAAAAATTTCCCAATGATCACAGTGGATTCTCCATCACTGGCAATTTTAAAATCAAAGTTGGATGTTTTTCTAAAAGCTCTGCTCTGGGAATTATTTGGGGGAAGTTCTCTGCCCTGTGCTATACAGGAGGCCAGAGCAGATGACAACAATGGTCCCATCCGGCCTTGGAATCTATGAAAAAATTGTGTTGCCTCTTCCCATATTGTTTCCTGGCCGCAGAAAAAAATATCCTAAGAATGACAAGAAGTATAAAATCTAAGAGTTGGACATCCAGTTCCTACTACCACGCAGGCGAGCGCAACATTCTTGCAAATCAACTGTCTATAAAAAGTACAGGAAGCAGAGGGTGAAATAAAGGGATTTTCCTCTGTTTTGGCTACAGAATTCCCAGTGTGTGGGGAACCCATGGAGACGATTTTTGTAGGTAACGCAGAAATATCAAGAGCATAAAGTTCCGGAGCTTGGCATAGGGGGATGCTACTCCAGCCTCCCAGCTGACTGAGGCCAGGGTGGGAGAAGTGGATGGCCTTGTTATTTTACTGAGTTTGAATCATGATTGCAGCTCTCAGTTGGACATCAAGCCCAAAGTCTAAAATTCAAAAGGAATAGCCGGCTACAACTACAGGATTCCTGCTCTCCGGAACAGGTGGAGAAGAGGGCATGGAGTGGCAAACCATTAGATGAAAGAGCTGAAGACTAACAATGGAATTCAGCTCTGCCATGCTCACAGAAGCAAAGTGTGCATTTCCTGGTATGAAGGGATGTGCAGGCGCGTGTGTGTCTGTGTCTGGGATGGACGTAACCTGCCCCCTCCCCCCACACACAATGAAAACTGCATCAATAGTTCTCCCATCTGCTCACATACATCACACACTTCATTCCAGTTTATTAGCTGGAATAAATCATAAATATTTCATTATACATCAACGACGTTCGACTCCGGGAAGGCACAATCCATCACCTCGACACTCCTTGCGACCTGCCGCCATGCAATAAGCTTTCCAGTCTATTAAACAAGATTGATACAGTGTGCTAGGATGGACTAGGAGAATTTATTTATGGTGCACTGGGAAAGGGAGAGCACTGAATGCACACAGACAAGCCTGAGTTTCCCATGTCAGCTCCCCAGCACCTGGCCTACACAACTGCAAAGTCCTTAAACGGTAGCATGAATCTGATCCCATTTCTCTTGAACCCAGTGTAAACTGTCCATGGAGATGGAGGCTTGGTGGCACAGCTGTTCAATGCACTGGCTTTTTACCTTTGGAGAGCTACAATAGTTCAGCAGCTGCCTTGATATCAGAGACACAAGTTTCCTGGGCTCAGTCCAGGCTCCAGTGATTGCTTATCCTTGTTAGTTATCAGCACTGGATAATACAGCCCAATTTAGCATGATTGGCTGTTTCTGCTCAGGAGAGGAGGCCAGGTCTAGAATAGCAGGAGTTACACAGGAGGAATGAGAAGCAACAGCAGAAGTAGGTGAGAGGCTGGATTAGCAGTGGGCGCTGTAGGCCAGAACTGAAGTGACCTGGCAGAGCGGCTGGGGGGTGTGGGGGGGGAAGCAGTCCAAGGCTGGAATAACAAGGGGTGCCACAAGTCAGGAGTGGCAGAGCTGCGTGGCAGAAGTTACATGGCTCCAGCCCTAGTCAGGGCTATTAATTCCTCACTTTCATCAGCAAATTCACCCAGAACACCACAAGGCAGCCCAGAGTACAGTATTATTAGACAGCAGCTCTCTAGCCTGCTTTGGACAACATTCAGGCCACTCCAGGGTACTGGTCCCAAGTTTGCCCCCCAAGTACTGCATTTCCCCCAGGGCTTGCTATGGCATGACTGTATTGGCCATTCCTCATGTTCCCCCCTGGCCTTGCTCTGGCTTATTCTAATGCCAGGCTTTGCTTTGGCTCTCTCCCCCTGCAAACATTTCTGGCCATAGTTAAAGAAAGTGTAAATGTTTCAACCTAAATTAAAATCAGTGGCAAGCAGAGCTGACCTTTCTGAAGCACTGGGGCAGATTTTACTGCCGGCAAATCCCCACGTGTCTGACAGAAAAGGAGTCGGAGACCTTCTGGCCACCACTTTTTTCACTCCCATCACAACACTGGTAAATGGATAACCAGTTACTTCCAACGGGAAACTAGCACACCAGCTGGATTGTCTCTCTCTCGGTCCAACGAGCCTGCCCCTCCCCCTGGCATCCTCTTCAAAGCCGCAGCTGCCTTCTTTCCAGTCCCTACAAAGTTCTGTAATAAGTCCACAGCTCATTTTAAGCCCCTGTCTGCACTGAGTTGATGTACCACATCATGGCATGTTCTCCCCCGCTACCTCCCCCTTTTCACGGAGAGTGAATTTTGGTACTTGGGGAAATAAGGTTCTGACTGACTGACGTCATCTAGCCATCCACAGAGCAGGTGCAGCATGTGCTTCCTCTTTGCCCTTGCCAATGAGACGCCGAGACTCTGAGCCACCAGAGGGGTGAGATCAGTCACCCATTCAGTCCTTGGTTTCTCTTTGCCAATAAGGTTTCTAGCTGTCAGAGACGTTTTTCCAAAGGTGGAGCGGAGCTCTACCCACTAGTCTATCACACACTAGCACCTGGGAGTCACCAGACAGTAACACCATTCAGTCCTTCCCAGCCTAGCTGGATTCCAGCTGGCTACCGGCATGTGACAGGGCCTATTTACCCACCCTCTTATCCACCCGTCCCCCCCACTTCCCCCAGTTTGGACTGTGCTCCAACACAGAGTGGGACGTGTCTCGCCTCTGCACAGCTGAACACCGTTTTATTTCTGCTTCAGACCCTAACTACAATTCACACTTTTCTAGAGTCATCATTTTGGCAAGAATAATTATCTAGCAAATTGTTTTACTGACTCCACAGTAGATAGTGAGCTGCTGTCATAGATCTTCTAAATGAGGATTTGTGGAGAACAGCATCAATCTATCTAGAGGCATGCATGCTCCCCCCCCCAATTGTATTTGACCCCCTTGACCTGTGAAGTAGGGAGTATTATTCCCAATTTAAAGAGGGGAAACTGAGGCAAAAAGCATGACTTGTTCAAGGTCCTACAGGGGGTCTGTGGCACAGCCATGACCTCAACCCAGCTCTCCTGAATGCCAGGCCAGTGCCTTAACCACAACGCCAGCCTTCCTCCCTCCCTTCTCCAAAAGTTGCTGCTGTTTACCAGAGCAGAGCCGAGCCCAAGGAAACCCCAATGCTAAACCACCTGGTGAATTTAAGAGGCGATTAATTAAGAGGGGAAATCTGCTTTCACTGAAACTGACCAGTTATCAAGAGAACTTGGGCTCTGATCTCCTACCATGAGTGATATCAAAAGTTCGGCTAGCAGCTATGCTACCAGTCATACAAGATGAACAATCTCAACTAACTGACTCATCATACACAACTGATTGTTCATTGGAGATGCTAACCTAATGTGCAGTGAATTCTGAACATTTGCATAGCATGCTGCATTCCTGGAATTGATTAGAGACGGCCTTTCTCCTGAAGGGGATTCACACAGCCTTGCCAATGATGATGTATTGGGATGTATCTAGTCAATGAAATGCTAGATGATAGGCTAAATAACAGAGACAACTTTAGCATGATTTAATAAATGGAAATAAATAACATTTGTCACAGGTGTCAGCCATCTTGGTTAGAAGTAAGCTGCTCCAGGTGACTGGCGCAAATTGTAGCTAAAAACCAGTAATTAGCATCTCCGGAATTCTACATTTCTACACAAGGGCAATAGATTGTCCCCACTTGTGTAAGCGCCATGCTTAAAAAAACAACCTGGGCTGTGGGTAGGACACACCTTACCCTTCTATACCAACTTTCAGCTAAGTATATTAAAGTGCTCAACAAACAGTAATTAAAACTCACCCTATGAGCTATTATCCCCATTTTACAGGTGGAGAAACAAGGGCACAGAGAGGTTAAGTGACTTGCCCAAGACCCCACAGCAAGCCAGAAGCAGATCCAGGAATAATATAACCAGGAGCCTTGACTTCCACTTCCCTGCTCTTGACCTGTAAACCCCACACCACCAGCTTCCTTGTCTGCTCATGGTTTTCCTTAGCCCAATGTGCTATCATATCAGGTGACATTTTAATTCTTTCTACAGGGTATCTACATGGGGAAGGAATATTTAATGATGGGCTCTTCAGTCTAGCAGAGAAAGGTCTAACACGACACGATGCCTGGAAGTTGAAGCTAGACAAATTCAGTCTGGAAATAAGGTGTAAAGTTTTAACGGTGAGAGTAGTTAACCGTTGGAACAATTTACCCAGGGTTGCGGTGGACTCTCCATCACTGACAATGTTTAAATCAGGATTGGATGTTTGGATAAAAACTCTGTTCTAGGTATGATTGGGGGCAGGTCTCTGGCCTGCGCTATGCAGGAGGTCAGAGTAGATGATCACAGTGGTCCCTTCTGGCCTTTGAATCTAGGAATCCTCTCAAGAACATTCCTGCAGCCTCAGGGGACAAGGCCTAGGACAAGACCATTAGGAAAGATGTCAAACGCATGGTAGTGGCATCTCTCCTGTGCACAACAGGAGAGCTGCAACTCCAAATAACTTGCAGCCCAGTCTTACAGCTAGGATGACCATGGAAAATCTGCACAAGGATGCACTCCGAAACAGTAAGTCCTTGCTACCTGCATGGACTGCTCAGTGTCTCTCGGATAACTGGGAGAGTCCATTCTGTCTGTTAATGGAGAGGAGGAGATTGTTTCCTTCTAAGTGTGTTTCACTATTGCTGCCTGCTCTGTTTAACAAAGCTGGACAGACCCTGATGTACACAGGATTCCCAGTGACGCCAGTGAGCCCTGAGCATGTATTGGGGCCACAGGATCAGACATGCTGAAATGAGACAATGTAACTTCTTACAGTTACTGGGAACCCCCCAACGCTATATTAAGAGTGCCTGAAATTTACACATCAGAAACCAGCTTTGCTTGTCTGTTTCTACTTCCCATCTTCCTCACTTGAGCCTCCATTGCTGCTCGTCAGCTTCTCTCAGCTCATTGGGCTGCTACTGTCATGGCCACATTTTTTTGCAACATAAGGCTGGGTTAACACTCGCATCCTTCCTGCTTTGTCGTTAACTAGCAGCAACACCCAACACCCCAAATTCCATAGATGCTTATTGGGTCATAAGCGTCCCCGTCCTCTAAACTCAATGCCCACTGGCATGGGCTGTAAAGCCAGAAATCTCTTTCTGAACCCCGCTTTTTGGACAGCTCCCTCCACATGCAGACTGACTGTATGGCCTGTACAGTGACCTGCTACCCCACATATCCCTCACAAAAGCCAGGTGCTGCCTCTGAGGATCCTCTCT
The DNA here is from genome assembly GCF_002925995.2 of Terrapene triunguis. Lineage (NCBI taxonomy): Eukaryota > Metazoa > Chordata > Testudines > Emydidae > Terrapene > Terrapene triunguis. The sequence goes on along the minus strand of NW_020698262.1, from coordinate 13,162,188 downwards.
GGGGTTTGTCCCCTGCCATGAAGAGTGTAACTTGTTCACACAGATTTGCAGGATGACTTCCCTGAAGGCAATGGCCCCAATAACCATTTGGCTTTTGCATTAGGAGCCGATCTGTTCAAAGGCTCCATTGGCGTTCCTGTCTATTGAGGGATCGTGTCTGACTGGTTTCCACTGCAATCATTAATAAAGCATCAAAGGCTGCTGAGAGGAGAGACAGAGAGGGAGAGTTGGAAACTTCTTTAAAAAACACATGCATATTAATAATGTACAAATTATTCATAAGGAATCCGCTTCCCCTCCCCCGACCTTCCCCGACTCCCCTTTCCTGGGACACCGACTGAGTGATGTGGAGGAGCCGTCACACCGCGCCTCTCACCTTCCCAACAGAGCCGCCCGGGAGTAGATTTGCACAGGGCGAATATGCAGACATCTCCCTTCTTGAGTACAGAAGCCCAAGGGGGAGACATGAAATGTACAATATGGATGTTGCATATATCTTGGGACTCTGATGGCAAAGAAATGGTGCCTTAGTGGTCCCACTGGCAGCAGTTGTCCTTAAACGCAATCCATCTGACTGCCAAAGAACTCCAGCGCACCACCGAATGGAAGGGAGGCACAGGCGCTGTAATCACAGCTACAGCTAAGAGAGACATTTCTATGGTCAGGAAATGGGCACATGGTTTTTCAGAGGAGCTGGCTGCTTTCCTTGCAGGTCCCATCAATAACTGAACAGCATTAGAGAACCAGAGGAGCCTCCCGTGATCCTCTGTACTGGAGGCAAGGGTGAGGGGAGGACGAAATTCAGGGTGAAATTCACCCTCGAGCATAGAGCCCACACCAGGCTTTATGTATCACTGAAGCCCCATTTACACCCCATGTTAAGGGGCAAATTTCATCCTTGGTTAAGGTAAATTAAACCAGATTTCAGAGATGGGGGGGAGGGGCTGGATTACATGAGCAGATTCTGGTTTTCCAATGACCCACTTCAGATTTGACCCAGCTCCCAGCAGTGTTAATGAGAGAGTTGCTACTGATTTAACGGGGAGCAGAATCGGACCCCAGCAGTTCAAGTCCTGTAGCAGGTGCAGATGTCCCAAGAAGCCAATACATGAAGGATGATACAGGTTACTAAAAACCCCCCAAACAATATCTGAAAATAATAGCCAGCTGTCACGCTTTGTGGGTCAGAGTCCGTCGAGGCAGAGTGCAATCTTTACACCGCTACAGATTTGTACCTGCACAGAATCCGGAGCTAATGTAATGGCTCAGAAGAAAGGAAATAAATCTATTGGAAGGGAATAGCTGTTTGTTTACATATCTTACCATGAACATTATCACGAGCAGCAGCAGCAGCAGGTGTATGTGCAAGCACCATTTATTTACATAATAAAATTGCCAAGTAGATTTGTAGCTTAGGGGCACCCTTGCCGCTCAGTGCGTGTGCCTAACTCCCATTAGCACTAATGGCAGCCGCTGTGCGTTCACCAAGCAGAGAACAGACCCTCCGAGTGCCCTAATGGCTAATTTTAAGAGAGGTAAAGATGCAAATGTTTCACTGCGTTTGGCTCCTCCCTCCCCACCCGCCCCCTCAGGTGGACCAGAATCACAAGGCAGTTTGAATCTGAACATCCTGCTTTCCTCTCCCTTCATTTGTGAAAGCTGTCGGGTCTGACTAGGAACTGCCAGTTCCTGGCAAAGAAGGGGTTACGCAACCCAACTCGGCTCTCAAAACTTCTCCCAGTGACCCCTGGAGCACCCAGCATGAAAAAAAAATTCCTCCAGCCTGGAATGGAATTCGTGTCATGCTTTGAACTTGGAAGCCTGTTTGTATTCCATGCACAGCAGCTCAGAGCCTGCTGTCAGAGCCAAGCTGCGAGAAAGGGCAAAACCCTGCCGAGATGAAAGAATGCGAGGCATTGGCGTAGCCTCCCCCTGGTGTTTACACCTGGAAAAAAAACCCTACTCAAGGGCATCTTACAGAGAGCTGTGCTAATAAGCCACTCCTCGCTGGAATGAGCAATACAGCTGAGCTGCAGCAGTGAAGGAGACACTTCGGGAGCTCCTCTAAGAATCTGGGAGGCAAGGGGCTTCCGATAAGACAATTCAGATTGCAAATGACGAATACCGAGCCGCCCTCCCCACTCTCCCTGCTTTTAGCTAGTGGAGGTTCACTATTGGCAGGGCCGGCTCTAGGCACCAGCCAAACAAGCTGGTGCTTGGGGCGGCACATTTTTAGGGGCGGCATGGCCGGCGCCAGAATGCAGCCCCTGCCGCCCCTAAAAATGTGCCCCGGCCGCCCTAGCTCACCGCCACGGCGCGCGAAACAGCTGATTCGCGCACCGCTGCTCGCCCTCCCTCCCAGGCTCTCAAACCTGGGAGGGAGGAGGAGACTCCGAGTGGCCGCGGCGCGGGCGCCGCTTCTCCCCCTCCCTCCCTCCTAGGCTTGAGAGCCTGGGGGGAGGAGGCAGGGCTGGGGATTTGGGGAAGGGGTGGAGTTGAGGCGGGGCTGGGGGTGGGGTAAGAAAAAAACAGGGGAGTTGGGGGGGGGCGCGGCCAAAATTGTTTTTGCTTGGGGCGGCAAAAATCCTAGAGCCGGCCCTGACTATTGGACTGGGATGAGAGCAGCTACTCCTCATTCTTTATTATGAATCAACAATCCCCACTGTCTTTATGGCTCAAGTCTGGGTTAGAAAAAGCCTCCGTGAGCCTCTTGTCAGCAGGATAAGACGCCAAGAACCTGCCCCAGAACTCCTGTCTCTAGCATCTACCTAGGCTGTTTCCTTACAGGCCAGAATGTCTCATGACCCTTTAATGTTTCATTGTTCATTGTGTGGGTATGTTAGATACTCTTGCTCTACACAAGCTTTACTCTGCCCCAGAGGTGTGGTAATATCCCTCAATGCTGACCAGCAATACTCACCCAGATTCCTGTCCTAGCCCCACTCTTCTCATGGTTCAGCCTCTGAACCTCAACCTTGATTTTTCATCAACAGCACCTCCACCCTCTCTGAGGCCCAACGGCTCCCAGCAATGCCTTTGCACCAGACCTGGCCTGCAGGTCTATTTGCCAGGTGCATTGAAGGGGTTTCTTGCCTTCCTTGGAAGAATCAGCTGTGGCTGGCACAGCAGGATATCAGAACCAGCATGGAAAAGCCTAGGGTCCAAACTGATATTCTCCTCTCTTTCAAACAACATCGCAGCTCTCATTGTCCAATAGAGGCTTAGCTTAAAAAACGAAAGGGGAAACCTACTGGGTCACCTAGTTCCCAGCCTGGTGCAGGACTGCCCCATGGATATACCCTCTAGTACTCTGACCAGTCTAGTTTTAAGGGCCTGATTTTTAAATGGCCGGAATCTGCCCAGGGCCCCCCACAAAAATATGCATGTAATTTCCCATCTAATTTGCATCAAAATTACAAGGGCAAACGGGGTATAAACCTAGACAAAGGGTCAGTTATGGGTCACACTGGCCATTTCCAGGCGCAATCACCAGCTCCGGGTGTGCAACTGCAGTAACCGTGTACAAATTGGGTCTGCAATTGCACGCACACTTTCGGAAACAACCCTGGGCTTTTACCTTTTTGAAAATGAGGCCTGGAATGCCCCCAAGTAATGGAGCTGCCAACATTTATCCTGGGAGACTCCCCCACTCCAGCACTTACTACCAGCCCTGCCTGACAGCCACCTTCTCTCCCACCCTCTTGTAACGGCTTCCTACTGGAGAGACATTTGTGTTATGACGTTACATTGTATTGCATTACCGCACTCCAAGTCACTGTTCATTTTGGGTCAGGCGAGAGCAGACCTCTAGGCTGTACCAGTCCCTCCGCCCTTGCTGAGGAAAGAAAACAGATAGTTGTCCAACTTTATCCAATGCTTTCTGCTTCTTTGGCAGCTGCTAAATACTCAATATTTCTGGAGGAGATTCAATCCATTCCAAAGATCGTCTGATCCTACCGGCAGACAGCAGCTGTAGGTCCAAGAGCAGCCATGATACTTGTGTGTCTAAAGTCCCTCCATTTCCCACAGAAGGATGTGCTGTGAAGTCTGCACATGGGCCAAAAGAGATGACATATGTTCTTGCCAACCACTGTAGCAGTGGGTATCACCTCCCATCAGGTATTCAACATCCACCTCAGCACCTGTGTATCACAGTGTATGCAGTGCCAGGGTGTACAACAGTAACAGGTCAGCTGACGCGTGTACGTACATCACTGAGCAGTCCCAGTCCCGTGCTCCAGGTGCCTTTGACAGATCTTTAAAATCACAATCAGTGCAAACTAATAGTTCTAGTAGCATCAGCTTCACCCACTGAGCCAAAACGAATTGACAGTGGGAAGTATCATCCCCCATCCTCTCTCAACAACCCTCATCCAGTCCTCACGAACCCATCTGAATAGAGGGCTTCTGCAGCATGTCCTAGCAGCCAACGGACTTGGACTATTTCTGACCAAGAGGTGGAGGGAGGGGGATTCATCTACAAAGAACAGCCCCTTGCACAGAATCTCTTGCCCCGCCATTTTAACCAAGGGGTTCTCACTCAAGTCCCTCTGCCTAGCACACCAGTGGCAGGATAGAATGAGAAGAGATGCAGATTCTCAGGTGGAAAAGTACCAGGACATTTAACTTCTCAAACTTCACTCAGAAGCCAACAGGCAGCTAATGGGAATCACAGAGCAGGTGTCATGTGCTCACAGCAAACCCTGAGGAGGGATCAGGCTGTTGCATACTGCCCAGCTTCAGACTCAGAACGGATCTGCAGAGCACACTGCAGCAATCCTGCCTTGTAAAGGTGTGGATGCTGGCAGAGAGGTCCTCATCGGAGAGAAAACGTCACAACCCCCTGGCCCGGCCCAGGAGATAAACAATCAGGTACAAGCAGAGGCCACCGTGGCTTTTTCTCATCTGCACTTAGCTAGGAAGTTGTATCTTGTTTCCAATTCAAGTATAAGCTCTTTGGGGCAAGCCCCTGTGCCTTTCTGGGCATTCACACGGCACCCTGCACATCAGGACCTGGATCCCGATTGGGGCCGCCAGGTGCTACCACAATACAATAATGAATGCCAGGCACAAACCCTCAATCAAAAGGGAAGATATAACACCAGGCACATCTTCTGCTTCCCTCCTTCAACGCTACCTGAATCTCATCTGGGCTGATGCTCAGCTAGCCAACCCTCCGCATGCTCCAGTTGCTACCACGCTGGGAAAGGCACTCAGCTGCTCCCCCAGGATCCCAAGAGCGGGAGACACAGAGTTGGGTGACAGCAGCATACTGAAGTTCAGGTATCATGTGGGTTTCATCAGCATATATGTATTATCTTTCTCCCGCATACTTCGTCTCTTGTTTTCGCAGACTCTCCGTGAGGGAGGAATGGTGTTTATCTCTATGCTTTGACAGTCCCTAGCATGGTGCTACCTTAATAACTGAAGGCACAGTAACCCTTGTCTCCTCACTTACATGCCCTAACAGCCTTCTTGATATTCACTAGTGAGATATGATGCAATTTCAGGCTACAGAAGACTTCCAATGTCTAGACTAAGGAAGCCCAGATTGCTATGAAAGGCACCATATCATCATAATGGAATGGAACAGATAAGCAGCCAAACCTTTGGATGCTTCTCTGAACCAAACAGCCAAGCCTCTGTAGGTTCACTCATCATTAACAGGAACTCATGGGTGACTGATATGACACAAGTAGGCTGAGCCTCCCTGCTGCTCACAGCCAGAATGACTGCAGATGGGTTTGCCCAAAGGACAAGCCAGAAAAGAAGCTGGGTAAGTAAAAATTTGCATTTAAATATTTATAGAAATCCCTGCAGATGACAAGATGAAAAAGAAAACTCCAAGAGTAATAAATAAGTCAACGCTCCAAGGTGTGGCAGACTAGCAGAGCGCGTCTGTCACTCAGCTGGTGTCACTTTGAAGAGCTTGGCTATCGTGTGTGAATTGCTAAAAAATAACAACGAATGATAAAAACATTAGAATAAAAACCTTTGCTCTGCTCCTGCCCTTTGCAGAACAGCGGAGGGATCAATTACACGTTAGCTAAAGAGAGCAATACCTCTTCTTCCCAGGGCAGTGGCCTGCCCTTGTCTCTTGTGAGACAGATAATTAAATCAACCATTGAGACAGTGGTGGGCGAATGCTGATGCGGGGGAACTGGTGAAAGATTTCTAGCATAAACTGTTTGTTTAAATATACAGGAGCCCCTTATATTTTTGCTTAGAGCATAATACCATTAGTTGTGAGTAAATATGTTCCCAATTGTCTGACAGAAACCCACGGGGATGGCTCCGTTGAAAGTAAAGAGCCTGGAGCAATCACTTCCGATGATGTTATCTGTGCAGGATTACAGAGCGGATAGGAAGGATTGCGAGAGGGAGCCTCTTAAAAGTTAGAGGCATTTGGCTCCTTTTCAAGCATTATCATCAGCCTGCTCTACAAACACAGCGCAAAAGTGTAACCACTTAAAGACATTTGGTCTTGGATTATGTCCGTTGAAAACAAGACATTACTTCCATATACCAGGGGAAAGGAGGGAAATAAGGTCACTGTCATTCACTGATTTGTCCTATGAGCTGTAATCAATTTGTGCAATTCCACTACCCTGCTTTTGTGCTCCACTTACAAGTAGGTTGGATTATGTAAACCAAAATGCTGAAAAACTGTCCAGCAAGCTAACCAGATTGGGTGGGCACCGCTGGACTGCCTCAAGCAACAGTACGAAGACAGGGAGGAAGACACAAAAGAAGCAGAAGAAAAACAGACTGAAAGAGAAAGGAAGAAGGAAGGTAGGATTTAAACCAATTTACTCTTGAATAGGGCATCTCCTGCAATGATGAGATCTAGTGTTTGAAAAGAATCACCATCAGCCATCCATCTACAGAAGACTGGAGGTTCCTAGAAATGCTACAGTAACCTTTCTCATTGGTGTGCTGATTTAGGTTCCGCTCCCCTTGTGAGGTGATGTGCAAAGAATTCCAACAAGGGGGAGGAATCTGCCCTGGCAGCTAGGACGTGAACCTGCAGCAGCATCACATCCAAAGGCAGCAGCGCAACCTCTTGCAGACATCTTGCCAAGCAGGAATGGTGGCACTTACGGTAGACAGTCTGCCGGCCTCCGCCATCCAGAAAGTGAAGCTATTACAACTGCAGTGTTGTTGTAGCCATGTTGGTGCCAGGATATTACAGAGGGTGGGCGAGGTAATATCCTTTATTGGACCAACTTCAGTTGGTGAGAGAGACGGTTTTGAGTTCACACAGAGATCTTCTTCAGAGCTGGGAAACGTACACTCTGCGTATATTTCGCAGACCTGAAGAAGAATTGGTCCAATAAAAGAGATTATCTCACCCGCGTGTCTCGCTAAGCCTTTACAAAGACTCTCAGCAAAACCGTAGGATAACCCCAGCCAGGGTGGTTATCAAGGCTGAATCTTCAGCACGAAACCTGGGCAGGAAAGTTTGAGAAGCGGAGCCCCGGTGGCACTGCGCTTGGCTTTGAAAAGCAGCAGAGACCCTCGTTTGGAACAGCGAGCTGCCAGACCGAGCTCCGCAAACACCGAACGCTGCTTGTGATTGGACGGCTCTTTAAACTCGGGCCACCCAACATCCCCTCATCAGCTTAATATTCGGCTTCCCACAGTGAAGCTTCCCACTCTTGCACTCGCCTTCTCTTCGTAGAGCTGCAGTACAGCGAACCCCTCTCACATTCTCAACCCCCCGCAGACACACTCCCCTTCAGTGCTGCAGCCTTCCGGTTTGCCCCAGTCCTGCTACCTGTGGCCACTGCATGACAGCAAAGATACAATCCTGTGAGCCCTGTCTCCCCATTTACCTTACCATGAATACAGCCCCGCTAGAAACTATGATGGCTCCACTGAAGATAATGGGAACGTTGCCACTGATTTCAAGGGGACCAGCATTTTATCCCTCTTGCCCCACTAATGTTACTCAGGTATTTTTGTCAGATTACTTGCCACTGATCCTCCCCTGTGAGAGAGCGGCTCCTGTTTCTGGGTAGGCACAGAGGTGCTGTATATGCACAACAGCAATAAGTACCCACAAGAAAGAAGGTCCAATCAACAATCCAACAGCAACATCTACTTAGTACGAGCAGAAAGGTGATTGGTAGGCCCAGCTCCTCATGTTAGCCCACTCGCTCTCCCACTCGAATTCACGTCTCCCCTTAACTCCTGCTGCTGACTTGTCATTCCGGTCAGTGGCACTTCCACCTGGCCGACAAGACGCGACTTGTCGACTGTAAAGTATAATTGTGGAGGGGACCTGCCATAACTATAAAGGGAAGGGTGGCAGCTCTCCTGTGTACAGTGCTATGGAATCCCTCCTGGCCAGAGACTCCAAATCCTTTTACCTGTAAAGGGTTAAGAAGCTCGGGTAACCTGGCTGACACCTGACCCTAAGGACCAATAAGGGGACAAAATACTTTCAAATCTTGAGGGGGGGAAAGGCTTTTGTTTTGTGCCCTTTGTTTAAGGGGTTGTTCGCTCTTGGGACTGAGAGGGACCAGACATCAATCCAGGTTCTCACCATCTTTCTAAACAAGTCTCTCTTATTTCAAAATTGTAAGTAAAAGCCAGGCAAGGCGTCTTAGATTTACTTTGTTTTCTCAACTTGTAAATGTACCTTTTACCAGAGTGTTTATCTTTGTTTGCTGTACTTTGAACCTAAGACAGAGGGGGGTCCTCTGAGCTCTTTAAGTTTGATTACCCTGTAAAGTTATTTTCCATACTGATTTTACAGAGATGATTTTTACCTTTTTCTTTAATTAAAAGCCTTCTTTTTAAGAACCAGATTGATTTCTCCTTGTTTTAAGATCCAAGGGGGTTTGGATCTGTATTCACC